>NC_044930.1:9868232-10004404 GCF_003576645.1 Ipomoea triloba
AAAGGTTTTTTTTTTTTTTTTTTTTTTTTTTTTTTTTTTTTTTTCATTTTAATATTTAATTGCACTGTCCATTTTCCAATTTTCGATGAATTACATTGTACTTGGTCCTTATTTGTCGCATTCTAGTTCCGACAGCCATTGTTTTAGAGTGTCATTGGTCAATAATCCACCTTTTCCAATTATGTTCACATCAAATAATGCAGTTCTTGGTGAAGAAAGACTGTGTGGTGACGCCTCATGCTGACTCCTGCCTTCCTGGTGTAACAAGAGCAACAGTAAGTTCTACGCTATTGCATCTTTTGTTGTGTTTAGCTTATGCAAATAGTGTTTGTTTGTTTTGAAGAATTGACTGGAGAAATCAGACTGTTGTAAGAGTAATAAGGGTTTCTTGGACTTTTGTCTTGTATAGAACTGGATATTCTTATTAAACAGCTTGACTTTTGGAAATCTAGGGAAAGTTAATGTTATTTGTGAATTATCATATCTTTATCACGTATAGAACTGGGAATTCTTATTAACAGCTCCACGTTGGGAAGCACAGGGAACATATATGTAATGTGCGACTATAATGACTATGTGAAGATGTTTTTTGAGTATTCAATCTTACAACGATTTCAAAATTTTGGTTTTTAGTTGGTTTAGTTGCCGGGCTTTAACTTATTTCACAAGCATCATTATATACTCCATAAATCCATTATATGCAATGAAAATGGTGTGGGTCTTGATCTTCTACATCTTCAAGAGGTTTTGTGTAATTAACTGTTGTATACTTAACGTTTTGCAGGTGATAGGGCTTGTGCTAAAGGAAAACTTGGTTTTCAAGGAGCGACGCATTACTTTATCTGAGTTTCACACTGCAGATGAGGTAATAATACGTTTTTAGAGTGCTTGAGTGATATAGTATTATAGTTTGCTGTTGTTTGCTCCATGATCTTGTGCCAAGCAGAAATTTGGAAGCTGTAATAATAATTTTGTGTGAGTCATTGACTTCAAGGGATGCTCCCCAGATAAGCTAAATGTTGCAAAGCTTCCACTGTTATTCTTAACAAACCAAAAAAACAGTTTTTACATTTTCTACCTTGTTGTTCTTTCAAATTTCACTCTATTCTTTCTTCTCTTATTCCTCTTGTATCCTCCAAACTTCTCAGAAGAAATCACTTCTCTTTTACTTTGACTAATTAGTAATTACAAACCTTTATCTATACTTCCTGCAGGTTTGGACCACTGGAACTATGGGAGAACTTACCCCGGTATGTTATATGTTTATGATCGATGTCTCCTTAATGGGCCATCCTTAACTTTCGCTGCATGATACCTAGTTGCTAGGGGCATACTGTTGAGCATATAAGATATAAGCATAAATGCGCAATCTAACCATTAGTTTAGGCTTTTAGTTGGGATGCTTCAATTTGGTATCGAAGCCAATCTCATGCTAAAAGTCATGGATTCGAATCTTGATAAAAAGATACCATGGTCCACCTGTTGCTTGGAGCCCGTCAAAAGTAACCCCTTACACACGTGAGGGGGCGTGTTAAGCATATAATATATAAACATAAATTTGCAATTTAACTATATTAGCTTACACTTTTAGTTGAGATAAAACACATGCTTCAGTTCATACAGCTGTTCAGTTATTGAACAGTTGCAGCTTGGTGCCTTCTCATTTCAAATGGCATTTATTTGTTACATAAATGGATCAGGTCACCAAGATTGATGGGCGAGTAGTTGGTGATGGTCAAGTGGGCCCTGTAACTCTGAGGTTACAAAATGCTTACAAAAAGCTCACAGAAGAGGCAGGAGTTCCTATACCAATGGATCAGAGGACTTGAAATTGCATTTCTAAGGTTTTGTTACTTTGCTCATTCCCATTCATCTCCTCTAGCTTTACAATACTATTCATCATTGATTCATTTCAAATATATGATTTATATCCATTTAAGGTGTGTGTGTGAAAAACCTTGTATCAGAAGCTCAACGCTATCTACTCTTTCAAAATTTTCTTTCCTCAAACAGTGCTTGGTACCTTATTTAGTTTACAAAAAGATTCAAAACAACTTGAAACTGTAATTTAACTCCTAGCTGATCAAACCATTTCTGTCAAATGCTTAATTCTCATTGCAATGCATCTTTTTAGCCCCTCACAGGGCATCACTGCATATTAGTAGTTTAATATCTTGTCCTGGAACTAACAAATAATGCCTAACCTTGTTTTAGTTCCAGGACAAAATATTCTATCATATGATCGATAATCTACCTTTTTGAAGGGTGCCCTGCTGTAATGTGTGCCGACTAAAACATTATGGGAAAATGGTCAAATACACCCTCGAACTTTATATGAGAAGTCAATTAGGCCCCGAACTTTAAAAAGTTGCAATTAAGCACATCAACATATTATTTTAGTGCACTGAAGCCTAAAAACTGGCTAGTGATCGGTGATTGTAGGTTGTTAAGATTCTGGCAATGCTCTGACTACTTCTTGGAAAAAATCAGTGACCAACAACCGTCGCCTCTAGGAGAAGGCAACCAGCTGATTGCCTTCTTCAAAGAAGGCGATCGGTGACAGTTGCTAGTCGTTGGTTTTTCCCCCAAGGTAGCCCAAGCATCACTAGAACTCTAATGGCCTATTATCACCTGTCACTAATCGATATTTGGGCTTCAATGCACTAAAATGATATGTTGATGTGTTCAATTGCAAATTTTAAAAGTTCAAATGATATGTTTATGTGTTTAATTGCAACTTTTAAAAGTTCGAAGGTGTATTTGACCCTTTTTCCAAATTTTATTAGGCATTTCATTACTTCTCCATGACTCCATGTTTTGCCATTATCCTTTGGATAAAGGAGACTGATGTGTCTTTTACACCTGCAGGCTGCAGGTTTGTTAAGATGGTAGGCTTCGTATTGAAGTTGATATTTGGAGGATTGGGATGAAGTAGACTCAAGGGTGTTATGAACTACACTGAATAAATAAGTATAACACGTGTATGAAATAGTGAGCTTAATTGTTCCCTGTTTGGCATTGGAGTTCGTAAAATGTTGGAATAGCATTCCATTCTAAAGGCACTTCTATGGTGCTCGGATATTGTGTGTTGCTTTGTATTTGGTGTGTTGTACTTCTCATTGCTAGATGTGTTATCTTTATTATTACTCCGTATTTGAGAAAATTGCACTTTTTGTCCGTAATTATAAGATAATTGTAGAATTCGTTCCTAAGTGTTAGTCGTGCTCACTTTTCGTCCCTAAACTATCATTGATATTGCATTTTTTGTCGTTATATTAACTTTTCGTGTTCACTTTTCGTCCCTAAACTATACTAAAACTGCAAATTTCATCCCTAATACTTTGTTAGTAAAATGATGAAAAGTACAACGTGATAACTTAGGGACGAAAACTGAGCATGATCAACAATTAGGGATGAATTCTACAATTATCATATAAGCATTCCATGGCTCCATTCTAGTTATTGTTGTTTCAAGTAATAATGCACTTTCTTTTCTACTTAAAGAATTGATCTATATTTGACATAAAATTTTACTTTATTTATTTATTTATATTGGGTGTACCTTGGGTTTCCACCACCGAACATGGTGATTAATCCTTTCGTTGAATTGTAGACACTTTTTTGGATGAGATAGTTGACTTGGAGATTTAATGCTGCTCCGATCCATATCTAATGTAAGGATCAAACCCTAAACCCTAAACCCTAAACCCTTGAGGAATGTTAATATTTTAAATAAATGAATACATAGAATAAGGAGAAAGCCCATAATACTAATAATTAAACGTCTTAGAAATTTTATATATATATATATATATAGATTCAAGCCCATTCTTTATTAAATCTTTCACCCTAATATATACATGTAGGTATATCTATATTGTAGTATATATATTCAAGACTTAGCCTTATCTAGACATCACACACTCTCTCTTCACCTACTTCATTCTCACACCACTTTCATCTACCAAATATTCCCCTACCAAATATTCATCTTCATTTCATCTTTAAGATTCAAGCCAAGATTTATCCTTTATGATCTTTCTAAGTTGGATTATGGTAAGATCATACTTTCTAATTCGTTTTCCTACCTTGTTTCACCATTCTTATGGTTTTCTCCTATTTTCCATGGTGGGTTTGGGGTCTTAAGATCATCAAGACATGGAGGATGTGCTAGGGTGAGCTTTGGGAGACTTGAGTTTGGATAGCTAGCTTCAAGAGGTAACCCTATGTCCAACAAAACCTATTTCCCCACTCTTATATGTTGATATGTGCATTCTTGTATTTCTTGAGCTTTTGATGGTTGAATATCCTTGATAATGTGTCTTGTATTGAGGTTTCTTGTATCATTCTTTCTACTCTTGATATGATGATGTTGTTGGTGTATTCTATTCTTGAAAATCTGAGTGTAGTTGCCTATTTTGTCTACTGAGAGTCGTTTTCTGGAAATGTACTATCTCGCTTGTGTTTTTGGCCTATCGGAACTGACCCACGGGACTGGCACGCCCATGAGCCAGCCCCACAAGACCAGTGGTGGAATTGAGTAGCGGAACTTCACTTCCATTGCTTCCCCTGTTTGACCTTGCGGTAGAGTACGGCATACCCTCTGATCCCGTCGAGCAATTCTGCTGGTTCAGTGCTATTCACTATTCCAGTGCGATTTATTCCAGTATGTATATTTCCTTTGTTGTTTCAGTTTGTTGTGGTGGTATGATGTCTTGAGAAATCCTTATTGTTGCTTATTGAATATTGTTCATTCATGAATCCTATTCTTTGATAATCTCTATATCATGTGAGTATTGGAAATCTATTTCTCCTTATTGATATTCATGATTCTATTGAGCATTTGTTACTCTGCTATGATTTTTATATAGACTCCTTTGAATTCAATATGATTCTCTTGGAATTCTTGTTCTTGAATTGAGTTTGAGTTACTACCTTTGTTCTACTTTATATATGTATTATCTTGGAATCCTATATATTTACGTATCATTTGATCAAGAGATATGTACCTTGTTGTTGAATCCTTCTTTGAGATCATTATGTTGGTTGTTGAACCGTGTGGGGCTTATTGTGATACTATTGAGTTGAGATTTGTAAGCCTTTCACTCTGGTGGGCTGAGCACCTGGTAGAAACGAATCTTGATTATTAGAGATAGTAACTAACCCATTGGGCTTGGAATCCCAATAGGGGGTGTATACACTTAAAGTTCTATATCTGTTACCAATATTGGTTACTTATTGTGTGGACATTGATTTATGTGGTATTGATGCTAGATGGGAGCCGTCCACACTAGTTCCACAATTGTATTTGATGGATGCAACTATATTGAATATGCTTTATTTGTCTTATTGGTGGATTATGTGTTGGGCTGGTATGTTGTGGATTAGACCTCTCTTTGCCTCTATCTAATTATCTAAGTACTCTTTGTTACTTATTGTGGTTATGACTTGTCATGATGTTCCTTGAGTAAGGTATTGAGTTTGAACTTCGTTGTGGTTTTATATCCCTTCTTGTGTTATCCTTGTGATAATTGCTTTTGTGGAATATGACTCTTTTGAAAACCTTCTTTAGAGTTGGCTAGTGGTGAGTATATATGCTATATGCCAGTCTCAAAACATATATTGGATACTAAATATATATATTATAGTTTTACGCGTTGGAGTGGGGTTTACTTAGCAATATTCGCTAATTATTTTAACTTATGATTTCATATATGGAGTAGAGCCTAACGAGAGCGCGTTAGAATACCCTATAGTTCTATTTTCCTCTCTTAGCTAATTTGAGTTATCTTTTGAGATAATGTTAGACTTTGGGATGTAATAATTCTAGATTTTGGATTCTATGGTTGTGGAGATTTTACCATGTAGACTTTGGCCTTAAGCACCTAGTTTGATGTAAGCTGGGTGTGGCATAGCTCCCCTTGGTAGATTGAATTATGCTTCTGTTGTTGTTTTATTGAATTATCAATGTCACCCTTTTAGCTCAAGAATCCACACCAAAGTGTAGACATGATAGGGCTTTGCCACACATTAGCACATTTCAAAGCATTTTACTCATAAATCAACCACAAAGGACTCCACATAAGCATAAAACAACCCCTAAATGACCCTTAAAACTAAACATCTTTTGGCCTTTATCACAATTGTAAAAGACACAGGATTCTATATTATTCTTCCCTTTTAGATTTAGCAATTATGGGGTGTAAAGTGCTCCTTTCAAAAAAAAATCAAAAAATCAAGTCACACTAGGGGATTAAAGGATGCACTACTCGGAGTGTAGTGGCTGGCCTAAGCAACCCCTCTCCATGAGCGGCTGACGTTATTTGGAGCATGGGAAGGAGATCCGACCTTTTCGGTCGAAGTGGGTGTGCAGGCATCCTGGTTTACTTGTCGGGTAACCATGCCACCTAGAATAACCAATTGACGTATGATAGGTTCGGGAGCCGACCAGTCACCCCTTGTAACGAGTCTAGCTAACAAGGATTTTTCAAGCATTTACATCAGAAAGTAGTGAGATTCTTTGGCTACTCAACCTAGGCAGGTTACCCGATACTCAGTTACCCCTCAGACGCGAGGTTGTTGGCTGATCTTTATTAGTTTTCTTTGAGTCTTTCTAGGTTTGGGACATGAAGCAATATACAGAGGGACTACCACATGCTAGGAGTGGTAAACTAACCAAGGATAGACAAACTAATTGGTTTGGACCATAGCCACTTAGTGGGGCGCATCTCACAAAGATGTTTTTTTCCCTTAATTGGTGTCTTAAATTTTGCAGGATGTTGAAATGCTAGGTGGTTGGTCGAAATGCTCACATTCTATTTCTATTGTTTCTACGTGCTAAAATTAGAGGTCATAAGGAAAATACGCACCTCATGTATTTTCTTTTAACTTAACTAATTTTCGAGTTTTGTAGGATGATAAAGTGCTCAATGGTTGGGATACAACCTCAGAGATCAACCTTGGGTCTTAGTGAGGTGGTTGGATTTTCCACGAAGTTGGTCAGATTTCTTGTAGAAGTGATCGGATTTCTCAAGGGTGGTCTGAATTCTCGCACTAGCTAAATATTGCACTTATGGTTATACTCTTTTTTCCTTACCTAAATTTTTCCCTTAGTAGTTACACGTCAAGATGATAATATTAAGAAGTAAATTTAAGAGGAGATCATTGCGTCACTCTTAATATAGAATTCAATTAATAATTAAATAGAAAGAAACCTAATAAAATCACAATAATAAGTTATATAATGACTATTAGGGAAAAAATCTTTTGACAGGGTGTCATTACTTTAAAAGAAAATATAATTTAAATCATCAGTCCAAAATTTATCCAATTTTCTTCGCATATGCTACCCTATATAAATCATTTCATATTTGCATAATGTTCAACACAAGAAAAAGTAGAAAAAAAACACAAATCTTGAGCGCTTCTACATTTTGTCTCATCGTCCAACAATGGCAAGAGGAAGATTAAGATTGGCGTATATTGTCAATGAATCCAAAAGAAAAGCATCCTACAAAAAAAGAAAGAACGGGTTGCTCAAAAAGCTTAATGAGCTCACCATTCTTTGTGGTGTAGATGCTGCAATAATAATGTACAACTCTTTCGAGTCAGTGCCAGTCATATGGCCGTCTGCTAGAGAGGTTTTACAGAGAATTGCTAGGTTCTTGAGCTTGCCAAATGTGGAACAAACTCGAAGAATGATGAGCCATGAAAGCTTTGTTGAAGAGAGGATTCAAAAATTGAACACTCAACTTCTGAAGGTGAAGAAAGACAATAAGGAGAGGGAGATGAAAGAATTGATGCATAAGATCTTTACTGGAGAACGAACAATCGATTCTTTAAGTTTCATAGATCTAAAGGACTTGGGTGGGGTTTTAAAAACCAACTTGGCTAAAATTAATGGTAAGGCTGAGGAAATTATGATGGATTCCTCAACCTTAGCATCATCAGCTTGAGCTTCAGCCCCAACTCTGACTACTTTTCACCCTGATGCTCATTCTCTTACTATTGCTTCACCTTTTGTTTTTGGGCTTGGCACAAGTAATGTGATGGCTCATACGGATGTGCTTTCTAGGTATCAAGCCACTGTGGGTATGCAAACTGGCCCAACTTATGGGGGACCGGGGCCTCGATACTCTCAAAATCCTTGAAGTTTTGCGTACATCTCTAATTCTGTAGTCCAGTGCAATGGTAATTTTTATTGGTTGTTTAAATTGATGCATTGGGAATAACCTAATGCATTTATAGATTTAATGTATTTTCATATGTTTTGTTTTGTCCTGTTAAATTATATTGAAATTTCAATTTCTTAAAAAAATGAGTCCGATTTGTTCGGAAAAAAAAAAAAGATTTGAGTGTATATTTGAGTTGAGCAAAATCTTTCTCAAAATACGTTAGTATATAAAAATCAAAGTTCATATACTTTCTCATGGACAAAAAAAAAATTATAATAGAAAGCTAATAAATGACATTTACCACTCAAGTATTAAATTAGACACAAACAATAGTGATAACAATTTCCCGTATTCCAGATGGAGATCCCCATTCCTCGCTCCAACAGGGATAAGGACATGAATAAAATTCAAGAAACAAGGGGCGGGGATGGGAATATCCTATCCTGCCCTAGCTCCAATTTTTATTATACCCCCTTTGTCCCATTTTGCTTGTTTTATTGACTATTCATTGGTCAAACCAACTCTTTCTTCATGGCTTATTTTCTTTAGTAATTTTTAATTATTTTTAAATTTGATTTTTTGTGTTTAATATTATAAAAATTGAATTAAAAATAATTTCAGTCAAATCTCGTTAAATGAACATAACAAACAAAATGTGACGGAGGGAGTAATAAAAACACTATCACCACGACACCACCACCAACAACATTAATAATAATAATAATAATAATAATAATAATAATAATAATAATAACACTATTATTATTATTATTATTATTATTAGTACCGAAAATGTTTTCTTCAAACTTCAATATGCCATAAGTCTCAATTTGGGCCTTAATTAGTAATTTACACAAAATGGTCCCTTAACTATGAAAAATTATACTTATTTAAATCATCCATTACTTATACTAAGGACTAAATTGAGTAAATTTTTGCATGGTCTAGGAGCCATTTTTGATGAATTGTCAGTTGATGGTCACATTGAGAATTACGAGATAGTCAAATGAATATTTTGGCTTTTATTATTATTATTATTATTATTATTATTATTATTATTATTATTATTATTTACCTAAATGTACTCATATTTTGGCTGAGATACAAAAATTATGAATGCCAATCATATCTATATATATATATATATATATATATATATATATATATATATATTGATAAGAGCCAAAGAGAGTTAGGCCTAAAATGGGTAGAAAAAATGGCGGTCAAATTATTTAATCAAATGGATGGTTCAGATGAATTATTTAATCAAATAGATAGTTAAGATAATTCAGATTAATATTATTAATAGAGATTACCTAATTTAACCTTACTTTTATAATTATCCGTTAAGTTTTCCGTTAAATATTCTCTTCTCCGTTAATATTCCGTTAACTTTTAACTTACATATTAATTTCTATAAGAAAGGTCTTAGGTTCGAACCTCATTTCAATCAAATTTGACATAATTAAGTTTCTCATTCTATTTTACTCTTATTAAATTAAATAAATTAATATCTACAACAAAAAATGATACATATGTATTTCTTTAATTTAGAATTATGTGTCTACAATATCTTTATTTGAAAAAATTATTCATTATCAAAAAATTAAATTAAATAAGAGAAATAATTTCATTAGTTATATTTTCTTTAGTTTTTCTCATGCAAAGATTCTTTACATTCAAATTTATCAATTGATATTCATTACATTGTCCATTATCTCATTTTTACAATTTCTTGTAATTAAATATCAAAGTTATAGTACAAAATAATGTTATATATTTATTTACCAAGTATTTTATTAATACAATGAAAAAAAAATTTAAAATAATTTGAATCTAATTATATTAACTACTTGGGGATTGGTTGACAAAGAGAGTACTCAAATAATAACCCAATAAATTGAAGTGGAATCACTCTATTTTACACTTATTGAATTAAATAAATTAGAAGTTACACCAAAAAATGATACATATGTATTTCTTTAATACCATGAAAAAAATAAAAAAAGAATAGTTTGAAACCAATCATATTAATTACTTGGGGGATTTGTTGACAATGAAAGTACTCAAATAACCCATTACCCAGCAAATTGAAGCGAGAAACTACCTTTTAATATCTTTGGAAAACATATCATATTTTAAATTTTCAAATTTTTATTAATTTTTTAATCCTTTTTCTTAAACTAGGGATTTCTTTATCCACAATAACTCATTCAATAATAATGGTTGAACCAAATGAACCCCAAGCAGAACACCTAAAGGAAAGTCCATAGCTCCTATATCATAATCTCATTGCATGACGTTGTCATCTATGCTACCAACAATAATCGAATTGCAAATAACACACTACCAACAAAAAGGAAGAGAACAAATAGTAAAGATGAAGACAATGACAATGTTACTCAAAAGAGAATTAAGAACCACTTAAAAAAATTCAAATTAAAAGTAGTATTTATTTAGACTATCATTTTTAGACCAAATATTTAGACTATCGATTTTACAAGGTTGCAAACATTTATTTTAGTAATAATTATAATGAATTTTCTATATTATCTTTGATTCATATACTTTGAGTTAGATATTTAAATAAAAAAATTCGACATTCAATTACCTATGTATAAACTTCTCCTATATAATCTTGCATTGATATACTTTCAAATATTTATTTAAATATATAAACATTGGGCATTAACTCATTCGCGCAATGCGCGTATAAAACTAGTTATATTATATATGCTAATAATAACCCAGTGGGGTAGCTCAAGTGGCAAGTGAGCTCTCTTTGTGGGGAGTCAGGAGAACCCGGGTTCAATCCCTACCAGCTCCTGAGCCTCTCGGAGGGAACGTGGGTGGACCCCGGTAAATTTACCACAAAAAAAATATATGCTAATAATATCTAATAATTGTAATTGGCAATTGCCATGTAAAATTAAATCAAATATTTATTATATTTTATTTTCAAACCATTTCTAACCAATTCTCAAATGGTAATAACATACTGATACGAATTGTTTGCTTACACAATATTATTTTATTAAATTAATTTGTTCATTAAATAATAACAAATATTAGCATATTAATGTCACTTATACACGGTAATAGCAGTAATGTACGTGCAATGTCCGTGCAGTAAGATATGCTATTATTACGTTAATGATGAAAACATATGAATGGACTCCATTATATTATATTACATACATATTTGAATTCCATATATATTATATTCTAATACCTATTTGTTTACAATTACATTTGTTTATTACCAATTACCAATTATTACCAATCTATAATATAATGGAGGTTTTCCATTCATATATAATAGCTTTGCCTCTCTCTCTTTATGGCTATAGATACAAGAAGAAACTTAGTCAACCACTACCACCAATTTTCATCTCTCTTAGTTCTGTTGTTTTTCATTTGTGAAAGCATCAATGTACATAAGATGAATCACCCTTCTCCATAGAAGTGTGACATATTTATTGTTTTTTTTACTGTTCTTATCTTATCTTTTTTATTTTTATTTTTTTATTTTTATTTTTTTGGTTACATTCATTGCATATTCTTATATTTTGTAATCACAAGCGCTGGGGTTAATTGTTGGTAGCTTCAAATTGCTGAAAAGTAAGCTAATTTGTCAAATAACTACAACTTTTATTCTAAGTATTAACTACTCTTGCCAAAGACCTTGTGGTCAAGTGGCACTCGATGTCCCGATTAACACTTTTACATGGATGATGGGAGTGGGTTCAAGCCTCAGTGGAGGCAATTGTTGACTATTACTCCATTGTACATTGTAACAGAGTCTGTAGTACTAAAAAAAAATATTTGAAATCTTATATTTCCAGCTCAAAAAAAAAAAAAAAGTATTAACTATTCTTTTATATTTGAAATCTTATCTTTCCAGCTCTATTGACCCTTTAATTACAAATGCAGATATTTGGATCCTAATAAGCAATGTGGATCCTAATAAGCAATGTGATTCCAGCTCTATTGACCCTTTAATTACAAATGCAGATATTTGGATCCTAATAAGCAATGTGGATCCTAATAAGCAATGTGATTGACCCTTTAATTACAAATGCAGATATTTGGATCCTAATAAGCAATGTGGATCCTAATAAGCAATGTGATTCCAGCTCTATTGACCCTTTAATTACAAATGCAGATATTTGGATCCTAATAAGCAATGTGGATCCTAATAAGCAATGTGATTCCAGCTCTATTGACCCTTTAATTACAAATGCAGATATTTGGATCCTAATAAGCAATGTGGATCCTAATAAGCAATGTGATTCCAGCTCTATTGACCCTTTAATTACAAATGCAGATATTTGGATCCTAATAAGCAATGTGGATCCTAATAAGCAATGTGATGCAAAGGATAGTGGATCTGTTAAGAGATGTGAAAGTTGAGAAGCAATTAATAAAAGAGCAAATTGCCATTTGGTCCACTGACTATAGGGGTCCTATTAATTTCCATCCACGACTTTCAAAAGTATTAATTGCATACAATGACTTTTCAATTTGTATCAATTTTGGTCACTCCGGCGAAATTACCGGCCAAATTCGCCGGAAAATTCAAAACCCTAAAATAATGAGGGTATTTTAGTCATTTCACATATGTTTTCTTCTTCTCCGGCGGACATGCTCTGCTTCTCCGGCGTCTTCTTCTTCTCCGACGACATTGCTCATTCTTCTCCCGCGGACCTGCTCTGCTCTTTTTCTTCTCCGAAGCAAGCACGGAAACAATGGCAACGTGAACCTTTCACTAATTATAGGTCCCACAGTGCCACCGCCGCCGACTCTTTCATAAATTACACAGTCGACGTGAACCTCTCCGTCGACTCTTTCAAATTGTACAACCGAGATTCCTCTAGCTACACAGTCGACGTGAACCTCCAACTACGCCATTGGCGGCAACGTCATCGACCAAAGCTTCCACACCTACAGCATCGCCGCAGTCGGTACCGCCGGCGAGTTCGCTGCCTACTCCGATGAGACCAATGGCCGAACAAACAGGGGTATTTTAGGGGTTTTGTTTTCTGTTGTTGGATTTGATACAAGTAGATCTGGAATTTCATAACTTTAGTTCGAAATATTTGTGCTTGGTTGCTTAAAGACGCCGGAGAAGCAGAGCATGTCCGCCGGAGAAGAAAAAGACGCCAGAGAAGAAGAAAACATATGTGAAATGACTAAAATACCCTCATTATTTTAGGGTTTTGAATTTTCCAGCGAATTTGGCCAGTAATTTCGCCGGAGTGACCAAAATTGATACAAATTGAAAAGTCATGGTATGCAATTAACACTTTTAAAAGTCGTGGATGGAAATTAATAGGACCCTTATAGTCAGTGGACTAAAATGGCAATTTGCTCTTAATAAAATAGTTTCCTGTTGAAATCCTAGACATTTATGTTTTGGTCATTAAAGATTTCAAATTTTAAATTTGTGTGATTTGTTTAAATCTTAACATTTCATGGGTTTACATTACTTTGAATATGCAGTTGTTTTATTCGTTTATTCATACCATGTTCAGAGGTGAAATTATAGTTCACAAAAAAAGAATATTAAAAAATAATTAACTGAAAATTAAATGGCACGAAATTTAGGCCATTTGAAAAAGTAAATTAATATTAATATTTGATTGAAAATTGAACGAAAAAAAGAAAATGAATTTATTTCGACAATTAAATTATTATAATTATATTAATCATATTAATATTTATGAAGGAAAAAGAAAATGAATATATTAATATTTCATTGAAAATATAATTGTCAATTATATTTTTATAATTATATTACTTATTAATTATATGGAAATGAATATTAAAATCTTTTTATGAATGAAAAATGAAATAAACATTACACACGAGAATCTGTTATTAATATTATGTTACTAATGTTACTAATTGGCAA
Organism: Ipomoea triloba; assembly: GCF_003576645.1. Taxonomy (NCBI): domain Eukaryota; kingdom Viridiplantae; phylum Streptophyta; class Magnoliopsida; order Solanales; family Convolvulaceae; genus Ipomoea; species Ipomoea triloba. Next base: position 9,882,321 of record NC_044930.1, read on the forward strand.
ATGAATCAGACCAAATGAAAAAAGAGATTAATAGTAATAATTCACTATAAATATAACATAGCTTTTCCTATGCAAAAATTAGTAACCAGTAATAAATGAAATATTAGGAAAAAATTATGAAGGAAAAAAGAAATGAAAATGAATATTTATTCCTTTTATAAAGGAAAAAGGAAATGAATATATTCATATTTCACTGGAAATATAATCGACAATTATATTATAATTATAATTATATTAATTATTTAGAAGGAGAAACAAAATGAATTTATTAATATTTTACTGAAATATATCCAACAATTATATTTTTATAATTATATTACTTTTTAATCATATGAAAATTAATATTAAAATTTTATGAACGAAAAGGAAATGAATATTACACGTGAATATGTTATTAATATTTTCTTACTAATTGGAGGCCAATTAATTGACAATTATCAGGAAAAAGTAGGAATGAAAAACAATATTAATACTTTTGATGAAGGAAAAAGGAAATGAATATAGTCAAAAGAAAATGAAATATTATGAAAAGTGAAATGAATATATTAATATTTCACTGGAAATATAACATAACTTTTCCCTACGAAAAAATTAGTAACCACCAAATGAATGATTAGGAAAAAATTATAAAGGAAAAATGAATGTGAAATAATATTTATTCTTTTTATGAATGAAAAAGGAAATGAAATATTAGGAAAAACGAAATGAACATATTAATATTTCACTGAAAATATAACATAGCTTTCTCTACGAACAAATTAGTAACCACCAAATGAAATATTAGGAAAAAAATTATGAAGGAAAAAAGAATTGAAATGAATATTAATTTTTTTATGAAGGAAAATGGAAATGAATATATTTATAAGGAAATGAAATATTAGGAAAAACGAAATGAATATATTAATATTTCACTAGAAATATAACACAACTTTCTATATAAAAAAATTAGTAACCAACAAATGAAATATTAGGAAAAAATTATGAAGGAAAAAGGAATGGAAATCAATATTAATTCTTTTTATGAAGGAAAATGAAATAAATATATTTAAAAATGAAATATTAGGAAAAAAGAAATGAATATATTAATATTTCACTGAAAATATAACATAGTTTTCCTTACAAAAGAATTAGTAGCCAACAAATGAAATATTAGGAAAAAATTATAAAAGAAAAATGAATGACAATTAATAATTCTTTTTATAAAGGATAAAGGAAATGAATATATTCAAAAGGAAATTAAAATATTAGGAAAATAAAATGAATATATTAATATTTCATTGGAAATATAATCGGTAATTATATTATTATAATTATATGAATTAAATATTAATTAATTAATTATATTAATAAATACTACTCCATAAGCACGGGAACGTTCTCTTTTTAGTCGTAGAGTTAACCGAAGCTCCCTTCGAAAACAGCTAACTTATCACATAATTAATATTTATTAACTAGAAGGTTGAGCAAACCTCTCACCAACTTTAGATGTCGTTGATCAAATTAATTAGTACACGTGTGACATGAACACGACAGAATGTCAAACATATTTAATATATAATAATAATAAATTTTGTATATACGAATTGATATTTGTGTTAACGAAAAATAATTAATTTAGTGTAATTGCCTAATAATTATTATGGTAATTAAACTAAATATTGGTCGTTCAATTTATTTTTATACTCCGTAACAATTAAAGTTAAATTATTTCTCATTTTTTCATATTTATTTTTGTAATAATATAATTACTCAAGTTATACAGAGTATTAAATATCGATCTTTTAAAGATAATTGTAAAAAAAAAGTCATATATTATTCAATTAATAGAGTGATACTTTTGTACTAATCTTATAATCAAATAAATGTACATGTTCAATATTAGATTTTTTAAAATAATTTTATCTTTAATTTTATTATCTAAATAAATAATAAAAAAAAATGTATCCGTGAATCGCATAGGTAATTGGGCTCTAATTCAAGCAAAGAAAACGTCAAAAAATATAATCAATCTAACCAATTTCATCAATTGCGCTATATAATATTCGATGTTATAATTTATATAATTGTATATCGATCCAAATATTCTTAAAATATTATAACAAATTCATTCCGTGCAACGCACGAGCAAAAATACTAGTAAGCTATAAACTCTTAAATAAGCTCTATCAAATAGAGTCGATAACTATGAAAATGTCACAAATTTTTTTTTTAAATTTGATCTAATCCGTCCGATTTTCACAGATGTAATGCTGAGATTGGTTTTTAGTTTTCTCACAAAGGTGTATTCTCATGGGATCATGAACACGCGCGCGCACACACACATATATATATGGTGATGTTTCAATGAGAACCACAACCACTCCCCACTCCCCACTCCCCACGTAAGAACATGAGAATTAATATGGTGCATTAAAAACGACAGATCTATGGATGGGGACTACTTAAAAGAACTAAAAATGTGTGTGCGCGTTTAAAGCATTATGATGTATACACATTAATCATATATAGTATGTGCACATGATACGTGTTACAATAATCAATCTCATAATTTTCTTATACAATAATCATATTCTATTTACTGGGTCGTATTGACGTGTTGATTGCAGGAGAGAAGCACCGAAATGTGTCTCATGTGTACGTGCCTTAATGAATACTCCGTATATTTGAAGTGCGTGTATTTTTGGTCATTGGATTTGGATAGGAATAGCAAAAATTTAGTTTATTTATATTAGATTAGATGATAAAAAAAAATAATAACTTCCCATCGATCGTCGATTCGTCTCCCTCCCTTCACTAATCACTTCTGTGTCTGAAACTATAAAAAGTCGTCCCTTCATTTTTTTTTTTCTCCATCTTCCGGCCACCGATCTCCTCACCGTCAGATCACAGATTCATCACCGCCCGAGCCATACCCGACCCTAGAAAATTATGGCACGGGCTCTGCTCCTTTCTCTCGCTGTTATGTTCAGCTGCTACGGCGTCGTTTCGTGTCTTCGGTTCTCGTCGATTAACAATCGCGACGACGCCTTTCTCCTCCTCCCACCCTCGCCGTCGAATGGCAACGGCAACCAGCGAATCTCGACGACCCCTACCACCATGGTTCTCCCTCTCTATCCGCCCAAAGACTCGTCTCCTCAAGCTTCCGATGCGAAGACCCACTCCCGTCGGAGCCTCCTCAACAGCCTTCCCAACGCTCGCATGGGTCTCCACGACGATCTTCTTCTCAACGGGTAAGGAATTTGCAGTGATTGCTTATGTTCATCGCCATGATCCATTTTGAAATTGAAATTGAATTAAAATTAGCTTATGGAAGAAATTGATCGGGATTGTTGCGATGCAGGTATTACACAACTCGGCTTTGGATCGGAACTCCACCGCAGATTTTTGCGCTTATAGTGGATACGGGAAGTACTGTTACCTATGTTCCGTGTTCTACCTGTGAACAATGCGGCCATCACCAGGTCAGCACAAATCTGAAATACTTCTCAGAATTCAATTTCATTTACCAATCTATTGTTTGAAATATAATTTTTTCTGGTTCTTAAGAATGGAAGACTAACTTTTGAGCCTGTAATTCTCAAAAAAAAAAAAAAGACTTTTGAGTCTGCAATTTTTGCATTTCTGAGTGTCCTGCTGTCTTTATATGTCTGTGTTCTTGTTGGGGAGTGTTGAAACTTTTTAAAAATTTAATTCCTCTTTCACAAGTTCAAATCTTTATGTTCAAGGTGATTTTATTTTACATAGGCAGTATGTTGGGCAAGAACTAACCTTTTGCCTTAAACCTCCTATTTCTTTATCCTGGGCTTACAACTGGAACTTAGAATTAAAATGAAGAATAGGAAATACAGGAGAAACCGGTACAGCTCTAGAGCAATAAGATGCTGAATTGCCATTTCCTCATTTTGTTGCACAACTGAAAGGAAGAAAGTTGAAATAGTTCTTAGATAAGTTTGATGTCAGGGTGAAGTGAGGATTTTGGATTGCTTGCTTTTGTTATAGTTTTGTCTTTGATCAGTGCTTGACATTGTATTACGTGTTTGAAAGGACCCTAAATTTCAACCTGAGCTGTCAAGCACCTACAACCCTGTGAAATGCAATATTGATTGCACCTGTGACAATGACAATGAACAATGCATTTATGAAAGGCAATATGCTGAGATGAGTTCCAGCAGTGGGGTGCTTGGTGAGGACATAATTTCATTTGGGAATCAAAGTGAGCTCAAACCGCAAAGAGCCACATTTGGTTGTGAAAATTTGGAAACTGGCGATCTTTATAGTCAACATGCTGATGGTATTATGGGCCTGGGTCGTGGAGATCTCAGTATAGTAGATCAACTTGTTGAGAAGAAAGTTATTACTGATTCCTTCTCTTTATGCTATGGTGGGATGGATATTGGCGGTGGTGCAATGGTTCTTGGTGGAGTATCACCCCCTGCTGATATGGTCTTTACTCGTTCAAATCCAACACGCAGGTACGTTTTCAGAGTAGTTGTCTTACGACACTGGATGTTAGGTTCTCTCCTAACAAATACACTTTATCAATCTTACGCATTTACTCTAGTCTCGGGATGGCAACAGCCCATATTACAATATAGAGCTGAAGGAGATGCATGTTGCTGGGAAAAAATTACCTATAAATCCACGGGTCTTTGATGGAAAGCATGGAACTGTCCTTGATAGCGGTACCACGTATGCTTACCTACCAGAAGAAGCATTTAAAGCATTTAAGCATGCTGTAAGATTGATCTCACTAAGTTTTATTACATTTTTAAAAAAATCATTGTTTGATATTTTGAGGCATTGAAAACAAGAATGATAAACTAATTTTTTTTAGGAAAGTAGATTTGGAAAAAATTAAATTCACTTATTATCTTGTCCACGTATAATTGAATACTTTAGACCTTAATCCATTTTTCCAACTGGCAAGGGTAAAGAAACTGATTGTTTAGCTTATTTCATTTAATACGCATTTACTCTTTGTATTTCACTTTCATTAGGTTTAGCATATAGTAACACCTAATTAAAAATTTTTAAATAATTTTTTCATTTATTGACATTTTATTGTTCTCCTCTCCTACTTATAGTGCCTCCATTATATTTGTGCACATGCAGATCCAAACTATTATGGCATCTCTTTTTCAGTGGAAGAACATGATTTTTTACGGACTAATTTTGTTTGCACTTGCAGGTCATGCATGAAATTCGTTCACTGAAAAAGATTGATGGCCCGGATCCAAACTATAATGACATCTGCTTTTCTGGTGCTGGAAGGTCTGGTATACATAAGTAGTAGAAATTTATACATTATATGATGTATATTTATGCTTTGTCTTTGTTTGACTTTTTCAGTGACATTTCAAAACTCTCAAAAGCCTTTCCATCAGTTGACATGGTGTTTAGCAATGGACAGAAACTATCACTTTCTCCTGAAAACTACTTGTTCAGGGTATGCATTTTGGTTTATCTTACTGTTGTTCCTCTCAACTTCTAGTTATGCTTTCCTATCTTCTTGAATCTCCAAATTCCATGTATTTGTTTGTATATTGACATTCTTTTTATTTTCTAAATTTATTTTATCTTGGTTGCATAAAGCATTCAAAGGTTCATGGTGCTTATTGCTTCGGGATTTTTCAGAATGGAAAGGATCCTACTACTCTTTTAGGAGGTATCTACATCAAAAGTTATGCCCCAGTTATTTTCCTTGCATTCGGTACATGCCAAACTAAGAATTGCATGCTTTTAAATACTTTTTTATAACAGGAATCGTTGTCCGCAACACACTAGTAACATATGATCGTGAACATGAAAAGATTGGTTTTTGGAAAACTAATTGTTCTGAGCTTTGGGACAGACTTGGTGCATCTAATGCACCTTCACCATCGCCCTCTGAATCAGATAACAAAAATTCTACTGTAAATGTGGCCCCGGCTCCTACTGAACATCCTACTGAACCTGTGAGGAACATTACTTCAGGTATCTCTTGGGTTTCTATGCTACTTTCTCTGACCAAAATTATTATTATTATTATTATTATTATTTGTAATTCCTTTGCAATTTCCAAGATATTTTTGTTGAAATTTGAAATTCATATTTTTTGAAGAATTGGACTTTTATTTGGTTTCTCATTGTTGAAGTATTATTTTTCCAGAATCTAATTGATCACTTTTAACGTTCAATTAAAAAATTTAGATAAATCATTGATTTTGGGAAACATGGAATATGTGGCCTCTCTGGATCCATTAGTTTATGAGACTAGTCTCCATGGCAATCACTCAATCCTAGTTTGTGGTAGAATATTATCTGCTTTAGTATGTGGCCTCTCTGGATCATGTTTTCTTTCTATTTTTAATTTGTCTTTATAATATTCATGTTCCTTCCTTTTCTTTATAATAAATTTTCTTTACATAATTATTTTATGAGATTTTAAAAGCATATGCTCAAATTTTTCTTACAAATTTTTGCTCAGGGGTCAGCATACAAAAATGAAAATGTGGTTAATACCAAGATCATTTTAAAGATTGACCTCAACCTTGTAAAAGAAGAAAAAGCTTGTTTAGTTGGGAGAAATTTCTCCAAAATTTTGGGGGGAAAAAAAAAAAATGTAAAATTGGAGTTAGGGTTCAAGTTGTTTCCATTCTCCAAACTGAATGGAGAAAAACAAAATGTAAAATTGGAGTTTGGGGGAATGTGTTGGATAGGTTTAAATTGCTGACCTTTGAAAAAGTGAAAATTATCTCCTCTGTCCTCTCTGGCCTCTGCTTGTTTATGTCTGTTTAGCATCGTGGACTGAGTCCTTGCAAAATTATTAGTTTTTGGTTGTTGGGTCTGTAACGTGGTGGCTTCTACATGTTTATGTGCCTGTTATGAGAGGAGTTGCAATTGGTACATTGTGTGTTCAATCTGATTTTTTAAATTGAGGTTTTATTTTGCTTTTTCTGCTTTTCCTGTTTATTACGGATATTAATACAGTGCCCTCTTTTTCAGGTTTCTGCAAAATATTGTTACTCTTCTAGATTTGCTCATCACAAAACTTTTTCTGTTTGAGTTAATTTTAGCATGGCAGACCATGTGGTGATTGTAAATGATATTCACTTGATATCTTAATTTGCAGAGGATATAAAAGTAGGGCATCTAACAGTATACATGTCACTAAGCATGAACTACTCAGATCTGAAGCCCCAAATTTCAGAACTTACCAAATCAATTGCCCTGGAGTTGCATGTTAATATTTCTCAGGTAGATTGATATTAAAATGCAAATTGCAACATAGCCTGCCTATTGATAGATGGGTCAATCCTAACCTGCTGGCATCCTTTCACTGTATGATGTACTATTATTGCAGGTCCACTTAGTAAATTTCTCGTCTACTGCAAATGATTCCCTAATTAAATTGACCATTTTTCCTGAGAAACCTGCACGTTACATGCAAAATGCCACTGCTATGGTCAGTTTCCCTTCTCTAATTGTATGCAGATTATTTCTTAAAATGAGGGGTGTTTGCATATTTCTCGTTTTTATTAACAGGAAATGGTTTCACGCTTGGCTGAACATCATGTGCACCTTCCTGATAATTTTGGAAGCTATGAATTGGTGGGATGGAGAATTGAGCCCCCTCCAAAACGGTACACTTTCAGATTCCATTCTTTGTTCCTTAACTACTTTGATTCCCAGCCCTACTACCCCACACCTGCAACAAAACATCTATATGTCTCTGTAACATTATGTTTTTATTCAATTTCTGTTTTAGTAGGTGTTTGGTCAAGATTTATACCATTGTTGCTCAAGAACTATATGATTGTTAGAATTGACACTTTTAAGTGTTCGAGCAATGCTAGATGCCTAAATTCACTTCAACCTTGCTTCTTGATTTATGGGAGATGCATTTTATGCATAGATATCTGTGAGGATAAATATATAAATAAGGAAAATGCGTTTTTGACACTAATTTCTTAAGCATTTAGTAAAGGTGGAATCCACACTTCAACATCAAGGAGCCAATGTCTGGGAATTAATAAATGTCAAATATATCTATTACAACATGTCAAGTGTATTTTATAGTAAACAGGATTTTGGACTTGTCTGGCCATTGGATGGGTGGATTGGACTTATTTGTGGTCTTATTAGGAGATCATGTTACAAAGTAGCACCCCAAATAACACCATTACAGGATCAAATAAAAAAAATGAACATAAAGCTCTCTCTTCTTTCCCACATGGGTGTGCATTCCTCAGCCCCACTTAAGCATACACTTTGAAGTGTAAATGTGAACTTTGAGAAAACAATGGATGTGAGCCCGAAAGACATTATGGATGGGAATATGTGATCTTATGCAATTGTGTGTCACTGATGCAAGTCTCTACACATGTAGCTTTTGTATTCTTGTTCTTCAAAAGTTTTGTGCTATACCTACATCCTATTTTATTGTGCCTATCAGTCATTGTGATTAAGGCATTCTATCAAATAATGTTTTCTGCTAATGCCTTGAAATTGACAACATTCTGTGTAATGTAATTAATATTGGGTTCTATTGCAATTATCCAGAACATGGTGGCAGGAAAATAACCTGGCTATAGTTGCTGCATTAGTTGCTGTAGTGATACTCGGATTATCAGCTTCTTTGGGATGGTTTATTTGGAAGCGTAGACAACAATCACCATTGTCGTATAAGCCTGTAGATACCGCAATTCCTGAGCAAGAACTCCAGCCTCTATGAAGATGCAGTGGCCTTTCCCTGAAGATATGCGTTGCAGAAGACTTGGCCGGTATTTTTTAAAGGGTATGCTTACTATTTTAACCCGAGTTACAGGTTAATTAAAGTTTTGTCAAGTGAAAAAAAATATATATATACTGGGGTTACAGAAGTGTTATATAGTGATCTTGGAATAGGAACAGGAAAGATAACTGCATGAATTTCAGACATCATGTCTTTGTAAGTGAATATTGTAAGATATCTTTGAACTAATAGCCTGTCAATTAGCTTGATCCATGCATTATTTTTACTTTTGGCAAAATAAGTTGATAACTTTACTTTGTTAGCAATCACATGATGTAGAGTTTGATTCTTACCAGAACAAAAAAAATGAAACGGATAATAGATGTAGAGTTTGATTTTTAACCGGACAAAAAAGATAGTATGAATGTGATATTATTTCGTTATAGTTGATTTACCTTCTTTACCAAGTCTCTCTAAGTTAGGAGGGTTGGTGTTTAAGGTTGAGGTGTAATGTTTTTATAAATTCACCAAATATTCACAGTAATGGTAATATTAACAATTATACCATTATTATGTAGAGCTGTTGAGCAATAATGTTGTGCTTTAGGCTTGGAAATGGAAGAAGAATTTATCAAGAAAACAGGTTAGAATAAGCTAGAAAGATGGTACTATTATATTGCACACCACCTGCGAATTTTTAATTCTTTAACAGAGGGAAATGATGAATGTTACGTTGCTGTTCAAAGACAGTTGAAGACAGTTTATTTATTTCAACTAGTGAATGCCTATTGAATATAATTGTTAAAGATCCAATTGTAATTAAAATATATGGTCTTTTAGATCCAGACCCAAATGATTGGATGATAGAAGCATGTTTGTAGTAGGTGCTAAGTGCTAGTCGGACGGTAGACTATCGCTTAGGCAGTGATCTATAAAAAGTGCATGTGCGTGGGTGTATGACACACACACGCTTCCCGTGCGCTTGTACAGTTAACACAAAGCGACACACCTTAGGCATTAAGATAGTGCACCTTAAGTTCAAAAACTACGCACCTTAAGCACACAAACAAAGTACTTTAAAACCACAAACATCTCAAACATTAAAATGACGCACCTTAAGTACACAAATCACGCACCTTTTAAGAATACAAATCACGTACCTTAAGCACACAAATCACGCACTTTAAAACGCAAACGAAACACCTTAAAAAAACAAAGCACGCACTTTAAGCATTAAAATGACGCACCTTAAGCACACAAATCACGCACCTTAAACACACGAACCACGCACCTTAAGAACACAAACTACGCACCTTAAGCATTAAAATAGCGCACCTTATGTACACAACTCATGCACCTTTAGCACACAAACCACGCACCTTTAGCACAAAATTAACTCAGTCGAGTTAGGCAGCCACCTAAGTTGATTTTTGCAACAGTGCGAGTTGAGAGTATATTCATTCCATCATCAATTTGTGTCTCATGGGACCTAGATAGAGATAGAAACCAACTGTAATACTATGAATTATGATTCACCTTAAATTATGTATTTGCAATTAATATATTATGTATATTCAATAAATAAGTTATGTTTCGTAAATATATTGAAAACACATAATATGTTAACTGCATATAATGTATTATGTGCCTGCAACTGACTGATTATGTGTTTGTAGTTAACCTATTATGTGTCTTCAATTTATTTATAGGCACATAATATGTTAACTGCAAACACATAATCTGAATGTCATTTTTAATCAGAATTCTGGCAAGATGGATCTTAGTTCGTGGTATAATTTGTTCCGATAGACATGCACTCTTGGCATCCGAATGGATCATGGATTACCCAAGCTAAGTAAGTACATGACATGATTTCAAGAATATAAGACTTAATTATTTAATTTTACACCGTTTATCAACATGTACTTCCACCAAAATCACTTGGAATTTCTCTTTTGACATGATATTAATTAAGAGAGTAAGACTTACTAACTCAATCACGTTCATCAACATTTGAGGGACGATAAATCTTGTAATTTTAATAACCATCCATAACTATGTACCAAAATGAGTAGGATTATTATTATTGTTGTTGTTGTTGTTGTTGCAAGTAGTACTGAGTTATGAAGAAAGGCTTATAAATACCAATTGAATAATGTATTTCATTTCAAGTAAAAGTTTAAGCGGATAGATGAATATTTATGTTTTATATATGATTCACATGGATTTGACTCTAATACTAAATTGAATTATATGAAGTTATGAACTGTCTCAACTAAAAATTTAAATTGATAAAAGAAGTACACATTTATGCCTTGTATATTATATTATGTTATGTTGATCCATGCCTTTGAGGTAGAGCCGTAGAGGAATTTGTTGCTAAAAGTAATTCAAAAAGTCGATGTTGTTCTTTATACCTTCACTATGCTGCTTTTGGAACAATATTGAATTCCCAATTCAAACAAATAACTTCAATTCATTGGGTGGTTTTGTCAAGTTATTATTCGCTTGCCAAATTTTAGTACACATTATCCTTAAACACTCTCATACTAGATAGCTAACACCTAGACGGCTTGACTCGACTCGATCACACAAATTAAACATCAAAAACCAATTTTCTTTTGTGTGAATAATATTTTAGGCGTATCTATATCTAGGTGTGATGTTTTAGAGAAATAATAATTGTTGGAAGGGTGAGGGTAGTTATGAAGGCAGCAGTATTTGACTTTTGTTGTTGGGTTGAGCTCTAGCCCGTTGTTTAAAGCTAAGCTAAGCTGGATATATATATTATTGATCTGATTAATACTGCCTTCCTTGTCTTGCATTGCACGAGATCAACAGTTCAATCTTGCATTCTACGGACCCCTCTCTCATTAAATCATTACTATTGGTCCGACAATCCTTTTATTGCAGTGAATATCCAACGTAACCAAGAATTAGAAGTTGTGTGAAGTTCCAACAATAAAATCACAAATTCCTTTATCTTTTTGAATTGATGCTTTATTTAATTTGGAATCTTTGCCATATAAGTATTTAATGACAACAATTATATTCTTTCACTCCTATGACCCAACATGATAGTAGATGAATAAATCTAGCAGTGGTTATCATTAGGTAGGAGGACTAGTGCTTGATCCCAACAAGAAAATCACCACATTGGGTGTAACTCTCAAGACATTGCATCTTTCAGAACTTGATCATATGTGTGCCCACAATTTATCATCTAGGAACTATTGGTCGTGCGAACAATGGAATTAACTCATAAACAAATAAGTATTTTTTTATCCCTCAATTTTGTAGCTTTAATCATTTTAATTCTTGCCTTTCATTTGTTGTACAATACACTCCTAAAGCAAATGTTTTTGGTACAAAAAAAAAATTGCATGTGGATGTAACTTCTTTTCTTCTTTTTTTTTTTTTAAATAATAATTTGGAGGGGGAAGTTAATATGAAAGTTCACATTTTTATTTTTTATTTATTTATTTTTTATACTAAAGGAACAAATATCACAACTTTGTTTTAGAAAATTAGTGATGTATTCTATAACAATTGAAAGATATACATATAAAGACTAAAACGGAAAATGAATTGTGGGGTTAAAAACACTTTTTTTTTTTCAACATTATCAAACAACCTTCGCAACGAATTGCTTTCTATAGGGATTGAGCCCCTAATTTGATGCATGAAAAGGATTTTTACTATTAACAATTCAAACACCACCTTATTGATTTCATATAGACCAAAATTTTTCACCAAAACTTTTACCATTTGACATGTATTTAAATAATTAACTTGTGATTAAATAAGTCAAATATGATCGAAATCAATGTGTATAAAACAATTGCGATACATATTACATCATTAAGTAAAATAATTAATAAAAGAGATTATACCGGTTGGGGTCTCTTGACTATTGCGATTCATTTGTAAAAGTTCTTTGTTTATTTTTTTTTGTTCGATTTAGTCCCCTAGCTATTAAAACCTTACCTAAATTAGTCCTCTGTTACATTTTCTGTTAGGCAAAAACTTGTGTGAGACCGTCTCACCATGAGACGGGTCGGGTCGGGTCAAGATGCAAGTGTAACACTTATATGAACAATTGTCATACTTATATGCTCAAATGTAATACTAATCAGGAATAAAATTTTTGTTACTTATAGGTAACCACTACCACTATCACCACCACTTCCACATCTATCACACTACCACTACCACCAACATCACCACCGCCACCGCCACCACTACCACCATCGCGACCACACCAACACCACCACCACCACCACCACCACCACTACCATTGCCACCACCTTCACCACTACCACCACACTACCACTACCATCACCGTCACCACACCATCACTACCACCACACCACTTCACCACCACCATTATTATTATTATTATTATTATTATTATTATTATTATTATTATAAATGTTTTTATATTCTAAAAAAGATAATTAAAATGTTTAAGTATACAATTCTGCTCATTTTTCTGAAAAATGAACTAAACACACCTAAATAGTTTTATGGAATGCAATCAAACATTGAAAATGAAGCTCATTTTTCAGAAAATATTTTTCAAAAGTTATTTTCTTGATTCTAAACACACGCATTTAATTTATCCATGCATAATGTTACACAACTTACATGGAAATAAGTTTTGAATGGGTAATTACATTAGCAAAACTTACATGGAAATAAGTTTTGAATGGGTAATTACATTAGCAAAAATATTTCATGTACTCTTAAAATTATACTCCCAACTTTTACTTTCATTTGTGTTCAAATTTGATTAGAGGAAGAAAAAAATGGATAAACATTATAATCTTTTATTAAATTAAGCAATCAAAGTATGTAATGTCATAAGGAGCAAAAACGATAAAAGTAAGATTTAAAAATAAAAAATTACTCTTAAATTAGTGAAGATAATTAAATGGGGCATGCATAAGTAGATGGTTAGATAAAGCATGTACAGAACTAACTATGCCCCCTAGGGACTAGGGTCTAGCACAAGAAAAAGTGGGGGAAAAGGGCAAAAAGCCAAAAAGGGTTCACAAGTCACAAGTCTTGGGAGACAAGGCCTAGAGAATATCTGCTTGGAGATTGATGAAGTTTTCCTGTGCATAATCATAATGTATAGTCCAAACTTCACTTATTACTCCATAATAATAATCATTTTTGTTTTACCAAAAAATTAAAAACATCTACCCATGTGTCTTATTTTATTGAAGGAAGAACGAAAAACGAATGAGACACTTATGACTCACTTTTTTCTTTTAAGGGTAAAGAGAAAATTAAAAATGAAATAAAGTAGAACTAGATAATGTATTTCGTCTCAATTAAAAGTAAAAAGTGATAGTCGAAATCTTCGAATGAGTCTGGCTTTAATATTAAATTGAACAATTTATTCTGTCTCAAGTCTCAACTAAAAGCTAAGTATAAGTTGATACCTAGACTATACATTTATATTTAAATATTATATTATAAACAAGTCGAAGTAAGTGTAGTACTCATCCCGTCTTATTTTATGTGTTTAATTTTTCATAATATTAAGTTCAGTATTAGTATATACAATTTATATATTTAAAAATTATATTAAAGTATTATTAAACATAAAAATTGAAATTTAAAAATAATAATAATATATTAAAATAAATAAATAAATAAGAATTTTATTAGTGGTTTTGTTTTGTTAAAAAAATTGCCTTCTAGACAACTGGAAATATTAACACAAATGATAATGATGATTGATGGATGGACGGCTAGTGATGTAGACCTAAATATGTCTGATTCAATGGAATTCACAGGACTCTCTATATATCTTTGTTATGGTAATGTTGATGATGATTGAAGTTGAAAAGCACACAGATTTGCTGACCCTACCCTACAACAATTTCCCACATGAGGGTGGTTTTTTGAGGAGATTTCCCTAGAGTAACCTCATTAGAGCAAGCAATGATTTGATTTTTCTTCAAGTTTTTGTGTGAGTTTCACCATCCACCTTATCATTCACAATTTTATTCAATCTTAAAAACTCTTCCCATTAATTTTTGATTTTTCTCAATTTTTATGGACTTATCATTTTATTTCAATATGTTTTAATTATTTCTTTATTTATTATCATTATAAAAATTATAATTACAATTATTGTTTTTATTATATTTAAATTGAACATATCAGAATTTAAATAAAATTATAATTATTATAAATATTTTAACCTATCTACATTTTTTTGAGTATTACTGACTATATTATAATGCAGTATTTGTTCATAACTACTCCCATATGGTAGTGCAATTTGGTGCCACTAGACCACAAGGTCTTCACAACATATCTACATTTAATTGAAATGATAATTATAAAATTCAAATTAAACTACTAATAAATATAATATTCAAATTAAAATTATATACTACATTTATATTATATAAAAAAATTAACAACAAAATTAAATTAAAAAAATTTTACAAAAAAAATGATTGGTCGTTGTGGTAATAGCAATGGACAAAAAAAGTTCTTTTCAAAAAAAAAAGTGGGAAACACACGCCCACTAGGGTGCATTGTGCACTCCAAGCACTCGTCCCTCCTTTTTTTTTTTCTCCTACAAAAACCAAGTCCTTGTAAGAGAAAAATTTGAGTAAAAACCATTGTTTTCATTAGCCAAAAATCAACAACCCAATTTTTTCCCTGCAAAATCTTTCCTAAAAATCACAATTGGGGATGCTCTTAGAGATTTTGGGGTGATTTTTTGAGGAGATTTTATCCTATGTGGAAGAGAGATGGAGGGAGAATATGGAGGTCCTTGCGAGGATAGTGACTTTTTTTTTTTTTTTTTTTTTTTTTTTTNTATTGAAGGAAGAACGAAAAACGAATGAGACACTTATGACTCACTTTTTTCTTTTAAGGGTAAAGAGAAAATTAAAAATGAAATAAAGTAGAACTAGATAATGTATTTCGTCTCAATTAAAAGTAAAAAGTGATAGTCGAAATCTTCGAATGAGTCTGGCTTTAATATTAAATTGAACAATTTATTCTGTCTCAAGTCTCAACTAAAAGCTAAGTATAAGTTGATACCTAGACTATACATTTATATTTAAATATTATATTATAAACAAGTCGAAGTAAGTGTAGTACTCATCCCGTCTTATTTTATGTGTTTAATTTTTCATAATATTAAGTTCAGTATTAGTATATACAATTTATATATTTAAAAATTATATTAAAGTATTATTAAACATAAAAATTGAAATTTAAAAATAATAATAATATATTAAAATAAATAAATAAATAAGAATTTTATTAGTGGTTTTGTTTTGTTAAAAAAATTGCCTTCTAGACAACTGGAAATATTAACACAAATGATAATGATGATTGATGGATGGACGGCTAGTGATGTAGACCTAAATATGTCTGATTCAATGGAATTCACAGGACTCTCTATATATCTTTGTTATGGTAATGTTGATGATGATTGAAGTTGAAAAGCACACAGATTTGCTGACCCTACCCTACAACAATTTCCCACATGAGGGTGGTTTTTTGAGGAGATTTCCCTAGAGTAACCTCATTAGAGCAAGCAATGATTTGATTTTTCTTCAAGTTTTTGTGTGAGTTTCACCATCCACCTTATCATTCACAATTTTATTCAATCTTAAAAACTCTTCCCATTAATTTTTGATTTTTCTCAATTTTTATGGACTTATCATTTTATTTCAATATGTTTTAATTATTTCTTTATTTATTATCATTATAAAAATTATAATTACAATTATTGTTTTTATTATATTTAAATTGAACATATCAGAATTTAAATAAAATTATAATTATTATAAATATTTTAACCTATCTACATTTTTTTGAGTATTACTGACTATATTATAATGCAGTATTTGTTCATAACTACTCCCATATGGTAGTGCAATTTGGTGCCACTAGACCACAAGGTCTTCACAACATATCTACATTTAATTGAAATGATAATTATAAAATTCAAATTAAACTACTAATAAATATAATATTCAAATTAAAATTATATACTACATTTATATTATATAAAAAAATTAACAACAAAATTAAATTAAAAAAATTTTACAAAAAAAATGATTGGTCGTTGTGGTAATAGCAATGGACAAAAAAAGTTCTTTTCAAAAAAAAAAGTGGGAAACACACGCCCACTAGGGTGCATTGTGCACTCCAAGCACTCGTCCCTCCTTTTTTTTTTTCTCCTACAAAAACCAAGTCCTTGTAAGAGAAAAATTTGAGTAAAAACCATTGTTTTCATTAGCCAAAAATCAACAACCCAATTTTTTCCCTGCAAAATCTTTCCTAAAAATCACAATTGGGGATGCTCTTAGAGATTTTGGGGTGATTTTTTGAGGAGATTTTATCCTATGTGGAAGAGAGATGGAGGGAGAATATGGAGGTCCTTGCGAGGATAGTGACTTTTTTTTTTTTTTTTTTTTTTTTTTTGTATCAAAATGTGGAGCCCGCATGAAGAGAAAAATGGAAAAGTTAGTCTCTTAAACGGGAGCTCAACACAAGCTTTGCACCCACGTAAAACCTTTTTTTCATAGACAGTTAAACCTTTTCTTAATTTTCTTTTCGCCTGATAGTTGTTTTTTTTTATTAATTTTTTTTTTGTTTTTGTTCTCTCTCCCCTTTCCTTGTAATCTGACAAAAACTCCTCAATCTCAAAAATCATTCTCTATATTAGTTTTAGATTTTTTCTAAGTTTTTTTGAAACCACCATTTTATTCCACTATATTTTAATTATTTTAAATAAACATACATATATTCAATTGAAATGATAGTTATAAAATTAAAATTAAACGCTTAACAATTAAAATCAATTGCTTAAATAAAATAATGCAATTTTATAAATATAAAATTTAAAATACAACTACAACTAATGCAATTTTAAAAAGGATAAGGCTTGTGTGAGACCGTCTAATGGGTCTCAATCTGTGAGATGGGTCGGATCGTTGATTAATGAGGTCAAAGATCCGACTCATTAATCGAAGATCTGATCCGTCTCACGGATTGAGACCTGTGAGATGGTCTCACACAAGTTTTTGCCTTTTAAAAAATATCACCTACTACATTTTAAAGAATATAAATAAAAAACTATGGTGGATGTTTACTTTGCAATAGTGGAAGTGTGTAGCAAATTGATCATCTGTCATCTCCGATGTGTCTTTCATCAATATTTTATAGTCCCACAGTCGAATGTCTCTTGCATATGCTTTTGAAGTCCTTTAATTTCCTTCCTTTCGTGGCCTTCAAATTTTATTTTTCTATCATTTCTATTTGTGCTTGTAACGATGCTTGGATAACATCATGATCATCATCATTATTGGTGTAACGTTCTTTCGCTTTTTACTTCGTTACCTTTTTTCCCATTGGTCGAGGAAAAACATCTTCACTACCATCTCCACTATGTTCTACACTAGCGCTTGATGTTTGATTAGTGGATGATTTACTTAATGAAAATTGATGAGCTACAAACGAGGGTGTCCAGGTCTTTGCAAATGGTCCATACGTGTTAGTAGCCAAATTTGTCTCGACTATATTTTTGTTTGTACTCTTCGGTAGCACGTACAAGAATATCTACATCGCTAGCACTGCTAGGGCACATTGCTTGTAACTTACAATAAATTGCATGAAACTCAAATGTCTTAGCACAAATTAGACCCTAATGTGTCTTTAATCGTTGGTGAGTTCTCCTTGGGCCACCATTGGGGTGATTGGTGTTGTAATATTATTACGCGCTTCCAAAAGGTTGACCCTTTTGGTCATTGCCAACTGTATGATCTTGTGGGATTGTAGAATGAGTGCACGCCAACATCTTGTCGCGATCGTCCTCTATACTTCAAACTTGTCGATGACTACTTTATGAATTGGCCAGTGTTGAAATTATTGTTACAACATTTTCTATTTGCGTGGAAAAGTGCAGAAATTGAGAAAATTGCATGTTACTCGAAAATTGGGCACTTTGAATGTTGATAGGAAATTTGGAAGATTATGCAAATTGAGAATTTGGAAACATAGGTGCAAATAATGGAAATTGAAAATTTTGTGAAACTTGAGAATTTTGAACTTGTGGGAGAAATGTAAAATTTTGTGTGTAGTCAAAACTTTGTGAGGATGGTTGCAATGAAGAAAAATTGGATTGGGAATTTTGATGGCTTGAATTGCCTCTTTCCATTGTGGTATGCAAAAGAAATTACTTTGAGATGTATAAATTGAGAGAATAATATGAATGAACTGAGAGTATGAATAAAAGTGTTTAAAAATTGTTGAATAGATGATATTTATAAGAACAAAAATTATAATAAAATAATAATAATAATAATAATAATAATAATAATAATATTATTATTATTATTATTATTATTATTATTATTACTATTTTGAATTTGGCCGTTGCCATGGCAACGACTTGAAATATGAAAATTCAACAACCAAGTTGTAATGCCCGCCAGCTGACGGCCACTTTGAATTGTCAGTTAGTTAGCCCGTTGGAGGCAGACACGAGTCTGCCTTTTTTTTTTTTTTTTTTTTTTCACTTGCAAAAATTAGTTTTTGCAAGAGAAAAAATTACCAACAAACCCAATTTCCTATTTGTTCAAAAGCTATGCAATTGGTTTTTTATTTGCAAAAATTAGAGAAAAAATCACAAATGGCATTTCTCTTAATAGAGAGGAATTGTAATTCTTTTCATTTAATTTCAAGAAGTGAAAATTTTTAACAAGGCATTTGAAAGAATAATGTGATAATAAAGTATGAATTCAAATTACATTATTTGATAGGTAGGAATAGAATTATTGAGAATTGAAAGGAAATAAGGGATATAAAGACTAAATGTTATTGTTTTTTTTTTCTTTTTTTTTAGAATACTAAATGTTATTGTATGATAATGATAAGGTGCTATAATTCCCTCCTTTCTTCTAATACTTTCTATGAGTCTTTCTAATATAATTAAAGAAGTCCGACAATTGTCTTGAATATGATGATGACATGGAAGACGAAGGTGATGAGAATAAGGTAATGCTTTTCTGTGCACTTAGAGTATTTTTAAATATACTGTTAAACATTTCTAAATGCATAATCGTAATTACAGAAATGTTACAATTTTTTTCTCTTTTTTTTGCGTTTGTCCACACTTCTTACTAGGAGGTTGTTCTCATGTGAACCTGGTCGTATTTTATATATATATATATATATATATATATATATATATATATATATATATTTGTACGTTTTTCTCCCATTATATGTCATATATTTCCTCTATTATTTAATAGAAAAATATTCACAAATAGACCGTGATGTGTAATACATGCATTTGAATGTGGTGAAAGAAATTAAAACAAAAAATAGGGGAATAATAGGCTATCAACATATCGATCTAGCAATTCAATGAATAAAGTAGAAATTGAAATTACAGTGTTTGGTATGCAGGAATATGAGTACATGGAATTAAAAGGTAAGAAGCGACAAAATGACTAAAAAACCCTTATGTTGTAGTATATGTAGTAGTAGTAGTAGTAATAATAATAATAATAATAATAATAATTCCTTCAAAAATAATAATAAGAAGAAGTATACCAATAATAATAATAATAAATATAATAATAATAATTATTTAAAAAAAGAATAATAATAATAATAATAATTTTTTTTTAAATTAAAAAAAAAAGAAGAAAAGACAAAGGGTATGGGAGGAGAGGCAAAATTGTCTTTACACCAACACAATTGCCCCTCCTCTCCACCGAATTGCAATTCATGTTTTGGAGGGAATTGCAATTTTGCAGAATTACAATATCCTCCAACCAAACAGTGTAGTTTGGAAATTCACTGAATTGCTATCCCAAACTACACTCAAAGTTCCCCAAGCAACTTGGGAATGAAGATCATCATGGACTATAACCCAACTACAGCGCCATTGGGAATTAAAATTTGTTTCACATTATAAGCGTATTTACTTATTTGTTTATAGCACGTGTATTGTATGGTATTATCTCTATAACATGAATCCAAAAAAATAAAAAAAAATTCTAACATAGTAATTTGGGATAATTGGTAAGCGCATTACTAATACAAATATAAGGTCGGAAGTGTGCACTATGTTATACATGTATGGGTTAAGCAAACTCGACGGTTGTGATCCTAACTAAAGATTAATTAGTTTCACAGTAGTGGAGATACCGAATGCAGAAAAACATATTAATTTTTCCTTCCTATTTTTGAGTGGAGTAGGATACAATATTCTTTTTTATATTTAATAGCCAAAAATATAATTTATTTTATTTTATTTAGAAACTACACAAAAACTATAATCATAAAATTATCTTATTTTCTTTATTGGTTTTTCTTACATAAAAAGCATGGAAAAAGCTTTCATATATTTTCTTCTCACTTTATTTTTTGTTTTTAAATAGAGGAAATCCGGTAACTATACAACATATGAAATAAAAAGTTTTCCTATTAAATTAAAATATAACACTATATGTCACAATCAGTGTTAAAAAATTGTTAAATGGATATGGTGACATAATTAATAATATTATTGTCCTTTCAAAAAATTAATAATATTATTGTCATGAAAACCACAACAATCCTCATGGTACAATGAATTTGGTTCATTTGACTACTGTATAATTCCCAGAAATGTTTCCTAGACAGACTGGCCTAGAAAAATTCGAACCTTAGCTGCCAAATCTGATTTTAACCAACATAAGTATGAGACCAATTCAAACTCATGCAAACATCTTTTTTAAGAAAAGTAGATCATTTTTAACCACAAATTTAATTACGTTAGCTGGCAACTCTTTTTTTTTTTTAAATAAATAAATAAAAAGAGAGAATATTATTAAATATCAATTAGTGCAAAGCCTGAGGTGAGGTGACTACACATACAATTGAAAAAGAAAAATGCATGCTATACATCATTATAATTTAGAAAGTCACTTACAATTTTAAAAATGATATTTTCACAAAATGTAAGAGAAAGCATATAATGCCAATAGGTATTGGTATTGGTACTGGTACCAGGTATGAGCATCCCTATCTATGCATGATTTTTGAGAAAACAAAATTAATGTAGAGAAGAGAGAAAAACATATATCACACTGCAAGCACTTGATTTTTAGTAGTGAAGTGGGTCTCACCACAGCACAACAACAACACCATTTGTTTCGCGTGAGACGTAACTCTCGTGCCCAAAATAAATTATTTGCAGGGATGTAATGTGAATAGTAAATGAGATTTGAAAGTGGGACCCATCTTTTACAAATTGAGAGATTTGCAGGCATAAGATCAGTCTAAAGTAATTTTATATTTAAAGAGACAATGAAATTTGAAAGTGGGACCCATCTTTTACAAATTGAGAGATTTGCAGGCATAAGATCAGTCTAAAGTAATTTTATATTCAAAAGAGACAACTTTACAACATATATGTGACTTCTACAGTACTGGAAATGTATCATGTCTTTTTTTTTTTTTTTTTGAGTAGTGAGGAAACCCTTGCCCTGTGACCCTAGCCGGCAAAGGACCACAAGGAGGTAAATCAACCTAGGTTACCCATAGTTGACCTGCTCAAACCCAAGGGCTTAAGGTTCAAACCCACGACCTCTCGGCTGCAGGTGTAACTCTTTTACCACTTGAGTCGCCCTTACGGGCAAAAATGTATCATGTCTATTACTATAAGTAGAAATGAATGATGATATTTTTTGTAAGTAAAATAATAATTATTTAGAAAAATTTTATCGCCCTTTTGTAGGCTTTAATTTGTACCGTTTCCGTACATAAGACATTTTTTTAATAAAATTATTATTTATATGCAAAGGTTAGTATGCATTTAATATTCCCTTTTATAATTTGCATTGGGAAACTAAAGTATACAATTAGTGCGTTTGGTTCGGAGGAGGAAATTATAGAGAAAAAGAATTGTAATTCTGTGAAAAATGAATAAAGTGTGAATTCAGATTATTGGTAGGCAAGAATAAAATGACTGAAAATTGAAAGAGAAGAAATGAATAAAGAGTAAAATGTTTTTATATAATAATAATAATAATAATAATAATAATAATAGTGACAAAATAGTAATTCATTATTGAATTACAATTCCACAAATTGCGAAATTGCAATTCCTTGGGGTGGGAAACTTGAAATGGAATATAAATTTCATGGAGTTTGATAGGAATGGAATTACAATTTCATCTTACCAAACACCCTACTAGGGAGATTTTTCATTTTTTCTTTTTACGTTTATTATTAGAGTTATTAATTTAATTTATGCACGTTAAGGTTCACATACCAAAATTTCTTAATTTGCACTGTATTTTAGCATTATATTCTCTTTCAACAACAATTGATAAATAGGAAAAGCAATACAAAGTATAACGATTCATGTAACATTTCTCTACTAAATTAAAATTACTTTTAAATGTCTATGTAACACAAAAAATGAAAAATTTTAAATGGAAAACAAGGAAACTAGGAAATTTGACTAAATTTATTTTTAATTCAATTTTTGATAATATTAAGTTTAGTTTTAGTATATAAAATTTATATATTTATAAATTACATTAAAGGTACTATTAAACACAAAAAATTAAATCTAAAAATAATTTAAAATTAATAAAGAAAATAAGCAAAAAAATTAATTGATTTGACTAATGAATAGTAAATAAAACATGTAAAATAAGAAAAAGGGAGTACGTTTTTGTTAATAAAATGATTATTTGAAAAAAATGTTACAAAGTAATACATTTTTTACTCCTCTACATTGTTAAGTTTTTATGGAACGAAGTATTTGTTCGAATTGTAGTTTAGTCAGTGTACTAAGTTAGAGTCTGAACTAGTGTCTTAAGATAGTTCAAAGTTGTTCATATGTTAGACTTGTAAATTGAAGACTGAACCAGTAAGAAGATTGTTTGAACAGAAGTTCAAGGCAATTCAGCTGACACTTTTATGGGGATTGACTATTTAAGCATTATATTCTCTCTCTACTACTATACGCTTCAAGAAATTTACAGAGAGGATCAAATACACTTTGAGAGAGTTTTTTAGAAGAGCTAAATATGACTTGATAATTATTCTTGAGCTAATAAAGATTTTTACATCAAGTCAATCCTTTCACTTGTTGCTGATTACGAGCTGATTACGCTCATGGACTTGAAGCAAGTTATCTGCAATTAAGGGGGAGCATCAGTTCAAATGATTAGGAGATTACATGCAGGTTCTTCAAAGAAGGAACTCTTCAAAGATTAGCCGAGTCTTAGAAATTCACAACTGAGTCATTCATATTCTTCATTTTGATTCGGCATATCACTTCCTTGAAATTATTGAAGAATCAAATAGTCATTTTATGGGATGCCCCTAGACGTAGGAGTTGAATTCTCCAAATTGAGTTACTAAACCTTGAGTGTTCTTTGCTGCTTTCTTGTTATTGTGTGTGTTCTTATTTGGGTGAATTACCTAACAAATAGCCGATGAACTAGTTTAGAAAGTAATCACTCTAGGAACGTAAAACTGCTTTATTGAGTTCGTTAATTTGTGGTATAATTAACACTTAAATATTTCTTAAGTACTTAAACTCCTAGCATTGGATTGCAAATTTCAATTGGTATCAGAGCAGGTTGTAAGAGTCTTCTTAATTTTTCTTCTTGGTTGAAAACTTTGATATTGATATTACTTTGTGATTACATGTGTACTTTTGTTTTGTTTTGTTCCTCTATATATTGATCTTCAGGATTGAGAATGGAAGGACAAGCTAGACCTCCTCGTGCGTAACTTTCGCGCCTAGGCGTGCGCGTAAAAACAATTTTTTAATTTTTTTTAGTTTCTATTTTTGTTTTTTTTTTCTCCACCCTCATTTTCTATTTCCTAATCACACCTGCAAAATCTCCTCAAAAATCGATCACTCTTAAGGAAGGGCCTAAGACTTATTGAATTGTATAGTATAGATGCTCTCTCTTGCGCGCAGGGGGGGGTGGGGGTGCAAATGAAATTCCAAAATGATCCTGAAAAGGCTTGATGCGCCTAATGATTATGCCAATTTTCATATCATTTTTCAACACAGAGCCACTAATGATTTGTCCAAGCTAACCATCGGCTCGGTTCACCACTAACGATTCGGCAAAGCAAAATGGTTGGTAGCACGATCGACCAACAACTCGGGTAAACCAGTCTAGTACGCTAATGGCTCGGGGCTGACGATTTGTTCGTTCGGATCGCTATTAGGTCGACTCGGGTAAGGCAGAATGGTTAACCTCTCGGGTATGACTCGGGGAGTGACCATTCTGAGTTTTAATTCATTAGTTACGAAATTAATCTCAAATTAATTCCAATTTTAAATTACAGAATTAATTCTCAAGTACTTGAATTGTATGCTGTTATAGGGGTTATAAGACTGATTTTATTTTCAGATTAATGACATGATTAAATGCTATTTAATCCTACAACTTCTATATAAGTTGTGGAAGAGTAGGTGATTTTACACACAGATCAAATAATATTTTTCTCTCTCATCCTACTCCTTTCTTTAGCTATTGTGATCAGAGCCTTGTTCTTGTTCGCCGGGTTTCATTGTTTGAGTTCTCAAACTTGAAGTCATAGCTTGTTTTATCCTAGAAAACCTATGTTACAACGCTCCTAGCACCAAGAATTGATCAACTGACCAGTGAATTGGATTCACTCAAGAAACATATTCAAATAATAAGTACCACTTCAACACTAGATGAAATCGTTGATGTCGGAAGATCTCCCAACATCAAAAAAGGGCTAGGGTACACACATAACTCTAAATAACTCACAACTAACTAAATTTGTCTCTGCCAGTTCATGTACTAGTTCAACTCAAAGGCGGATGAGAGTGAGATTAAGACACTACTCCCCTACATGTTACTGCTGCAATATGAAGGGACACACAAGTGACAAGACCAGAATGCTACAAGTTCTATCGTGATCAGAGAAGAGAAAAATTAAAGCAAAAATGGATCACACCGTTGGTAAGCAAATTTGGGTTAGGAAAGCTGACATTTTATGCTATGCAGTTCAACACGGAAAATCAAAAAGTAGATTGTACTTTGATAGTGGGTGTTCTCACCATATGATTAGCAGTAAACACTAATGCGCTAATTTATCAAAATTGAAAGTTCATAATGTTAATTTAAATGTGTTAAAGTTTTAGTTGAGTCTTGCAATACGCTTGGGCAATATGATGTTTTAGGGTTAGAACCAAGAATTTTAAATCTGACCAGAAAAAAATTGATTAGTTTGAATCAATAAAAAAATTGATAAGTCGACATGCCAGTAAGATTAGATCAAAATTGAACGGATTGGCTCGATTGACATCTCATTCTATCTACGTATACATATAGCACAAATACTATTTTCTTGAATTAGAGATTTGAAGATTGAACCGTAAACACCAAAATAGAAGATGATTGGAAGGAATTGACAATCCTTAGACCTATGGAACTATAAAAAATGTGGCAAAAACCATGATTCGGCCGACCCATGCACTACGTGAATGTGACAGGAATACTCATCATTCATCAATACATGCCGGGAGTTACGTTACGAACGGTCGCATCGAATATTTATTATCGTTGAGACCCACTAAAGAAAAGATTTTAAATTATATAATTATATCATGAGTTTAATATATCAACAATTAAACTCATTATATTGTACCAATTGAATAATATTATTGATGTTCACTTAGTTTCATATACACTGATATTAATGTAGGTCTTGCATGCAATATCAATTCATATTACAATGTAAGTTGTGCCAGGGCAGTTCAACCTATATTTTTAAAAAGAAAGCGCTTTCCCCAATAGATTTCGCCTCTAATATTTTTCTCTTGATGTGACATTCATTCATTGGGTGTCATGAATGATTGATGTTACCACTAATTCAAAATATAATTTAGATATCAATTAGATGCTGCCACGTCATGAGGAATTGATTGGAGGGAAAAAATATTATGAGTCTCTAACATTACTCATTTTAAAAATATTTGCTTATCTTGACTCGTATATACATTCACATACACACATATGTATAATTTATACTTTTACAAATTTTAATTATAATTATAAAATTTTAAATTTATTACATGTTTTTGTAATTGCTACACTCAAGCTATATATTATTTACACATTTACAAATTTAAAATTTTATACTCTATAAACTAGAAACTTACAATTTAAAAAAATAAATAAATTAATACAAATTATCAAACTTATAAGTTACAACAAATAAATGTAAACTATCTTGTAATTAATTTGATGGCATTGGAGTTTGAAACTTAAAAGAAGTTTTAGGATCACTTCTTAAAACTCCGACTAGCTTTAAAAATAAATAAATAAATAAAAACTCCTACAAGATAAAATATAAAACAACAACAACAACAACAACAACAACAACAACAACAACAATAATAATAATAATAATAATAATAATAATATTATTATTATTATTATTATTGTTATGAGTTTGAACTCCTACATGAAGGGCAAATTATACCATGGACTAGAGTTTACCTTGCATGGTAGACTCTGGTCCATAAATAACATTCAGATTCTGTATCGTTGACACATCATGTACTTGCAGTTGATAATTTCTGTACCTGTAGCTATCATATTATGTATTAGCAATTATCAAGTTATTTGTTACATGTACAGAAACTGTTAACTGTAACTACAAAATGTGTTAACTGAAGGTATAAAAATTTTATATCAGGATTCACAATGCAATATGAACCTTGGTCTATGGTATAACAATTGTACATGAAGTGTGGTCCACCATGTACTGTAGCACATGGGTCATGCCTGGCCTATCCCACATTATCATCTCCATCTTCTACAAATATTGATCATGTACATTTACTAGCTAGTGTTTGCTTCATTTTTTTTTTTTTTTTTTGAAACCACAAAAATTATAACTCATTTATATTGAGGGTTATTCTCCCTACCAACCAACCGGTTGAGTAGCTTGAGCTATGAGGTGATACAGGCAAAGCTAGTCACCAGACTACGAAGGTTACATCTGATAGATCAAAGGAGAAATGCATGTTTTGAGGTTGTATAGGTACTAATAAATGGTAGTATACATGGGATGGAAAGAAGGTTGGGAAATGTGAAGTTTCTTAGGATGTCATTCGTTAAGGATGGCGAATGAGAATTGAACAATGTGCAGCTAAGCACAAGTGCATAAGAGCCGTAGAAAACTAGGTCCTAAGACTTTAAAAGAGAGTATTATCAAAGCAATAAGGAAAAGTAAAGTAACCTACAAATGTAATCAAGTGAATAGAGATGAGGACTATGACTAGGTGTTCCTTGATTGGATACAATAGAATGGTCTTAGATATCTTGGAAGATGTTTTCATCGCTAAAGCCACCCTCGTGGTCTATTTGGCCTATCAAGTAGTAAAATCTTACTCTCATAGCAACCCTACTACTTGGGAATTGTAAGTAGAGTACGCTATAGTGTAGTCACAATCTCTTGGTAGCTACACGCCTCCTGGACCTCTCATACACTGTGGCCGTAATTATACAAGAGTCTACATAAAGTTCACTTCCAACAAGAATTCAAATCAATGCATCAAGCCACTTCCTAATTGCAATCAAAATATCCTAGCATCCTAACAAGTAAACCTAATCCTAATTCCCTAAGAATTAGCTACATACTGTCACAATTGCATAGCTAGAATGAAGAATCAATGGAAGCATTGGAAACAAAAGTAAATTGCAATTGAATGAAATGAACAAACTTAGCTTCAAGAACAATCTTCAATCTTCAATAAATTGTAGTTGGAATCCCCTTTAGAATCCCTAGATCACGTTGTCAAGTTGCTTCAAGAACCCTAGGGAGAATTCTCTCTCTAAAACCTAAAGTACAAGTCTGAACAATTGGTAAAAATCACATTTTTCTTTGCAATTGAGATCAATTCCTCTATTTATAGCTGGGACTTTAATCCGCTTCACGCGATTCCCTTGTCACGAGGCTAATTACCTTGTGACAAGTGGTGTGAGATGCAAAACTGCTGCGCAGAAGTTCTTGTCACAAGGGGAGTTACTCTGTGGCGAGTGGCATGGCTAACATATCCAGCCAGAAGTTTGTGTCACGAGGTTTTCTATTGCGTGAGGAGTGACATGAAGAGCATAACCATGTCTCTGAAGTTGGCGTCACGCTGCTCCTCATGACGTGACCTTGGGCATTATGGTCAAATCCCACATTTTCTTCCTATTTTGCTCCTTTCTTGACTATTTTGCATGCCCTTATCTTGATCCTTTTGCCTAACAAACACCAAAATGCACTAAATTAGTCTTTTAACTCAATTTATAGCACTTAGATCATTCTATGGACGACAATTAAAGCACAAAATTCCTCCAAAAACATCCCACAAACATAGTGTATTTGACGTTTATTGATTAGTAGGCAAATGGATTAAGCGGTTGTCCTAAAGGGCCAAACAAGAAATGATACGTTGGCACCCACTACCAGACTGACTTGGCATGGATTGACTTCCTAGTCAACATAAATAGCCTAGACAACCCCACTTATGGGATCATTTTGAAATCACTAATTCGACTTAAATTCTGTATTCAGTCACTTACCGGTGTAAATCTATCTCTCGTTAGACTATCTGACCAACTAAGTAATATCCTATCATATATTCAACTTTACTCCTCTTTTCCAACATCCATTAAATTCCAGTTTAATTTAGTCTATCAAAATGATTATTTAAATGGATGAATATTCAACATGTAAAAAGTATTAAGTTGTCAATTTACAATCACAATAACAAACAATACCACTGGCAAATAAAAAAGAATAAAAAGTACTCACCATAAGAAGGGACCAAGTTTTAGTTTCTACTAGTACTTCCAGTGACATTCCAAAACCTAGCCTTTTGGTCATAGGACACTCATCAATTATTGTTCATCGCTATCTAATGCCTAATAGTTTCAAAATTCAAACTAAGTCAACGTCGCAAAATTTGTCAAATATCGTTGGTGCATAATACTTCTCATATTTGTTTTCAAAAAAAAAAAATACTTCTCATATTCAACATAATATTTATCTTATAGTAACTAATTTTATTTGGTTAAATAACAAATATAGTATGTTCAATTTCAATCGCAATAATCAACAATGACACCAAATAAAGTTTTTTTTTTTTTTAAAGAAAGATTACTCCAACTGATATTGCATCGATCTTCTGATATGAGAAGTTATAAACTAGCTTGTCACTTTGTGAACTTAATTGATAGATTCTCTTCCCTATGAATAATTACTAATTTATCACAATATAAATTTAAACTCAACTTTAAGGCCCCTCACAGAAGTTATAAACTAGCTTGTCACTTTGTATAAATTTAAACTCAACTTTAAAGTCCCTCACAGCTGTCTTTGAATTTTGTGAGAGGACGTAAATTACGGGTATGTCGTTTTATTTTTTTCCTAAGACTTATTCATCTCTCCTAGTGAAAATTCAAATTGAAATATTTGTTTTTTTTTTGGTAAATTTACAGGGTCTTTCTCTCCTCTCGTTTAACGGTTCGGGCTCGCTGGGAGAGGCGCAGGAGCTGGCCCAGGGAGAATCGTCACTTGTGAGAATTGAACCTGGGTTCTCTCAAAATTCCTCCCCACAAAAAGAGTTCACTTGCCACTTGAGCTACGCGGATTAATTGAAATATTTGTTGAGCACTACATCTATACTCAACTTTTTTATCATTGAACCATGTCGGATTGCATAATTTACTACAATATATAGAGGTAGGAAATGGGTGGATTATATTGAGCAAAGCATGTAAGACATACTTGCAACATGTTTCTGTAGACACCTGATCTAAAAGTAAATTAAAAGTAGTGATGATGATGAGAGGGAACTAGCAAGAAGAGTACAGAATGACAGACCATAATGACTTCCTCTTTTCTGCTAGCTAGCTTTATGCATGTCCTATTTCATATTTGACTTTATGTTAATTAGCCTTTGGTTTACAGAAGGTAAGATTAACTTGGATAATGATATTACTTTTTTGAGAGGTGATGTGAAATTTCGAGAATTCTGTTTGTACACAGAAAATATTGAAGCACAAAGAGTCAATATCGTCTCTATTAAGACTCGTACCCACAACCCATATGAGGGAGCAAATTAGTGTCACGAGACCACAAGGTCAGGCCACATTTATAATTTGTAAATAACTCAAACTTTAAATTAATTAATACACTTAGCAAACATTATAAAGTGCATTTTAGACATACTATAGAGTGAATCTATTGATAAATCTTGAAAACTAAACTACTCAGAGTTAAACCATAAATAGCAAAGCTTTAAGTTAAAAGTGAACTTCTATAAACCAAGCTAAAAAAAAACTAAATCATAAATTATAAAAAGTAAAATCTAAGTGCATTGCACTTTCACATTGGGTACAATTTATAATATCGTTGGGAACATTTTATACTAGCGTTAGGTGTATTTTATATATAATACTACTAGGTGCTCTAAAGGTAAATCATAAATAATAAACTCAAACATGAACTTCTAAACCAAACAAAACAAAATAAACTACTCCGTAAATCCTAAACCAAAAAGAAAAAATCAAAGTATAACTCTAAAAGATGATAACACCCTTTCACTGCACTTTCACATATCACTTGGATACACTCTATATTCTTGCTAAGTGTACTTTAATGTTTGAGTTATTTATGAAAATGCCATTGCAGCATTTTCTCCTTTCTTTACTTTAATGATTTTATCTTTTTTAATATATAACTTTATTTAGTTATTACTTTTCTCCAAATCATACACACACAACCTCCAACATTATATCAAAATGTTATATGATGGAAATATAAAATTATTGAGTCAATCACATAACTTGAACCAAACAAAGTTATATAACATTATCGTACTCACATTATTTAGGAGTCAAACTTATAATTTTGTAGTTGTCACATTAATAGTCTGACCAACTTGATAAGTGACAGGGTAATTGGGTACCCGACCCGGAACCACGTTCAGGACCCAAAGGCAGGCAGAACTAGCCGTTCAACACTGTTCAGCAGTTCACTCCTCAGCTCCTCAGTATTAATGCTCAACGGCTCCTCAGCTCTTCAGCATTAATGCTCAATGGCTTCTCAGCTCCTCAGCATTAATGCTCAACGGTTCAGCTCCTCAGCATTAATACTCAACGACTCAGCTCCTAACGACTTAGCTCCTTAGCATTGATGCTCCGTTACTGCACTGAGGAAGATAAAAAGGACTCACAAGCACTTGTAGAGACACAACACTTTGACCAGACAAAAAACACACACTGAACTGAGCACTGTACTGTACTCAAATATTGTACTCAACATCACTCAATAATACTCAAAATATCTCCGGTAACTATTATTACCGTCAATAAGGTTGCTCCATAAATTATTTTTACAACATATCATGATATAACAACTCATGAACAACATGTGATCTGATAAAGTGCTAAAGGGGCGAGAAGCACTGTAATTTAAAAAATAAGTTTGAAAATATCTTAATATGAGAAAAATAAAATTTAAATTACTTTTTAATAAAATTCATAGTTATTTTTTTTAGACCATGAGATATCCTGAGTAAGCTCTAATTATAAAAAACATATTTAATTTAAGTATATACTATACTCAAATTAATTACGTTCAGTAATTAAAGAGCAAAGTGTTCTCTTTGAACAAATCGTAGTGATAAAATAATAATATAATAAATACACCAAAATGAACTTTTCATAATTATTGCATATAATTTGATGAATGACATTGACTGGAGTGTTGACATCTCCACTCCTTTAATTAGCATAGGGTTACACGTAGGTATAGATTCATTAATTAAGGCTGACCGGCCTAATACGGTAATTAGCAAATATTTATATAGCTCTAACTACTACGATAATGGAGGAGATCCGAGGTAATCTATATATGGTCAAATGTATACCTGGATCGATCTTGTATACTGGCCTGGAGTCTTTACTTCTACAGTTTCATGTTGAATATATTTTCTCAAAACATTAAACAACCATAAGTAAATAAATAAAAGTAGTCACGATTGCAATCACCTGAATATGAATTAAATTAATGGAGAACATGTAATAATTTGCAAGAAAGAATTACGTCATAACACAACTTTAGTGTAATAATTTGCAAGAAAGAATTACGTCATAACTAAACTTTAGTGTAATAATTTGCAAGAAGATTTACATCATCACACAATTTTAATGAAATCATAGAAGCGTTTTGAACAAAGATCAACATTTATCCAAAACACCAAACCCCAAACGTTGCTAATTGCACCATTTGGGGTTTCAGCGGTTTGGAGCCAAAACGCTGCTCCAAACCAGGTCAAAACGCTGATTATATATGATTAAATTCGTCAAAAAATGATAGATTTGTTGTTATCCCAGCAAGCCCTAATGCTGGGAAAATAATTGTTTGAAATAAAATGTGAAACTGATTAAGAGTTAAGTTTAATTATATTAATTGAAATGAAGGATTGTGATTTGTGAGCTAGCTACAAAGTAGTTCTGTGTTTGTGGGCTATTTTTTAGGTAAAAATAGTGGAATCCTATGATTATCCATTTGAAATGGTATGTAACAATGTGTTATTACATTATATAGTAGTCAAGATCGTGTGGTCTAGTGGTATTTGGTTGTACTCTCATATGAAAGAGAATGAGTTCTAACTTTAATAGAGGCGATATTAACTTTTTCTGCTTTAAAAAATGAATAAGGTTTTTTTTTCTTTCTAATTTTATATCATAATGTTTAAAATTATATGTTGCATCTATAAATATAATATAAACATAAATGTACAGTCCAACTATAAGCTTAGGCTTTTAGTTGGATGGAGCACATGATTCAATTTGGTATCAGAGCCATGCAATGGGTTCGAATCTCCGTGCCACCAAAAAAAACCGAAAAAAAGACTATGGTTCACGTGTTACTTATAAATATAATATAAACATAAATGTGCAGTCCAACTAAAAGCGTGATTCAATTGTAAAATAATGATATAATGTGACAAAATTAAAAAAACGAGTAGCAAAAGAGCAAAGTATAATGCACAATAATCGAAAATCGTTGTTTTCAAAAAAAAATAATAATCGAAGATTGAAATTGTAAGTTTCTTAATAATTTAATTATCAATTTACAATTTTAGTTTAATCAAAATAAATTCTTTAATTTGCAACGAGTGATAGCATGCATATTAGCGTGAGCCTTATTTACCAAATTGCAAGAGATCAGAATTCCGAAATCATAGGAAACGAGCAAAGTATATTCAAAGGCAGAAACCTAATATAAATTTCATGGGGGCCGCCGTTGCCGTGAAGATCATGCCTTCGATCGCCCATATTTCAATACGCGTTTTTTCTAAATAAAATACGTACGTAATCCATAAATAGCTTGGCAAGAAAGGGACCTAATTTTTAATAGAGTAATACTATATTTAATTTCACGATTTCACTTTTTACTTTACGCGTTTTCTCTAAATAAACTTACTTCATACCGCCTATTAAATAGCTTGTCAAGAAAGGGACCAGTTTTTTAATAGAGCAAGGCTATGTTTGGCAAACCTAGCTGAAAAGGTAGCTGAAAGCTGAAAAGTAGCTGAAAATTGAAAAGTTATAAGCTTGAAACTGAAATCTGAAAAGCTGTTAAGCTAGCTGTTATGGTTAAAAGTGTTTGGTAAAATTAGCTTTTTGATAAGCTGATAAATGTAAAAAGACTAAAAAAGACATCTTCATACAATTTAAATAGTTTTAAATTTAAATAGGTTTGTTTATATATTAAAATATAAAATAGTGAAATCAATATATTTTAATAAAATATAAAGTAAGAACATATATTTGAAAACATATAAACTAAAACAAAATATTTATAATTCATAAGATTAGTTAATACAAAATCAATGTTCAAACACAAATGTCAAATTGAAATTACAACCAAATATATTGAAGAGAAAAAGTCAAAAAGTTTAGCCAAAAAGGTTTTAATTGGAAAGGATAAATGATGTCATTTCTTTAAAATAATAAGGTTAAAGATGAAAAAAAAAAGTTAGGAAGCTACTAGCTTATTTTAAAATGCTACCTTAGTTGCATTAAAAAATAAGCTCTTATTTTAAGCTACTAGCTTATTTTAGAAACATTACCAAACAGAGTTTGTAGCTTATTAGTAGCTTAAAATAAGCTATAAGCTCTGCCAAATAGAGCCTAATACTATATTTAATTTCACGATTTTACTTTTTACTTTACGCGTTTTCTCCAAATAAACTTACTTCGTGCCGCGTATAAATTAAATAGCTTGATAAGAAAGTGATAGAATTCTCAATAAAGTAATACTACTAAATTTCAACTTTCGCATGTTTTACTCTATTATTTGACATGCTTTGATTAATTTATAAAAATTGAATGGTAGTTTTACAACTTTACTACAGAAAGTACAATTATCATTATATTTTGCCTCAAGAATCTTCTCCCTCTACAATATAAATTAGGTTAAATCCAAACAAAAAAGTGATCTTTGTTTATTGGAAGACTTGGAGTCGTGGATTATAAATTGCATGTGGAAACAGCAGACAAACACACACATATATATAGCAGATTGGACTTGCCGCATCTGTCTCATTCTTCAAATATATATATATATATATATATATATATATGCAAGTTGTGAATGTGTGCATGTTGTCCTGGGGATAGGGTTTAGCCATGTGGCTGCAGATCCAATAGGGTTTTCTTATATATTGAAACCAGGTCACTTGTTCTCTATTACCTATTATATGTAGCTGCTGCGCTTGCATGCGATGTTGTGGCCAAAAAAACTGACATAGATAGATAGATAAAATAGACACATTTTAAAATTTGGATCCAAATGGGTCAAAGTTAGATTCAAACATAATTAGAAAAGCTGTTTTGTCTCTTTTTTTTTTTTTCTTTTTTTTTCTTTCGTTTCAAAATTTGTGTATTTTTAGTCTGATCATGTAAATTTCTATTTCAGTCAACAATCTCATTGTGATGTTGGTATTTGTTTTACTACTAATAAAAACAAATTTTTTTTTACTTTTGTAACTTCTCGCCCAAACTACCCCTCAAGATATTACTATATAAAATATAATAATTATTATGATAAATAATAGCTCAATAAATGTGACAACATTAGTATATATTTACTTAATAATTATTATGGTAGTTAAAGAATTAATTGTACAAATATCAGTATAGTTAACTAATAATAATAATTATAATAATAATTAAGTTATAATTATCATAATAGTGGTATATATAATTACAATTAAACGTGGATAATTCAATTTTTTTATAATTATTAAAATTAATTTTTTGATTATATATATATATATATATATATATATATATATATATATATATATATATATATAAATATATAATTTCACATTATTAATATAATTACCTAATAATTATTATGGTAATTAAGGATAATTACACAAATATTAGTATAGTTAAATAATAATTATTTTGTTAATTAAGCTAATAATTACATTGATATTAGTATAATTACAATTACAATTGAATTTTTAATTTTTTTTTATAATAATTACAATTAATTCATTCAGATATGGAGGATGAGGAAAGAAGTAAAGAAAATATTGTGAAAAGGAATATATACTTAAGGTATAAAAGTATAATTGCACAGATATTAATATATTTACCTAATAATTATTATGGTAATTAAGCTAAACATAGTTGTTGGATTTATTTTTATACTAATAACAATTAAATTGTTTCTCATTATTTCCTATATTTATTTTAGTAATAATATAATTACATAAATCATATTACATATCAATTTTTTAAGATAATTGTAGACAAACGAGTCATATATTATTCAACTAATTGAGTGATACTTTTGCACTAATCTTATAATCAAATAAATGCACACTTTCAAATATTAGAATTGCTTATAATTTTATCTTTAATTTTATTATTATCTAAATATATAATAAAAAAATTTTGTATGTGCATTGCGCGGGTAATTGGGCAATTATTTGCTCGAATTCAAGCAAGGATAACATTAGAAAACATAATCAATCCAATCCATTTCATTAATTTCACTATATAATATTCATTGTTCTAATTTATATAATTGTATCGATCCAAATATTCTTAAAATATTATAACAAATTCATTTTGTGCAATGCACGAGTGAAAATACTAGCAAATAATAATGATAATGTTACAATTTTAAATATTTAACACTGTGTGTAGACGGTCTGATTCTTGTGTGAACCACTGTATGGGTGTGAACTTGTGAAGTCCTATCTACCATTTAGATGATAGATCAGACGGTCAAGATGCTTATAGTTGTGTATGTGAGTGGTGCAGAAGTGTAGTGATGTATATTTACCATGTCTAAAATATTATAAACCACAAGATCAACGGTACACGATACACAGGTTCACATGTTAATAGAGGTTCTCATATGAACCAAATTATATATATATATATATATATATATATATATATATATATATATATATATATATATATATATATATATATATATATATATATATATATATATATATATATATATATATATATATATATATATATATATATATATATATATATATATATATATATATATATATATATATATATATATATATATATATATATATATATATATATATATATATATATATATATATATATATATATATATATATATATATATATATATATATATATATATATATATATATATATATATATATATATATATATATATATATATATATATATATATATATATATATATATATATATATATATATATATATATATATATATATATATATATATATATATATATATATATATATATATATATATATATATATATATATATATATATATTCATATGAGAACCACTCTTCAAGTGAGAACCTATTGTATAATATGAGCTCTTCATTTAGCAAGATATGATGGATAGGATTTAATGGATATATATTTTTAACTATTTTCATATTTTTATTGCGTTAGGGGCATTTAGGTAGTTTTGCACATGCAGTTTCCTTGCCGACGATTTCCTTATAGATTATGCTGCATAAATTTAGGGAATTATAACCATGATTTTTGGTTTTTTCCCATTCATTTTCCTTCGTTTTCTTTTGGTTTTTTTGGGTGCCGGTGGTGACTACTCAGCATGGTTTCATGTTTGTTCTTTTTTTCTTTTAATTTTTTTTATTTTTTATGCGATTCGTTGGAGTATACTTTTGATTAGTTTTGTTGATAAATATGTGACTTTAAGAGGGGTGCCATGCATCGTAGGCCATTGAGTTGCACATTTGGACGCTAGGTGTGGTGCATCATAGGATACCTTTGTGCACTCCAAGAGTAAAAGTTGTGCATTGCTAATAGTAAATGTTGCGTTTTGTGGGGCAGTGTATGTTGTGGATTCTATGTTAGTATGTCGGTACGGTCAATTTTGTTGGGTTTAGGGTTTAGGGGTACGGTTTAGAGGTTAGAGTTTAGGGTTTAATTAGGGGTTTAAACTAATGTGTGCACTTACAAAATGATGTACACCTTTGTGCACTCGCAGAGTAAAATTTGTGCATTATGTGGGGCAGTGTTGCGCATTCTGTATTAGTATGTCAATGGTCAATTTTGTGGGGTTGAGAGGTCATGGTTTAAGGATTTAGGGTTGAGAGGCTAGGGTTTAGGGATTTAGGGTATAGGGGTTTAAAGGTTAGGGTTTAGGGTTTTAAGGTGTGCACTTGTAAAATGTTGTACATTTTTATGCACTCGTAATGTAAAATTAGTTGTTGATGGCTAGTAGTAAAGTTGTGCATTTCTATAGAACTAGTGGTGCATTACTTTGTTGGTGGCTGTGCATTTTTTTGGGTCCTAAGAGAGTTGATCTTGAAGGGAGGGCTTGTGACTTGTTAAGCGTGGGTCTGTGTGTTTATAGAGTAAGATTATTTACAGTTAATGGTTTAGGGTTTTGAGTTTATGTTGTAGTGGTTAGGGGTTACTGTTTAGGGTGATTAGAGTTAGGGTAAGGGTCTAGGGATTAGGGTTTAGTGTTCATTAATCAAGGGTTAGTTTAAGGGTTTTAGGGTTTAGGGTTTATGGTGTATGGTTTTTTGTGTAGTGGTTAGGGGTTAAGGTTTAGATGTTGATACGGTGAGATAGTTGCGTTGGTGTAGCGGTGCATTGTAGTGGCGAATGTTGTGAGGTGCATTGTGGAAGTGGTTGTGCATTGTAGTGGTGGTTGCGGCTTGTAGATGTAGTATATATTTGTGCATCGATGATGTACTTTTAGTGCATTGTACTGGTAGTTGTGGTGTATTATACTATCGTTAGAGTTTGTTTGTCATTGAGTTTTAATTTTTGACTTCTCAGTGTGGGTGTTAATATTAGACTATTACTGTTTAAAAATAGTACTCTGTATTTGCTTACATCCATATTGTTAGAGAATAAACAAGTTTCCACCCATATTATCCGTTTCCACACACACACATATATATATTGAAAGGATCTTGTGAGACCAGTACCATAGGAGAGAAATAAGAACCAATTTCAGCCTTACATCTATAAAAATTTGATGGATTTGATAAGATTTTTTAAAAAATGTGGTGGCATTTTGTAATTATCATCCACCTCACTATGCAAATTTGAACACTTAAATATGCTATTTTTAACAATTAAATATGCAAACCTGATAAATTTTATAAAATCAACGAAAAGGCTAAATTTTATATCTAAATTGTAAATGCTAGACCTTAAACAGTAAAAACTTAACCACT
The DNA here is from genome assembly GCF_003576645.1 of Ipomoea triloba. Classification (NCBI taxonomy): domain Eukaryota; kingdom Viridiplantae; phylum Streptophyta; class Magnoliopsida; order Solanales; family Convolvulaceae; genus Ipomoea; species Ipomoea triloba. The sequence goes on from NC_044930.1 coordinate 9,921,869, forward strand.
AAACCAAATAAAACCTAAAACTCAGTCATAAACTCTAAAATCGAAATCCTAAGTGCAATGCACTTTCGCATTTTTACAAGTGCAATCTTTTAATACTAAATATGCAAAATGTTAATACTAAATCTGCAAACCTAGAAAAGTATGAGAATTGCATATTTTAGTGTTCAAATTTGCATAGTAAGTTGATGATAATTATGAAAATGTCACCGTATTTTTTATAAAAAATAAAATAAAATTGATCTAATCCATCTAATTCTTCCAGATGTAAGCTTGAGATTGGTTCTTATTTCTATCCTAAGTACTTGTTCTCGTTTGATATTTGTGAAGGAATTGAAGTTTCCGAGTTTATGATGTGAAAACATGTTTAAAATATGGAAATGCATCTCCCCAAGAGTTTTCATCTATCATTGATTGTGGGTACGGTTCACTTATAGGGTTTGAGTGGTATCTTTTCTACTAAATTAAATTAGTTTTGTGCAATATCTTATGGATTTTTGTCGTGTGAGAATAGAGAATTTTTTTATTAAAAAATATTTTAAAATGTTCATTGAAAAGTCTTGCGTTGTTAATGAAAAATAGAGTTAATTCTAAAAATTGTCATTTGACTATTAACATTACCAATTTTTATCCTAACTTTCACTTAGACCATAAATGATCCTTGACTATTGACATTTATCAATGTACATTATCGACTTTCAATTTAATCATAAATAGTCGTTTTACTATCGATTTTGTTTCAAATTTGACCCTTCAATTAAATTATCAATTTAGTAAAGATTAAATTTAAGGATAATAATATAAAATGAAGTATGATTTTTCCACGTATTCAAGGTTTGAAACCTTGACTCCTAGTGGTGGCATGCAGGCTTTTTTCCAATCTTTCGTACCTAAATTTTATTTTTTAACTATCTTTTATGATCCATCTCACCAATCTTTTTTGGGTCACACTTGTGTGAGACCGTCTCACGGATCCTTATTCGTGAGACGGGTCGGGTCGGGTTAAAACACCATACAAATGTCATACTTATATGTGCAAATGTCATACTTATATGCTCAAATATAACACTAATCAAGAATATAATTTTTGCTACTTATAAAAGAAAAAGTAATATATTTTTTTTTGAAATAAAGTAATACATTTTTTATAATAAGTAATGTTGACAAGTGCCCCTTACTTATAAGGGCAAATATAATACTTCTGAGGAAAAAAGTAATACTTTTAAATCAAAATGTAAAAGTATTGTATTTTCCCTTAAAAGTAGGGCTGTGCAGCGGACGGTTCGGTTCGGTTCGGTCGGACGGGAGGCTTCTCCGATCGGTTTTCGGATTGGCATTGGTCAGATCCCATCCGAAATTATTTGGCACTATACCCTATCGGTTTTTTTGTAATTTCGGACTGGTTCGGTTCGGTCGGTTATCCGACCTGAATTCGGCTAAAGAATATATGCAAAAAAAGTGAAAAACAATTCAAAACTTTACTAAGTATTAAGTTATAACTGATTGTCTGATTCTAAGCCTCTAAGTTATAAGTTATAACTACAAATTAATACTTATTATAGACCAAAAGAGAAATTTGCAAAACTCATAAATACTTTGATAAGTTATTACAGACCAAAAGGGAATAGAATAGATCATAGATGATACTTTGAAATTTGAATATTGAACAATACACTGAATACAGCAACAAGTTAGTGCACAGCTGACAGCCCTAACCCCTAATTCCTTAACTTATATCCACAAAGCTGAAAGTCCTACTCTTCTTCCTGTAAATTGTTACAAGTTACAACTTATAAGTTAGTGAAAACTGAAAAGTGAAAACTGAAAACAATTACAACACAATTGTATAATTAATACTTGGAACTTGGAAGTTGGAATTTTGGCTCAGTAAGCATTGTTTCCTATCAATTTTGAATTAAGGGCAAATTGCTTCAATAAATATAGAGCAACATGCCAACTTAATCCTTCTTTTCAGATTATAGGTGGAAGCTTCATCATTGCCATTTGCCACATAAACTGATAAAAGGGACAAACAGAATAGAGTAACAGAGTTAAATAAGGCGGCAACTTACAAAAAGTTACCAAGCCTTACACTCTTACTGTCTTACAGAGTTACAGTTGCAGAGTACCATACTTACAGTGGACCAGTGCAATCAAGGATTCAAGCCAGCAACTAATAACACATAGTTACCATGGCCTCAAAAATTACCAACTGAGATTAGATTTTAGAATGCAATTGAGTAAATTGACAATTAATTAGAATGGAGACACAAGTAATGATAAATAATAACATTACAGGAATTGTAGCCAGTGTAGGATCAAAATTCCTTCCACTTCCACCATCAACTAACTCTGCAAAATAAGAAATGTAAATTATTAAATGCAAAATATGAATATAAAACTGTAAAACAACAAAATGAAATTAAGTGTAAAACAATTACCTTTTTCAAACCTCTCCAATTCTTCAAGATTTTCCTCAATACATAGAGGAGTATTGGGCAGTCTAAGCCAATCCTGGGTACACACCAAAGCTTCCACAATTTTTGGAGTTAATGAACTCCTAAAAGGATCCAATACTCTCCCAGATGTACTGAAGGCAGACTCAGAGGCAACAGTTGAGATTGGAATAGCTAGGACATCCCTAGCAAGCTTAGAAAGGATGGGAAACCTCTCAGCATTTATCTTCCACCATCTCAGAATATCAAAGGAGTTTTCCTCCTCAACTATTGCCTCACTCAAGTAGATATCCAGTTCAGTTTTTTTTCTTACTCCCAGATTCCAATCTTTGTTTTTTAATTTGGGACTTGAGTAAATGCTGTGGCCTTCCAACAGACACAGAACTGACAAAACTCACAGAAGAAGCACTACCAACAGCAGCAGACACAAAAGAAGCAGAAACAGAAGAAGTGGCAGGAACAGAATAATCATCAAATAACTCATTCAAACTAGCAAGCACTTTATCATAGTATGGTTTACCTTTCTCCTCACCATACATATGATTAATTTGAGTAGACATATACTCTAATTTATCCCTGGGGTCTAGAATGTTAGCAAAGAAAATCATAAGATTCATCTTGTCTATATCACCCCAATACTTCTCAAATTTTGCTTTCATATTTCTCCCCATTAAGCTCACTGCCCCACCAGCTTCCACCATTCCATTTAAAATACAATACAAATCAGAAATCTCACTGAAAAATGTGTTAGCTGTCACATATAAAGATCCAGAAATTCTGATTGTCATATCATAAAAACATTTCAACAACTCCACCAAACTGCTCACAGACTCCCAGTCCATAAAATTAGGCACAGAATCACCAAGTCATATTTGAAAGAACTATCAGACTCTTCACAAGATTCAAAGACTTTCTGATAAGTCAAAGCAGATTGTAACATCAAATATGTAGAGTTCCATCCGGTTGGAACATCTAGACACAAAGAAGACCTTTGCTCAATTCCTAACAAATCAGCCAAGTCCTTGAACTTCTTTAGCCTGGCAGGTGAATTCCTAACATATCTAACAACCTCCCTAACTTTTTTCACAGAACTATCACACTCCTTCAAGCCATCTTGAAGAACCAAATTAAGGATATGGGCAATGCATCTCATGTGAATATACTTAGCCTTCACAGTTGATGTACCCCAAGACACTATTTTTTTCTTAAGAAACCCCATAGCAGTGTCATTAGACGAGGCATTATCCACAGTAACACTAAAAACATTCCTAAGCCCCCACTCCAGCAAACATGTTTCTAGGGCTTTTGCAAGATACTCCCCTTTGTGAGAGGTAACAGGGACAAAGGCTATGATTTTTTTATGCAGCTTCCACTCTGAATCAATGAAATGGGCAGTCACAACCATGTAGTTAATCCTTTGGATTGATGTCCAAGAATCAGTGGTAATGCTAACCCTATGATTGGTTTCCCTTAAAAAGGCCTTCAATTTCAGTCTCTCCTCTTCATAGGCCACTAGGATGTCCCTACTTATAGTCCATCTAGATGGAACTATAAACCTAGGGCAAGCAACAGCAATGAACATCCTGAAACCTAAACCCTCAACAAATCTAAAAGGCAGTTCATCTATGATTATCATTTTAACCAAGGCCCTCCTAATTAAGTCTTGGTTAAATACCAAGCACCCAATTTCTCCCACAGTAGTTTCAGATGACTCAGAGGTATTAACTGCTTGAAAGGTTAAAAGGGACTACCTAGTATCCTTGGAGTGAGGGTTTTTCAAACAGCTTAGCATATGGGCTATTAAGGAAGATGTACCATGTTTCTTGGACTCAGACTTGTACACTTTTGCACAATAAACACACTTTGCTTGTATAGTAATATTGTTACTGTCTTTTATTCTCACAAAATGATCCCATACTCTAGATCTGGAATCAACCTCTTTCCTCTTCTTCCCAGAAACTGCAGCAGGAGGTTGCTCATTCTGTTGATTATTAGCCTCAATAGTTTGAGCTTCCACCACCGTAAGTTCCACAATTGAAGAATTGGGTGGTTGACTACCAGGAGTACTGATATTATCCATCTAAAATATGGCTAAGTATCAGTACAGACAGTATTGGGATACAATCACAAAGAATAATGGACAGAGCCAGAGTGACAGACAGTCACTCACTGTCTCAGTCACCCATACAATTACACATAAAGTTCTAGAATCAGACACATTTTGTGTCATCATTTTCCAAGAACACAATTATTTTATTAGGAAATTTATTGAGAATACATTTAAGGGCATACATCCATAAACTTGACTAGAGTCTAGACTCTAGAGTACTAGACAAAGAAATCCAGATTCAGGGTTTCAATTTTCAATTTTCAATTTCAGATTGGGAGACTGTAATATTAATATACAACAATTGTTTCCCAATTCATAGTCCATCATTATCAGGATTTCTATAAACAGGGCTTCCACTTAACCACCAGTATATGATAACTGATTAAGTTATCAAACTAGGGTTTGAAAGAAACATGAAACGAGTCAGTGCTCCCACCAGAATATCATAGATTCACAGAATATCACAAAATCGCAAACAAGTATGCGACGAGTCAGTGCTCCCACCAGAATATCACAGATTCACAGAATATCACAAAATCGCTAACAAGTATGCAAGATTGCAAGTAATGCAACGAGTCAGTGCTCCCACTAGAATATCACATAATCGCTAACAGCCTAACAGATCAAACTATCAAAGTTATTAAACTAGGGTTTGAATACCTACTTCCTTTCTCACAAATACCCCGGAGAACAAGGGCTTCTAGCACAGATATCACCAGATGAAATAGCCGAACGGTCTCCGACAGGCACCAGTAGGGCGTCGGGCTTCCACCAGTCGAACTCGAACAGAACCAAGTCACCAACGGCCACCGGGTGGAACTGTGGAAGTCACCAACGGAGAACGAGAGAACTCAGAGTCTCAGACTCTTAGAGAAGTCGAGAACGAGAACAGAGAGGGATCGCGATTCGCGACTGAGGTCTGAGAGAGTGAGAGAAGTCTCAAAGAAATGAGAGAAATCAGAGAGGTCTGAAAACCCTAGGATGAGTCGCGACTGCGCAAATGAGGAGTTACGGAAGTCTCAATCCTTATCTAAGGATATATATACTACAACACCAAACGACGTCGTATAATACATAGCATATCTAACCCTAGATTTGATCAGGTATTCGGACGGTTCGGATGCAATTTTGGACCCCCAACCCGCAGCCACTTAACCGACGTCGTTTCAGGCGATCGGTTCGGTTTTTAATGGTCGGGTTCGGCCCGGTTCGGCAGTTGCTATTCGGCCGGCGGTTCGGTCGGGTTCGTCGATTTTTTCGGGTTTTGCTCAGCCCTACTTAAAAGTATTACATTGTAACAAAATTTTTATTCCTAATTAGTATTACAGTTGAGTATATAAGTATAACATTTGTGCATATAAGTGTTACATTTGCACCTTGCTCCGACCCAACCCGTCTCATGGTGAGACGGTCTCATACAAGTTTTTGCCATCTTTTTTAGGTGTATCCAGGATTTTCACCGTCAAATACAATTACTAATTCTCTGAATTGTAGACATCTCTATTAGGTGGGACAGTTGATTTGAACATTTAAGACCGCTCTATACTCAAATTTAAGGATTAAATCTTTGACATTTGATTAAAGATGGAGACGAATCTTTATTTTTAATATTTTGTTGTATAGTAGTAGAAATTATTAGAGTAAATGATATTATCAGATCAATTTCACGTGAAATTTACCTGTTGTTCCATAAAGTAGGCATAGCCTCATAGCCTCGACACCTTTAAAAGCTGAGACAATTCACCCAAAAAAAAACAAACCATATAAGCCTATGTAGCCATTATCTAACATCCATTTCTCTCTTATATTTGTTGTAAAAATATTACTTTAGAGAGGGAGAGAGAGAGGTAGAGGGAGAGAATGGCACTCGAAGCCATGCCACTACAACAAGATTTATTTTGTTTCAACTACTGGAACTATGACGATGAGAATGGTTCGTTTGATTTTCCGGGTTATCCTCAAATTCCAGAAGATTACCATTACCCGGATTGGGATTCTCCAATCTCCCACGAATTCCAGCAATGGGTTCTTCCGAATTCTTCTCCTTCGTCGGAGCTTTTGCCTTCAAACACAGAAGAGCCGGCGGCGGCGGCGGATTGTGGCGGCGTAACCATGCCGGCTCGGCAGCGTAAGCGACGTCCAAGGACGAAGAAAAACCAGGAAGAGATCGAAAACCAGAGGATGACTCACATTGCCGTGGAGCGAAACCGCCGGAAACAGATGAACGATTACCTCGCCGTCCTCCGGGGACTAATGCCGGAATCTTATGTCCAAAGGGTCTCTCTCTCATATCTAATTTCTTGTTTTCTATTTTCTTGTCTAAAGTAACAGAGCATTGACACGAGAGATTGAATTTGTTGGGCGGAAGTCGGTAAAGGTCAAGTCCTTATCCCGTAATTAAGAGATTATTAGGTAGAGGTCAGTAAAAATCAAGTTCACACTTAGCGTTTTAGAAATGTAACTAACAAATAAGTGGTATTAGGGCAAAACTGGTTGACAGTGATTAGATGATTGTTGGGCGGAGGTCAGTATAGATCAAGTTCAGCACTCCGTCTCTGGAAAAATGTGTCAATACTTATAAGGATATAAAGTTGTGTTTTCAATACTAGTTATAACTTTTGAAGTAAGTGCAAAGCACTTGATTTTAACAAATAAGCTAGTATTAGAGCAAGACGGGAGCATTGGGATTAGGAATTGTTGAATGGAGACGAGTAAAAACAAGTTCAGTACCCAGTAATTAGGAGATTGTTCGTATAACAAAAATTGATTTGATGATTGCAGGGCGATCAAGCATCAATCATAGGCGGAGCAATAAATTACGTGAAAGAGCTAGAACATGAGCTACAATTCCTGAGTGGAACAAAGCATGAAAAGGAAACTATTCATGAATCTTCATCTTCATCTTCATCTTCTACCTTCGCGGAGTTCTTCAACATCCCACAGTACTCCACGGGCATTACAGGGAATGTTGAAAGCCTGAGCGGCGGCGCTCCAAACGAGTTGTCTTCCGGATATCAACTGGCGGCTGCCGGAGCGGCGGACATAGAAGTGACAATGGTGGAGAATCATGTAAACCTTAAACTCCGGTCCAAACGGCGGCCTAAGCTTCTGCCCAGAATGATCTCCGGGATCGAAAGCCTTGGCCTCACCGTGCTTCATCTCAATGTCACCAAGGCTGCTGCTTTTCTTCTCTGTTCTCTTGGTCTCAAGGTCAGTCACTTTTCAACTACTAAATTAGACTAGGAAACCCCCGTAATGCTAAAGTATATTTTCTCCTTCTCATTTTATGTGTCTGATTATTTTTTATAATATTAAATTTAGTATTAATATATAAAATTTATATATTTAGAAACTGCACTACTATTAAATACAAACAATTAAATTTAAAAATAAGTAAAAAATTATTAAAGAAAATAAATAAAGAAAAAAGAGTTGATTTGACTAATGAATAATAAGTAAGACAGGGGAGTATCATTTTTTATTTTTTGTTGTACTAAGCAGTAAGCATAACACAACGCTAGCTTTACAAATTTGTACTGTGATGTGTACGATAAAGAATAGGATAACCAAGACCCCTTGTGCTCAAAGTGAATATGAGGAGCACGTGATAGAACGATTTGCAATTTACCTTTTTTAATAGCTCTTGAGCAAAGATTTTGAGGGTTTAAAATTAATTTATTATAAGTTGTGAAACTTAATGTATCAAAAAAAGAATAGGGATAACTATGTATCAACTCGGTTTGAACCGAACCAGGTATCGTGCAAACTGAATTGGACTCGGAATCATTAGGATGGTTTTTGTTCAGGTTCATAATCGGAACCCATAAGAGCAACCACATTAGTGATTTTTTGTAGATTTCTTCAAACCAAAAAACTTTAGTTGGGTTTTTGTGTTAATGGAAGGGTTTTTTTACTCAAATTTTTCTCTTGCAATACAAGTTCTTTGTGGGCCCAAAAACGAAGGAATTCGCGTGCAAGACACGCATTTCACGCACTGCCGCGCCCACTGCACGCGAGCTGGCCCGTCAAGGAGTGCCTTTTTTTTTTGTCTGTTTTCTTTTCTTTATTTTTCTCCTATTTCACTCTCTCATTTCTCCTACTTGGATGGCCTACAAAAAGAAGCACAAAAAAATTCTCAACAAATGAGGTTGCTCTTAAATTCTGGCTCTAGTTTAAAATTTATTGGAGCCAAAATCCTAATTCCGTTATATATAAATCGAAAATATAAAAACAATTGAAAAGAAATGAGTAATACTAAGCTAGAAACATTATTTGATCTATAAATTTTTCTAGAATTTTTTAAAAAATATACTATCACAAAAATAAAAAGTTGAAATAAAAATTGCAATTTGAAAAAAAATTACGGTTCTAAGAATCGAAACCAAACCTTCTTTACAAAGTTTCAATTCTAATTCATCTAATTTCATAACCAAAAATTGTTGCATGTTGGTTCAGAATCAAAATCGAACCGCAGTCATATCTACTAAAGAAGCTGAGAATAGTGATGTGGTTACGTTTCAGGTGGAAAATGGGTGCAAACTGGCATCTGTGGATGAAATAGCAGCTGCAGTGAATCAGATTTTAGGTAGGATTCACGAGGGATAGTTTGCTTTACTTACTTCATTTCACAACTCTTCAATTATTTAATTTCTATATTAATGTATTTCAAAAAAAAAAAAATGGAAATAATAATTTTGTAGTCAGCTCTCTCATCAGCCTCCTAATCATTTCATGTGTGTCTTTTCAGTATTTCTTATAATTATTTTATAACTTTGCTATGTTGGGACTGTACTGACACTTATAAAAACAAAATTCTTGTAGCTTTTACACGTGTGATTCCACTTACTAGTTCAGTCAATAAAGATTTCGATTTTTATTTTTCACTTTTATCCCAAAAATAACAGTTCTCATCCTCACGCAGTTGAAAGTTCATCAAAAAGTACAAAAAGCAAAAGGGTTAAAAAAAAAAAGCCTCGCACTATTTAAGAAACTTTAATTGAATTATTAAATTAGAAAAACTTATTCCCTAGTTAGATTTTAATAATTATTTTATTTACTACTAACATATTTTAAGAGGGTGTTATTTTCAATTCAATGTTTCACAATATTAACTCTAGTATTAATATAATAAAAAATCAAATTTAAAACTAATTAAAAATTACTCAATAAAATCAGCAAAAGAAAAAAGATTTAGTTTGACTCATGATAAGTAAATGAGACAGAGAGAGTATTCACTAGTCAAATTAATTATTTTTTCTTTATTTATTTTTAAATATTGATGGAACTAATTGAAACGGGTCCGAATCAATCAATTCCAAGTAACGAACAAGAACAAAATAACAAAAATAATATAAAGAAAAAGACAAGTATAATTGCTTAATTGCTCGTCGAATAGCATATAATGTCCTCACTAAGAAAAGGGGTATACTATTTAAAATTTTAAATTAGTTCATCTAATTGACTCCTCGTGAATAAGGCACTCCATAAGACTAGGTCTTCACCCAACCGACATGCCGGCTGACCTCGAAGGTCAACCCAAAAAGTCAACCATGGATATGACCCTAGAAGTCAACTAGTGTGCCAACCCCAGAAATCGACCTCGTCGCATGAGCATTTTTGTGGTTTTCACTTCCTATGTCGTAGCTAGAGTAATGGCCAAACACAAGATCGTGAGCCAACATTACCTCCACTTTCTAGGGTAGCCATTGGTTAACCCAGGTTTCTCGGGTACATTTTCTGAGCTCATGCTAAGCTGAACCAGCTTCCCAATGTAGTCGACCCCAAGGTTGGCCCTCAGTCTGCATGCTTGACCTTAGACTCACACCACAGTTCTTGGGCTTAAAAGGGTGCAGGTTAAATATATCCATCATCAACATTGCACTCCCTAAGCTACAAGAATTTGACAGTGAAACGAAGTAGTTAAGTATGAGTTTCGTCGATCTAGGAAGTCATTCCATATCCAATATCTAAAAAATTTTATATCACCGCTATTTCTGAAATGGTAGTTGACCCCACCATCTAGCCCTTTGGATGAGCTCGATTGGGAGCAAGTTCTTTTTTTCGAGTGAAGGTAATCTCGCATAGGGACGCTATACGAAGGTCGAAGATCCGCAAGTGCAGCAATCCGCACAACTAAAGAAATATATAACTAAGGATAAAGAGAGATCACAAGTCCCATTGGTTTAAGTTTTCTGAGCCCGAACTTGGTACCAAAAGAGCGAATACAAAGGTGTTGACCTTAGGCCTATAGGGAGGTAGGGAGCACATTTTCTATTCGAGCTTGGTATTAACCGAGCTCAACTCGGTGTCACAAACATAAAATGGGCATTGTTGGCTGACCACGGCCTTGTATCTGGGGATGATGGCCTTCTAGTGTTGGTTGGGGACAACCCGAGCACATGGGGAACAGTCTTCCCTTGCCAACCTCATAGCGAAGACTCGGAACAACGATGTCCAAGATGGGAACACATCTATGATTTGATCGCCTAGGTGGGTCATTGGGCCCGGAGATGGTTTCAAATAAACTTTAGCCATACTTTGTGTTGTACCTTCCCAATTTTAGCTTTGTCTTCTACTTTTTGGATGTTGTACATCATTTTCCCCCCGAACCTTTAATGAAGATATGTTTGTTTCTTAGTACATTTCTCAGTTTATAATGCTTTTGTATGCATCATGCTCGAATCGGCCTATCCACGAGTTAACAACGATTTTATAGAATCAACTTCTAAGTCGACATGCTTTCAATTTTGTGGTGTCGGACCTTGGGTTCGTACACTCGCCCTTTGGGTATTATTTAATTATGCTTGGTAACCATGGGTTCGGTGGGAGAAGACCAGGAATTGAACAATCCTATTGGCTTGACTTCAAGTCTAGGCTTGACTTCCGGGCTCCCTTCAATTGGGTTGATGACCTCGGGTTGATGGGAAGCGACTTAGGGTCAAACAATGCTAACACCCTATCTTTATTGTCTCGGAGTTGAGTTAAACCCTTTGACTAGAACTCGCATCAAACTTTACACTCGGTCACTGTGTTTCCTTTGACTTTCTTCCCAAAAGGTTGAATCCCTAATCCTAAGGTGACATAGAGGTTGAAAGGCGTTTGCCTCAAGATTGGATCAATGCCTCCAGCTTCAATCTCTGCACTCAGTGACTTGGGCTTAGTCAGTAAGGGAAGGTTTGGCTTGCTCTCGCAAAAAATCAGTTCTTCCATTCGATGGGGAGCAAAGTTGGACTTCGCACCACCCCTAGGGAAACTTTTAGCTTTTTCTTAGCCATGGCTCGGGCTTAACCAAGAACAAGTTCTTCCGTTTGGTGGTGAGTGAGGCCAGACATTGAACCACCCCTAGGGAATACTTCCATGTTCATCGCTATGTGAGGTTGGACCTCATAACACCACTAGGGAAAATTTAGTTTTTTCTTGGCCAAGGTTTGGGCTTGACCAAGAATGAGCTCTTCTGTTCGATGGTGAGTGAGGTTAGACATCATACCACCCCTAGAGAATACCTTCCATTTCGGCACTAGGCGAGGTCGGACCTCATAACGCTCATAGGGAGAGCATAATTTTTTGAGTTAATACCTCCAATGGTTCTTCGAGTATTAGAGATTTACCAGTTGTGGTCCTCCGACTTTTAAATGACCTCCAATAGTCCTTCAAGTTTTTAAAAAATAATCACTTGTGGTTCGTTTAGGACGTCTCGTGGTCATATTAAACTCGGGTTATTTAAAGAATTAGGACCACATGTGGTGCCAAGGACCTTGTGGTCCAGTGGCATCAAACCCTTCCCTTTATACGGGAGGTGGTGGGTTTGAGCCTCAGTTCTTGTGCTTCAATAGGTTGAGAAAGTAGTTACGAACAGATACTGCATTGTAATGGAGTCCGTAGTATTCAGAAAAAAAAAAGGACCACATGTGGTTATTTTTTAAAACTTGCCGAGAGACCATAGCTGGTAAATCGCTAATACTCCGAGGACCATTGGAGGTATTAACTCGATAGTTTTTTCTTGACCAAGCATTGGGCTCAACCAAGAATGAGCTCTTCCATTTAGTGGTGAGCAAGGTTGAACCTCGTACCACCCCTAGGGAATACTTTCCTATTTGGCACTAGGCAATGTTGGACCTAGTAACACTCCTAGGGAAAAACTTAGTCTTTTCTTGGCTAAGGCATTGACTAAAAATGATTCAGTAAAGACATTGTCTAGAATAACATTTTGGGGGAAAACACCTTTTCACACACACACACATAGGGGAAAGTTCATGTGAGAATTAAACTGACTCTCAATTAAAAAGTGAGGACTGATATGATTCATCTATTTGGGTAGATCAACGGTTGTGGGCTGTTGAAAAATAAGGGAAAAATGGGCAATGTTAGTTTTATAAATATTAATAACTTGAAATTTTAAAATAATTCTAAAAGGTAACACTCAATCATTGGTGAAGCCCGATGGGCAACTATGATTAGTCCTCACTTACTTTTTGTAGGAATATATATATATATATATGTGTGTGTGTGTGTGTGTGTGTGTGTGTGAGAGAGAGAGAGAGAGAGAGTGGGAGATAGAGAGAGATGGCACCCAATTCAATTAAAACAAAAATAAGGTGAGATTTGAGTTCTGTCCAGATCAATGACTCAAAAAAAAAGAGAAATTTTTTTAAAACTTTTTAGTATAAGCTTATGCACTTGATAGTATATATACTTGTCGATTTGATAGTATAAATATGTGCACTTGATATTATATACTTATACACTTTCCAAATCAGTTTTAAGAAAAATATGGTGACATTTTTGTAAATATCTCTAACTTTGAAGCGCACAGATTTATACTACAAAGTGCGCAAGTTTTACACTATAAGTTCATAAGTTCATAAACTAGTAGTATAAATTTATGGACTTGTAGTATTAAATTTATGCACTTATAATATAAAACGTATGCTCTTTGTATTATAAATTTGTACATCTCAACTTCAAAATTGTTTTGAACTATATAAGATCTCACGTCAAATCATTAAAAAATTAAAAACATATCAATTGGGGACAATTAACAAGTATTTATTAAAATTTCTAATTTGGCCCCTCATCAGATTAAAAATATTCTTGATATATTCACAATAATTTTTCCATGACCCCTAATTTTTCATGAGCACTAAATAAACAACTTTAATCTTGGCTAATTAATAAATGCTTAACACATTTAATTATACATGTGTTGCCCTAACTAGATTTCTAACACAACAAATGTAACCACGTTTTCCTAATTGTACGTCCTTGTTCATGGCCTAGAATATGGTGAATGGGTACAAAAACAGTACTCTTCTTTTTCCTTACTTTTTCAATCTGCATATTATATATTTGTGATTTCTTTTACCTAGTTTGACCAGTATTGCACTTTTTATTTAGAGAATTTGGGGTTAGGTCATACTTTGGTGAAACCAAAAGAAATCGTCCTGACTTGTACGCCCTTCCAAGTTTACATGCATGACAGGTTAATTTTTATTTATTTTTTGATACATTAGTATCCAGCTTAGATTAGATTAATCTTAAACCCCTTCTACCGGGTTCTATTACATGCACTCCATATTTTTACTCTCTGATGTGACAATTGATGATTAGTTATCTTCATCCTGTGGGTCCTAATGAAAATGTCAACATCAAAATTTGATGAGAGAGAGTAAAAGTTAAAAATATGAGTAATATTTTTCCCTACCTACCCCTACCCAAGAGCCCTTGTATAAGGTAAATCGTGAATTGTTCTGCGAGACTAGTTCAGTTAACTTGACTGATCACCTTAAAGTCTTGCTCCAGTAGTAGTGTGAAGACTTGGGGGGTCATTGAGAGACCTTAACCGAAAATATGCCCTGCAATTCAAATGGCTAGTTGGAATGAAGTATAAAAGGGATTCCAAATATAAGAAAATGAAACTTATGCACAAGTTACCAATGTAAAAGCCGCTAATAAGCAGACTAGAATAACCAAAACTAAACTACATTTTACAATAGGGAAGGAGCTCAAGCTACTATTTAGAATGCCAAGTTGCTACAAAGAAATACAGGAACATAACAAGTATATATAAATGTAAATCACCCAAAAAAAATAATAAGAAAATTGTCTGCTTAAAATGTGCATCTATATTTCAATGTAGTACCTGCAAGAATGACTATATGTACACATTACATGGCATCATATTGCTTAGGCAAGAAAATTATACATACAAGCAGAAGAAAACTCTGATACATGATATGAGAATACAGAGGCAAAAATATAAATGAATGATTACTCTTCTTTTAAGGCAAAAGTATAAGCAGAATTACAAGTCATCATCACTTATGCTTTTCTCTATAATGTCAATGCAAAAGCCCACAGATCTTCCCTCAGACATTCCCTCGGCAAGCTTTGCTCGGGCATTCTCGTGGCGGCGCAGAATGAGTATAGTGTTCAGTACAGCCCATCTCACCTGAGAATCTGCCTTTTTCTGTGTAAACCCCAGGCTTTGCAGTAGAAAGTCCAACTGCCATGCAAAGAAAGTTTTGATTAGCCATTTTAAGTACATAAAATGATCCAATCTGTCTCAGTGAACAGACTGTAAGGGCATGATCCATCCATCAATGATTACATTCTTGTTGAAAAGCTTCCACTCAACCAATGAATTCTGGTATACCCATATCTACTAGACACTAAATATTAACTATATGGGAGACTAGAATAAAGGTGTTGAATATCATTCATATAAAGAGATTCAGCCTTGTTCCAGATTTCATAACATTTCTCATAGGCCTTATAGATAGAGCTGTCAAAACAAGCATAACACTTTTTTGATGAGCTGGGATAGAATTTTTTAAGCCTAAAAAATCTGAGCCAATTTAGGCCAACTTGTTTAACCTGGCAAATTATACCGTGGATTGCAAGGTGGATCACTGATACAAGTTCCTTTTAGTGTATTATAGGTTCATATTTAGGTAGTACACTAAAATTGAACTTGTATCAAAATATAATGAACATACTAAAAATGAACTTGTATGTCTGTGGTCCACCTTACAATGTAAACCATGGTCCATGGTATAACGATTGGTTTAACCCATGGGTAACTTGTATCAAGTGATTCTGTCTTATGCCACATTTCATAATGTCTCATGAGCCTTCTAAATAGAAATGCCGGAATGGCTGAATGGGTAACTGAATTGGGTTGTTTAACCCCTTTTTGATGAGTTGGAATTTTTCCAACTTAAAAAACCCTAGGTCAATTTGGCCTAGCCCATTTAATCTCCAAGTAGCTGCACATTGGAGACTGGAATAAAGGCATTGAATATCATTCATATAAAGAGATTCAGCCTTGTGTCACATTTCATAACATGTCTCATAGGCCTTATAGATAGAGCTATCAGAACAAGCATAACTCATTTTTTGACGAGCTGGGATAGAATTTTCTAGCCTGAAAAA
Source organism: Ipomoea triloba (assembly GCF_003576645.1). Taxonomy (NCBI): domain Eukaryota; kingdom Viridiplantae; phylum Streptophyta; class Magnoliopsida; order Solanales; family Convolvulaceae; genus Ipomoea; species Ipomoea triloba. The sequence continues at coordinate 9,937,862 of NC_044930.1, forward strand.
CATGGGCAAATTTAGCCCAACCCATTTAACCCATGGGTAACTTGCTAAAGAGATTATGCCTTGTGCCACATTTCATAACATATCTCGTAGGCCTTCTAGATAGAGTTGGGATTGTTATGTCGTGGACCCAGGTCCACCTTGCAAGGTGGACCTGGGTCTACATTCACATACACTATATTCTACATTCACATACACTATACTCTACATTCACACTTTGTAAACTCCACATTCACATATTACAGGATTATATGATACTCTACATTCACACTTTGTAAACTCTACATTCACACATTACAGGATTATATGTTTAGTAACTATATTACCACTGTTATGCATTCACGCATTCAAAACTCTATATCCACAGGTCCTGTACTCTATATTCACAACTTAAGAACTCCACATTAACACATTACAGGGCTACAAGTTGCTAGAACTTCTTAACTCTATTACAGATTCACACATGCATAACTCTACATTCACGATTTCTATACTCTACATTCACACTTTGAAACCTCTACATTCATACATTTCTAGGCAACTCTACATTCACACAATCATAAGTCTACATTCACGATTTCTATACTCTACATTCACACTTTGAAACCTCTATATTCACACATTTTTGGGCAACTCTAATTCAGCAATGTGTTTACTAATTTAATTAATAAATAAATAAATAAATAAATAAATAAAAGACAAAACGGGTAACCAAATTGGGCCATTAAACCCTTTTTTGAAGGGTTGGACTGGAATTTTTCCAACCCGGAAACCCTAGGCTAATTTGGCCTAGCCCAATTTTATCTTGTATAATTAACCAAACTGAGAGCTCTTTCCTTTCTTTATTTTGGTGATGAGAGAAACCCGCTGCTCGGAAATGTACACGGGGTAAACCCTGCTCCTGTGCGATAGCCCGCAAACCACACATGAGAAGTAAATCGCACTAGGAAGTCCCCATGCGATAGGCTCGACCAAAAGGGTGTTGGCAAGAATCGAACTCGTGACTTTTAGGTACAAGATCATGTTCCACCCACTTAGTCACGGAATGACTGAGAGCTCTTTCTTTGATATACAGGAAAACCTGCCATGTGCACAGGGTGTGCACAGGATGTGCACTAGGTGTGCACTGGGTAACCCGCAGCTTGAGGATGTGCACTGGGTAAACCCCGCCTTATGGCCCTAGCAGAGTAGCAAGCAAAGGACCACAAAGAGGTTAACTAACCTAGGTTGCCATAGTTTACCACCTCAAACCAAGAAAGCAATAGGCCGCTCCTACTAGGAGTCAAACTTGGAACCCTGTGCATGGGGTGTGCACTAGGTGTGCATGGGTAACCTGCAGCCTGAGGGTGTACAATGGGTAAACCCCGCCTTATGGCCCTAGCAAAGTAGCAGGCAAAGGACCACAAAGAGGTTAACCAGCCTAGGTTGTCCATAGTTGACCGACTCAAACTAAGAAAGCCAATAGACCGCTCGTACTAGGAATCGAACTTAGAACCTTGTGGTTATCAAGCCAACAGCTCAACCAACTTAGTTGGAGTTGCCCCCACTAGAGCTCTTTCTTTTTTTCTTTTTTTTTTTTGGGTGACAAGGGAAACCCACAGCCATTACCCTAGGGTATGCACTGGGTAAACCCCACATTGTGACCCTACTCAACAAAGGACTACAAGGAGGTAAGCCAGCTTAGGTTGCCCATAGCTGACCGGCTCAAACCAAGAAGGCTAGAATTCAAACTCGTTATCTTGTGGTTACAAGTTTGTACCCTTAGCCAACTTGGCTGGGGTTATCCTCACTAAGGTTACAAGTTTGTATACTTAATCAACTTGGCTGGGGTTATCGACTTTTTTCGTTGTGAGTTCTTGGCTGGGGTTATCCTCACTAAGAGTTCTTTCTTGTTTTTCTTTTTTCGTCGGATGACGACTTTTTTCGTTGGATGACGACTTTTTTCGTTGTGAGTTCTTTCTTGTTTTTCTTTTTTCGTTGGATGACGAGGTAAACCTCGCCTTGTAACTCTAGCTGGCAAAGGACGCCTTGTAACTCTAGCTGGCAAAGGACGCCTTGTAACTCTAGCTGGCAAAGGATCACAAAGAAGTAAATCAGCCTAAGTCACCCATAGCTAAATCAGCCTAAGTCACCCATAGCTAAATCAGCCTAAGTCACCCATAGCTGACCAACTCAAAACAAGGGACAAAGATTTGAACTCCTGACCTTATGATTACAAGTGTAGATCTCTTGCCATCTTGACTGGGATTACCCTACCCCCCCCCTCTTTTTTTTTCTTTTGTTTTGGATGACGAGGGAAACCCCACAACTCTTTCGGGTGTAGGTAGGTAAACTCGGCCTTGCGACCCTAGCCGGCAAAGGACCACAATGAAGTAAATCAGCCTAGGTTATCCATAGCTGATCGGTTCAAACTAAAGGGGCAAGGATTCGAACTAGTGACCTTGTAGTTATGAGTGTGGATGTATTGCCATTTTGGTTGGGGTTACCCCCACCCCCCTCTCTTTTTATTATTATTATTATTATTATTATTTATAATTAGGTGATCCCAGCTTCTTTAGACTAATCCTAAACCCACAGGACCCTGTGGTAAATCGCGAGTTGCTCAATCAACCCACCGGTCAGATCCTAATCTTCATGTGCACACAAGGGATCCAATATTATCCTTGGGCCTTTTTCCCATACATGTTTGCAGTAAGATTTGAACCCCACATTGCAGTAAGATTTGAACCCCACACTGCCGCCTCCAGTCTAATTAGGGTAGGATTAGAGAGGGGTATGCCTACAAATACCCTTAACTTGTACTATTTTGCATCTTTTGCATTATAGAATAAAGAATTTGTTTCATTTCAATTTGCATTAAATACCTCTTCTCTTTTGATTCATGGGAGACCAGAGTGCTCCTTATAAAAGTGTTGGATCCTTAGTGACCGATGATAATTAGAAAAGAAAATCGACTATGTTTGTTTCCTGTGATGATGGTGGCTAGCAGTAATGGGAGAAAAAATACAAGAAACTTGATTGAACAACACAATTTCAATGGAACTAATGGTAATGTGAATGAAAACCTGGAGAAGGAGATATGGGCAAAATTAGTTATGGCTCTGCCGATTGTTGGTGGCAAGTGAGGGCATGTGTGGCAGTGGTTGGTGACAGGACTTTTGGCATACTGTCGCAACAAGATTCCAAGAGAGTTGGTGATCTTAGACTTTGATACCATGTAAGGTAATAAAGGTTTATTGTATTTCTCTGTCTTACAAATTGTACAAAAGAACTATATGTATACAAAACATTTAGGCAATCTTATTCCTACTAGGAATAGGCTAGGTTTCCATTATTCAATAATTTGCATTGGAATTATTTTTGGTCCCATGACTATTAGGTTACTTCCACATTTGGTCTCCAAGTGTTATTTTTGCCACATTTGGTTCACAACTATCATTATTTGCCACATTTAATCCTCACCAAATATCCTATACAAAACGATCATAATGTGTAACATTCCTAGTTCAGAAGTCAGAACCATACTTGAGCACCTAGAATCTTTAGGCGGGAAAATGTATGGTTCTGAATTGATAATGCGACACATTCCAATTATTTTTAATTGGTGATTTGATCAAAAGGATCTAATGTAGCATTAAAAAAACGGAAGACTGGCACCAAATGTGGCAAAAATAATACTTACGGACTAAATGTGGGTGTGACTTAATAGTCCAGGGACCAAAACTGGAAATAATTCTTGGCAATGTGTAAAAGTCAGCATCACTAGGGAAATGGAAATGCAGAGTAACTGTGTAAACCTGGTTAATATCTGTAAGTCCTCCCTCTGCACATCCGAATAGCAGATACTCTGTAGCTACACCTGCTAGTGCAATGCAAGAAAACCTGTTCAGCATCTGCCAACAAGCATTTTAAAATCTTTTTCACAAGGAAAGCACTGACGGCCATAAGAGGATGTATCATGCATAGATATCAAAAGCAAGATACATACCGTGGCAGATACTTGTCCTTTATTTACCTGCAAACAAAGAGATAAGTTTAAATTAAAAAGAAAATAAAGCTAGATTTGCTTTTCCATTTTCTACCTTGATGAACAGCTATGGAAAGCTGTATCAATGTAAGGCAAATACCAAGTACAAAATTGTTGGGCAAAGACCGGTGAAGGGCCAAGTCCAGCACCGGGCGGCTAGGGGGATTGTTGGGCGGAGACCTGAAGGGCCAAATCCAACACCCTGTCTCTCGAAAATGTGGCGGTATTACGAAATAAAGTTGCGCATTCGCTACTGGCTATAACTTTTGGCGTAGTGGTAAGTGGTTGATTCTAACAAAAATAATACCTCTGAAAACGTAGAAGACAATCCTAAAGATTTTGCAATACACACCAATAGGATGGACACAGTTAAGATACAGCCTAGAACAATAAGCAGTACAGGAAGCTATATAACATAGGAAACAGATCAGCATTCTTAGATGGCAAACTAACTGCAGTTAAATACCTAAATATCCTAAAAAATGTCACTATAATATGAGAAGATAACCTACTTCCTCGAGGAACTCAAAGTCCACAAATGCTGTCCCAGCTTGAACATTAAGTGATCCTTCCTTCTTCAAAGCTTCCAAACTGGTAAGTGTGTACCCCCTAGGAAGGATTCCTAGCAAGTAGGCAATCAAGAAATGCCCTGCTTCGTGCTGAATCAATTCAGGAAAGGATAAACTTATAACTCAATCACCCCATCAAAAAGAAAGGAGGAATATAAAAAAAGACAATAAATTATAAGAGATAATAAATTGCTGTTCCATTATTAAATGGGATATAGAAGAAAAAAAAAAGAAAAAAAAAATCTTGAGGAAAAAGCAACTGGAAAATGTCAATCAAAAAAGGAATAACCAACTGCAGAAATTCTTCTATGTAGTCCGCATGATGTTTCTTGAGAAGTTAAGTGTTAAGAGTCCCACATTAAATAAGAGAGGACATATGAGTTTATAAGGCCATGGGTTAGACTAGCTAATTGATTAGATTCAATCTTTTAGTGTTTTTTTGGCCCATGTGCATTATAGCCCAATTGAATTTGAGTGACCCACATTTGCCCCATTGGTTTGAGCCGGTTAGTTATGGGTAACCTAGGCTGGTTTACTTCCTTGTGATCCTTTGCTGGCTAGGGTCACAAGGCGAGGTTTACCTACACCCAAAAGGGTTTTGGGGTTATCCAAACTCACACAATTGTTTAGACCATGCCTAGAATATCTTGTGGGTCCAAGCAAATGTGTAAGTTCAGCCATCAGCCATTACAAAACTGCAGCAAATCTTCTATTCTTTCTGCATGACTATAAGAGAGTATTTACCTGAATAACCCTGTTGTGGTATTTTTCGCTGAGGGTATGACCAATGGTATCTAGAATCAAGGCACCAAACCCTCCATTAAAGGATACCTATACAAAACCAATTGATTGAATAAAGACTAGAGTGTGGTAAAGCCTGGAAATGCAGACTTGGACTAAAATAACTTACACAACATTCAAAAGAAAACATTAAAACTGATAAATTAGAATGTACATTTGGACCCTCCTCAGGTCAAGAAAGTTTTTCTTTTAACTTTGGTGCTTACTTGAAAGAGAGTAAGAGAGCATATTTTCCAAAGCAATTTAACACAAGTCAAATAAAGCTTCTAACTTTCTCTCATTGAACAAGAATAAGGTGAAATTGTGAAAATCTCTCTTGTAAGACATGCAGCTGAAGATGATTATATGAATAACAACACATTATGATTTGCAATGAACTTAATAGCATAGTGTATATACCTTAAGGTCACCAACAAGCATAACATAATATCCACCAAATTAAAACAAAACTATGCAAAGCACCAGAGAGAATTATACTTCTTTACCGAGTCAAATGTCAATAAAAACAAAAGTCCCAAAGAGATGAAGAGGATCTGTTGAGGGTTTAAGTTTAGCACATTCCAAGCGGCTATCCCACCAGATAAAGCTGCAATTTGGAGGTTTCTTTCTATGGAGCCCAGTGTGGCATCAACTGGTGATAAAAGAGACACGGTTTCTATTCCATTCAATCTCAGCTCCTCCAACGAATATAGTCGCTGGGGTATCTGCAAAGCACCTATTCAAATGGTTACAGTAGAATACTAAAATTTACACCCCAACTTTCCAACATTAATTCAGAAATCCATGAATACGCTGAAGATCATTAACTCAATTGCAAAAGAACACCCATCAGCATTAGAAAACCTTTGGATTGTATTATCTGTATAGTACTCCCCCGTCTCATTTATGTGTCCAGTTTGATTAACAAGCTTGGCTGAAGTTATTTTCAATTCAAATTTTCATAATATTTCCTTTGTCCTATTTTATGTTTTTGGTTCGGTTAATTATGCCTTGATTTAAACTATTTTCAATTCGATTTCTGATAATGTTAAGTATAGTATTAGACTACTGGCATATAAAATTTATATATCTAGAAACTATATTAAAAGTACTATTAAACATAACAAATCAATTTTTAAAATAGCTAAAAAATACTAAAGAAAATAAGTAAAGAAAAAAGAATTGATTTAAACAATGAACAGTAAACATGACAGTGGAATAGAATTAATATTAAGCTTAAAATTAGTATCTCAAAATTTATATATTTAAAAATTTCAATGAATAGTAAATAGAACAAGTACTACGTAATATTTTGGGGCAAACGAACCTGCCGGGCGGCGCCGAAACATCTGAGGCCGCCGGGTTTGCCTTGCAAGTCTTTGACTAGGGACAGTGCTGTTCTTTCATCTCCTTTGCTCAGCTCCTCATCCACTCTTTTCAGTACCTGCCACCGTTCTCCACCGCCGGATTCCGATAAACACATTATCCTGGAATTGCACAATCCCAACCGGGGATGGTGTCGAAATCCCCCATAACAAGCCGCACTCATTATCCAAACACTGAACAATCAGAATCCATAAAGTCGAAACACAACGTTCTTATAGAAAGCTCGATACAAAACTGGAAACCGACCGTTAATGGCGTTAATTCATATCCATTTTCAGCCATACAAACTTTACAGAGCAGAGGTCGTGGAGCCTGAGGGAATACGACGTCGTACGAGCTTATTACGGCTTATTGGATCTAAAGCCTAATAAACCGCCTCTGACCAAGTTTGGATCGGCCCAAATTGTGGCCCATTATCTCAGGAATGGCAAATTATCAATTGTTATGCCATGGACCGGGTCCATGTTCACAATTTCATAACTCCATGTTTATAATTTTATAATTTCATGTTCACAATTTCATTATTCCATGTTCACAATTTCATTATTCTATGTTCATAGTTTCATAACTTCATGTTCACAATTTTATAATTTCATGTTTACAATTTCATAGCTCTACGTTCACAATTTCATAACTCTATGTTCACAATTCTATAACTCTATGTTCACAATTTCATAACTCTATGTTTAATAGTCTCAAAACTCTATGTTCAACAGTATAACACAATATTTGAATCTATATAACAAAATTGTGAATATAGAGTTCAAAATTGTGAATATTGAATAATGTAATTTTGTATATTAAGATCTAAAATTGTGAATATAGAATTCTAAAATTGTGAACATAGAGTTCTAAATTTGTAAACATAGACCCGGATCCACCTTACAAGGTGGACCCGGGTCCATGGCATAATTTGCCGCAAACTATACCATAGACCAGGATCTACCTTGTATTGTAAACCCTAGTCCAAAAATAACCTTCAGATTATGTATTTGTAGTGGACACATCATGTATCTGCAGTTAATAGTTTTTGTACCTCTAGTTATCATATTATATGTCGGCAATTATCAAGTTATTTGTGTACATGTACAGAAACTGTTAACTGTAGGTACAAAATTTGTTAATTGAAGGAACAAAATTTTTATATCAGAAGTTACAATGCAATATGAACTCTGGCTCTTGGTATAACAATTGCTTAGGAATTTAAAAATAATAATAATAATAATAATAAAATAAAAAGATGAAGGGCAAAATTGGATATTCGAATTTCGAAGTGAAAAGCAAAAGTATTGAGAGTACGGAGCACTGTACTACTGTAGAGCTTGACGGAAGATGTGAAAATGCATTGAACAATGTCAACTTGTATCCTGGCCATGTGATTTTTATCTAATTATAAATTCGTAGTTTAATGAAAAAGAAAAATGTGAAAAGTTATATGACAATTCACATGATAGAATAAATTACTATAATTTTTAGTTTATCAATTATTATTTATTAATCAATTTAGTTTCCAACTTTTTGTCATTACAATATGTCCCTTAATTTTTCAAAAAAAAATTACAATGTTAGTCCATAAAGAAACAAAACTATTAAATGTCATTAGGGTTTACATTGTGTATATGCTAATGAGGTATGGAGTGGGGTTAATAACCAAATTTCCCATTATACAAATTATGTAAATTTGTGGTTCACCATGCGGTAAGGTTGTGATCATATTTGATTAATATAAAATGCTAGAAGTGAGATAGTGTGGAACAACATTCTTGTTATGATTGTTGGAGAAGTAGCAATAGTTACATATTAAAGGAAGACTATTGCATATTAAAGAGGTATTCTTAATCATGCGTTCTCTACTTCTTTTACGATTTAGATTGTGTGCCCAGTTTGTATGTGATAGAGTAATTGGTAAACACCCGACCCGAACCACAGACAGACAAACGGACACATGAATTAAATAGCCACCCGTTATGTTGAGGAGAGAAGTTATTGCTAATGACTCCACTACACTCCACATTCAAGGTTGTCATCATGAAGACCGTTACAGTTACAGGAGAAGAGTCGTTATACTTGTAGTATAAGTAGTAGGCCTGCTGTTACAAGGGGGGACATTCTGACACAAAAACACTATTGTACTTACTCATTGTACTCAGCTAATACACAAATTATACTCCGGTAACAATACTTACCGTCATTGGTGCTTTTATTGAGAGCTGAGATCAAATCTCAGGCAAGCTCTACATATAACAAAATATCAGCTTATCAGTGGAGATGGTTGGATCAGGATCTAGCAGTTCCCACAATTCTCGTCACGTGAATCATGGAAACACCGTTGGTGATCACAATGATGGTCTCCGACAGCGGCACAACAACAATCACAATGGAGGGCAGCAGGCGCCGAAAGCATGGGTACTGTCTATGAACCTCCAAGCGACAGCCCAGGCCATTCAGCAAGCAGCGACAGCTCTAGCCTAGTTGGGGGCAGAGATTCAAAGTCAAATACCCTAGGCATCCGCGTAGAAGGATGAAGTAGAGAAAAAGAGGACCCAGCGTCTGTGTCGTAGCGTAACTCATCGATCGGTCGTTTTTATGCCCGCCATGGGACGGTGGGGTGAGAGGGTTGCTATCCAGCCAAGGTTGTGGACACACTCGAAGGCCAAGTGTCACCCACTAAGGGTCCACACCAAGATGAGCAGTTACAACGGATAGAAGGGATGGGTGAGTTTGGAGGGCTGGCTCCGCGTCAGTCCACGGCGCTCAAGCAAACCCCAAATGTGCAGGAGAAAGTGGTTGAGAAACTCCCAAAGTAGATAGAAGAGCCAGAGAAGAAGGTAGAGGCAAGAGAACATTCACCAGAACCTGAGGTGAGGATAGCTGCTCCATTTTCTCCTAGTATAATGGATGCGCCCCTCCCTAGAGATTTTAGGTTGCCCACTATCAAAGCCTACACCTGGACTTCTGACCCGCGTGTCCACATGACAAGGTACAAGGCAGCCATGGTAATGATCAGGCCAGGCGACGTCATAATGTGCAGGGCGTTCTTATCTACTTTGGACGGAACTGCCCAAGATTGGTTCAACACGATGTCAAATGGTTCGATCCAAAACTTTGTAGAGCTATCCAAGAATTTCCTAACTTATTTCTCCGGACATATACAGCATAAGAAACCGTTCTCACATCTCTACGGAGTAAAGCAAAACAGAGGTGAAAGCTTGAGAAATTTCTTGAGCAAATGGAAGAAAGATGTCAACAATATAATGTGTACGATTTCGACTCTAAAGCGGCAATTCTCATATTTATCTAGGCATTTGAGGTCATGAGATTTTCATAGACAACTGAACACTCACCATCCACGCTCCTATGAGGAGCTAATGAGGATAGCAAACAGTTATGCCAAGGCGAAGGAGGTTGATAGAAAGAAGAAGGATGAGGAGGAAGGCAAGAGGAGTGGGCGATCTGATAAAGTTGGTCCGACCAACCAGGCACCACGCCCAAACCAGTCATCCACAACGAATGGGAGAGATCACGTGTTAAATTTGTTAAGCTCGTTAAATTCAATTTCTTTATATTTTTTTTAAAAGGAGAGATATTAGGTTATAAATACGGGTATTTGGATAATACTCCGTACTCATTTAGAATGAGACCTTTCGATTAAGGGTCCGTTTGGAAAAGAGGAAAATAACTTCTAGAAAATGAGTTATTTTCCAGAAAACATTTTCCTTTTTAGTGTTTGGTTGCATTCTGGAAAATTGTCTCGGTGTGTTTGGTTCATTTTCTGGAAAATGAGTATAATTATTTTAAAAATATTTAAAATATACAACGATGGTTGTGGTGACGGTGGGGTAGTGGTAGTGGGGGGTGGGGGTGGATGGTGGTTGGTTGTGGGGGTGGGTGGGGGGGTAGGGGTAGTGGTGGTGGTGGGGTGGTAGTGGGGGTGGTGGGGTGCTGAGGGTGGGGGTGGGTTGTGGTGGTGGTTGTCGTGGTGGTGGCAGGTGATTGGTTGCTCTCCTACTGCAAACGGAAAATGACTTCCTCCAAAAAAAAAAATGGGGAAGTCATTTTCCAGAAAATTTACTTTATTTCATGGTTGAAAAAATCGCTAGACGCTCCTCGGGCGCTCGGGGGTGTCTAAGCGGGGATTAATCGGCGCCTAGACACTCGTATATTATTTTTTTTATTTTTTTTTAAATTTTTTTTAATTTTTTAAATTTTTTAAGACTTGATAATTATAAACTATTTAATAATTTAATAGTTAATACTAAAATATTAAATATTAACCTAAAAGACATTTATAGTTTGAACAATTTAGGTTTATTTCGCTCAAAATAATATCGTTTTGAGTGAAATAACCCATTTAAAAAAGAAGGGAACAATAGCTAATCGGTCGACGATTAGGCAACCTAGTCGGTGCTTAGGATGCCTAGGAGGCCGGTCAGTGCCTAATCCGCCTAGGCGACGCTAGGCGGCCGCCTAGCCGGCTAGGCGCCTAGACCACCGATTATGGTGATACGCTAGGCGACCGGGCAGCACCTAGGCGGCGACCCGGAAAATGATTTCCAAGATTGTCACACACCATGATGGTGTGACTTTTTTTTTTTTAGTACTATTAAATATATTATAAGGTAGTATTTATTCTATACTTTCTATATCTGTTGCAGCTTAAAGAGTCAATACTCCACCATCGGAATTCGATCCTATGACCTTCTTTCAAAAAATTATAAATGTGCTAACTAAGTACAAGGTGTTTGGCAAGTGCTGGTGTGACCTAATACGGATATCGTACTCATTAATGTAGAGTTTACATGTCGTGTCCCACTAGCCAAGTTCCACATTGGCATAATAAGAAAATAGAAGTTGGATTATAAATATAGGCAATATCTACAAAATCAAATCTGTTCAGACACAATCCAAAGCAAACAATCTCATACCAACCTAGACTTTCCATGGATGTATTTCATGGCCCCAACAAATTTGTACGGAGTAACTTTTAAATTTTGAATATTTTCCTTTGCTTTTGGCAAATTTTTCAATGGATTATGAATAAAATGTATATTTTTAATATACTAAAAATATATAATTTATGAATTACATTTATATTATTTTATACGGAGTAATATATAAAATAATTTACTTTCAGTATTTAAATAATGCACCTTCAATATATAAATAATATAATATATTTTTAATATATTAAAAATGTACATTTTATTATTCATAGTTCACATAGTTGTGTGCGGACCATGGTCAATGAAATAATGATTGTTTGGTTTTAGGGTAGTCTAAAAAATTATTCATGTCACAAAATCGTCGAGTATTAAGCAATAACAAATACAAAGGAAAGGAAGCAACAAATACCGAAATACAACATGCATGAATATGTAGGCCAAGCAACTCCAATTATGTCTATTAAAAATAATAATGAATTTAGGGTGTGTTTGGTTGGTGGGTTTAGGCATGAGGAATGGGTATAAAAGTGATTGCTTGTGTTTGGTTGATAAGTTTTGTGAATGCTACTATGGGTTTGAATACCCCATTAATGAGAAAACCCATACCCCTATTAAATAAGGGTTTCATCTCCCTTCCTCCTTTCTTCCCCAACTAATAATAATCATTGTCATTCCACCCAACTACCAAACATGCTAAAGACTTTCACCAAAACCCATTACCATTACCAAGTATTTGATACCCATTCCGATTCCGATTCCCATGTGCGAACCAAACGCACCCTTAATCCGGCCATCACTATGTATGGTTTCAAACATGTATTAGTCCGAGAGATATGTATATCATTATAAGTTGCGTCCAATCAACACGAAATTTTGCCTCTCATCTCTCTATATATATATGTGTGTGTGTTAGGAAATAATATTATGAAAATAAAATTTCCAGAAAATAACAAGCACAAAATCGAAAAGATATTTCTGGATGGTGGTTAGCTTGAGTCATGTATGTACTCACTGCACCTTATTTGTTACCTCCCTTGGTGCATGGAGCGTTGTAGCCTAGGTTTCCCAAGATAAAACAAACTACAATTTCGAGTTTGAGCACTCAAACTACAAAACCCGGCGAACAAGAACAATAGCTTGAATATAGTAGGCAAGAAAGGAGTAGAAGCAGAGTTTCGAGAGAGAAAACAATATTTCTTGTGTTGTGTAAATCTGCTGCTTCTACAATCAACTTATATAGGAGTTGAGCATTTAATCATGTCACTTAATCTTTTCATAAAATCAGGCTTATAATTCCTGTAACGATAGACCACTACCTGATAATTGATTCAGATAATTAAAATTGGAATTAACCTGGTATTAATTCCGTAACAGATGAATCAAAACTCTGAAAGATCACTATCCGAATCGTACACGAGACGAGAACACGAGGAGTTAACCCGAGTTGATCAGATTGCACGAGCCGAAGGCCGAATTATTACCCGAGGTGTGGAACCAGAATGACCGAGTTCATAAGGAGGCCGAACTGTATCAAGTATGGTCGAGTCCTTAAGGCCGAATTGATACCACGAACTCTGGTTACCCGTGTACATGATTCGCACAAGGCCAAATCATTAGTGGCTCTGTGTTGGAAAAAAATGTTACGAAAATTTGGCATAACTTGACTTGCATGACCAGCCAATTTTCTGTTCGCCGCACACAAGTCAAGCCTTTTCAGCCTCATTTTGAGATTTCATTTGCAACCCTTTGATCGCGAGAGAAAGCCTTTATGCTATACAATTCACTAAGCCTAAGAAAGACTCTTGTATAAATAGTGGTGCAAACCCACTTCCCAAACCAATGTGGGACAAAGCCTTATTCTAAAGCTTTTCCTACCATGATTCTCGGGGCAATTGGTGTGGGGGCTTTGGGTACAAGGTCCCCACTACCACAGTGGCGTTGACTGAAGCTTGGGCTATTCTCGAGGGAGTCGAATGGGCTTGGAGCAAAGGGTTCAGAAAACTGATTGTGCAAAGCGACTCAAAAAAAAGTTATCGACTGGATTGAAGGAAGGAACACTCCTAAAGGTCTAGTGTGTAACATTATTGAAAGGTGCAAGAGGTGGAAAAAGAACAACTGGGAGATATCTTTCAACCATATTTATAGAGAGCAAAACGCGGTGACGGACTCCTTGGTTAAACACATCCAAGACTCCAACACCACATGGGTTGAATGGGAGGAACCTCCGCCCTCACAGGGTCGGGGAGGCTTTACTTTTTGAATTGAGTGCTCTTACTTGCGAAAGGTTTATCTCGGAGGATTGTATTTTGTAAGCTACCGAGCTTGACCCTCCATTAGATCAAAAAAAAAAAAAAGTTTTTCCCACCATTTTTCCAACTCAAATGCGTTAACTTTGAGAACCAATTTCTCATTCATCCATTATCCGTTTTGTGCGTACTATGTATCAATCTCTTCGTCTAGCTACGAAGAACCTAAATCAACTTCGACCCGACCCAAATTGGATGTGGACCCCACATATATTTGTACCACACAATTGCCACTAATATTGTCATTTTATGCTATATATATATATATATATTTATATATATATATATATGTCAACTCAAATGCGGCTATGTCTTAACGTGCGACCGCATTAGTTATGCAAAAAAAAAAAGCAACAATAGTGTTAGGAAATGCATAACAAAGAAATGTACCAATGCACAAAAAAATGCACCATTAGGTACGCATCAGCACAAAACGCACCATTAGGTACACATAGACGTACCACACAGTGTTCGAAAGCGCACCATTAGGTGCGCTGAGGTATGAATGTATGATGCATTTTTTGGGTGTGTGTTGCATTTTGTGGTACATTGGTGCATTTCTTTATTGTGCATTTCCTAACACTATTGGTGTTATTTGCATAACTATTGGTGCAGCCGCACCGGCCGCACGTTAAGTCATGGCTGCACTGGAACCTGGCCATATATATATATATATATGGACGGGTTCAGGCGCGGAAGAGGTCCAGGTGTTGTCATGCGATTACATCTAAGTCATTGATCAAATCTATATCAACGGCTCAAATCAATAAAAAAAAAATTTAAAGGGTGTTTGGAAGGAAGAAGCACAAGCTAAAAATGGCTCACCTTAAGTTTTAACATCGCGCAACTTTAGTTTATAAAAAAGGCGCACCTTAAGAAGAAAAACCATGCACCTAAAGCTTTAGACCGATGCACCTTAAACTTCAACAAAAAACGCAAAGTTCTCAACTGAAGAACTGACGCACCTTAAGCACAGAAATCACGCACTTTAAACACAAACCCTACGCACCTTAAGTACAAAACCTACGCACCTTAAGCACAAAACTTACGCACCTTAAGCTCTCAATTGCATAAGTAACGCACCTTAAGCACAGAACCCACGCACCTAAAGAAGGAACACGACGCACCTTAAGCACAAGGCATGCGTACCTTAAGCACAAATCCTATTCACCTTAAGTTTGACCAATATGAAAAATGATCAAATTGCCACCGCATTTTTTTAACGTTGTTAATCCTGGACGTTGATTTTGGCAAGATCAATGGCTCTACTCTCACCGCACAACCGCACCTGAGAAGTCCTATCGCACACGAACTAAACTATATATATATATATATATATATATATATATATATATAGAGAGAGAGAGAGAGAGAGGTGTGTTCTTGTGACATCACCTTTCCATATGAGATTGTGAGATCAAATCGAGAGAATCCATCTAAAAAAAATATTAATGGTCATGATTTACCAATTTTCCCAATTTAAATAAAATAAAATCAATTTCCAAGGGTGATATAGTAAATAAAGGTAGGATTTGTTATTGTATTTTAATTTTTGAATATCTTTTCCATATTTGTAGGAGGTCTAATAATGGTAGGAATGCATCTTTTTTTCAAAATCTCTAAACCTACGGTTACATTACAGCAGGGAGGAGCATATCAATAGATATGAATAATGCAAGTTAGATGGCATTTTGGTGTCTTTTTTTTTGTGAAGAATAATTTTTACTTTCGTACGAATGGGGATGGGACGTGTGCAGCGCTAGGGTGTAGTGTGTGCGGATGGGGAAACTGCTACAACGGTGGAGCCGAGTCATGGGGGGCTGAAAACGACGTGTGTGTTTTGACGGCACATGATGACCATACGATAGTTATGTAACAATGTGCACAACGTGACCACCAAAGGAGTACACACACCAACCATAATACGGTTATGTACTAGTGTGTGCATCATGTCCACCAAAGGATGCACAGGTTAGCGCTATGTGTTGCGGTAGGATGAAGCCAATTGAGATGTCGATGAGGAAGGTGTGTGGGTTTTTGCTCCACTATGTCTGCACACATTGACAACAGTTTAGTTTTGTACCAGTGTGTGCATCATGTCCATTAAAGGAATGCACACACGAGCGGAAAGGAAAGAATTAGAGGGAAAAAAAATGAAGCAAAGATTTAGAGGAAAAAATGACGGCAAGGAAAAAAATGAGAAAAATCAGCGTAGATAAACCCAAGAAAGGAAAGATGGAGATGATATCGTGATTACCAAAACACAATGATGCACACCATAAACAAATTACTTGATTGCCCCTTAAAATTAACAAAAAAAAAAAAAAAAAAAAATAAAAAAAAAAAAAAAAAAAAATAAAAAAAAAAAAAAAAAAAAATAAAAAAAAAAAAAAAAAAAAATAAAAAAAAAAAAAAAAAAAAATAAAAAAAAAAAAAAAAAAAAATAAAAAAAAAAAAAAAAAAAAATAAAAAAAAAAAAAAAAAAAAATAAAAAAAAAAAAAAAAAAAAATAAAAAAAAAAAAAAAAAAAAATAAAAAAAAAAAAAAAAAAAAATAAAAAAAAAAAAAAAAAAAAATAAAAAAAAAAAAAAAAAAAAATAAAAAAAAAAAAAAAAAAAAATAAAAAAAAAAAAAAAAAAAAAAAAAGTGCCTACTTACGAATTAAAAAAAATATTAAACCATTCAAAGAAAAGATTAAACAAATAAGATTTGATCTCACGATCTCATATGGTAATGTGATCTCACATGATCCTATTTTACCACACATACATAACCTACCGCGTTTGTTCCTTATGAACAATGTGCATTTAGCATGGGTAGTGTTTGCAATATACTGAGAAGGCAATGAATGGTTAGGCATGTTTTCTTTAGCGCAATTCTGTTAATTATTATGTGATGCGTATGTGTGTGCGTTTATGTATTTCGGCGTGTGCAAAATTCTTACGGTAGGCAATGAAGGTTTTGGCATGTTTAGTTTAGCGTGTATTTTTTTTTATGAGATACGTAATTGTGTGCGCTTGTGGAATTGGGCTTGTGCATAAATCTGGAAGGAACGTGCATTTTTAATTTTCACATCTGTGTATGGATGATTTTGGGGAGTTTATGATTTTAAACCTCTCAAATGCAAGACTAAGTAATGAAAATGAAAAAGGACAAAACTCTGCCATGGATATGTCTCTCGGTTGTACAAAGTATTGGTTAACAAGGGGAGACAACGCAATAGGGGGAGATACAAAGTCGTCAGTAGACGGGCTATCAATCATTACAATTTGATTCCCTTCATCATTGTTCCGTAGAAATTAACGTGCATCAAAGTTAAACGCACAATCAACCAAAAAAGAACCGAAACAATAACATATCAAAATGCACATACAAATACTATATGCGCACAAACCACATGCTGATTGCACACACAAGCATCCCACTAACGCTCACAACTTAATATGCAAAGATCGGTGCAGAATCATATAGACTGTAGCGCACATACTTCAAAACTAAAATGCATTCACTCAAATATGATGCTCCACTATGCACACACGCCAAGACTTTCCTGCACAGACCTAGTGAATAAAAATATGTAAACACAGTCGGGTCTTTCTTTTGTAGTGTAATCGGCTTGGAGCATATGATGTTTAGAATATAAATATACAAGTAAAGAGAACATAAAAGGGTATATATTAGTCAAGACCTTTTGGTCTAATGGCACCCGGTTGCACTCTCATATGGAAGGGGGTGAGTTCGAACCTCATGGTAATAAATGAATAAAAAATCAAAATGACTTCACAACCCTTACATTAATATATTTGACCATAAATAAGCTAAAAACATATGAGATCTCATATAACTGGGGTGGTCTCACTGGATCCAACATATATATATATATATATATATATATATATATATATATATATATATATATATATATATATATATATATGAATGATGAAGTTTTATTTTAGTAAATATCATAGTGTAAGTGTTTTTGTTGTGTTGTGATTTATTTAATTGGTTGTGACTTGTGATTATGTGATTTGATGTATTTATATGAATTGACCGTAAGGAATGAAGGGATAAGGTTGTCATTATCCCTGTAAATTTAGCATTGGCAATGTGACATGGCAAGAGAGAGAAATATATTTTTATTTTATTTTAAGCTGATGTGTATTGACAAGGGAGAGAGAATTGGCTAAATTAGTAATAGGAGAGAGAATTTGCTAATTTGTCATGATGCACCTTTTGTGCTGCCAACCCACCTTTTGTTTCCTTTTTTTATTTTGATGATTTCTGCTAATATTATTTTAGTATTATGTTTATAATATAATAGGAAAGTGAGACTCATTTTTTAGAGTGAGAAAGATTTGTAAGGATGTAGAATAAAAAATGTATAATTTACAAATTTGATGATGTGGAAGTGAGACTCATTTTGATGTGGAAGTGAGACTCATTTTAAAAAATGTGAGGGATTTGGAGGGATAAGGATAGCCTAAGGGATGAAGAAGTTAAAGTGGGAGAATTGAAGGATGTACCATATTAAGAAACGACAAATCCAGTGAGAGCTGAGAGCACAACAATTATTGTAATAAATGGCACAAAACGTCAAAACCTATTCTAATTCTAATAATGGCACAAAACGCCAACACCTATTCTTATTAATATCCCAATTTGACCCCTCCCCTATACTCCTCAACCATGTTTCATCTACTCTGCCTTGCTGTCAAGTCTCAATTATGTACACACTGTAAATGTGATACAGCCATACTCCCAACTACTATTTAGGCGGCATAGACCATAGTACTAATTTGCCCTAGACTTTTTTCACAAAAATGAGAACATTTGATGTGATTGGGATGAAAATGGAAAGCATTTGAAATTTGAACTAAAATAGATGAAACTTATTTTTGAAATGCATTTGAATCTTTTTTTTTAGAACTACTAACTCTATTACAATGTAATATCCGTTTATGACTACTTTCTTAATCTAATTTAGACTTGTCCATGATCTCTCATTTGGGAGAGTCTCTTCGTGCCACTAGACCGCAAAGTCATTAACAAAATATTTGAGTTAATTGGTATCAGAAATACATTTTAATTTGAATATGCATTTCAAACGAATAGGCTAACTTTATTCCAAAAAATTTTGACAATTTGCAAGCTTGGATTTTTTTTAAAATAGTTTTAAAATCCAAGTTGCTTGAAAAGTTTTCATAGTTTGAAAGCTTTCAAGCTTGATTGTCCTTTTTATTTTTATTTATTTATTTATTATTATTATTATTACGGAGTATTATATTATAATGTGATATGAAAGTAATATCACTTTTAAAAGTGAGAAAATATTGTAGGGGTGCAAAAAAATAGTGAAGAATTTGTAAATTTGATAATGTAAAAGTAGAATTTATTTGAGCAAATTGTCATTTTGGTCCACTGACTATAGGGGTCCTGTTAATTGCAATCCATGACTTTCAAAATTGTTAATTTCATACCTTAACTATTCAATTTTTATCAATTTCGGTCACTTCGGCTAAATTACCAGTCAAATTTGCCAAAAAAATCAAAATCCTAAAATAATGAAGGTATTTTAGTCATTTCACATCCTTTTGGCCAACCCATCTTTTCTTCTTCTTCTCCGGCGAACCAAAATTCCTTGAATTTTTCTCAATAATATTTACAAATCATAATCATGCGATACATGTTCGAAGATCTTCATAATCTTCTCAAAAATTGATTTCTAAATTTAATTTTGATTTAATTATCAACAGATCTACGATCGATCGATGGCGAAGGAATTCAACGTCCCGCCGGTGGTATTCCCGTCCGGCGGGAATCTAGGTCTGTGATAAGCGTCAAGAATAGTTGAGTCTAGGGTCAGTTTTAGGACATTAGCGTGCGGTTTTGTCACCCATTTGTAATCATTTCATGCATAAAAGACTCTGAGGTGATCAAGTAGGCAAACTCGACTTTACATTATGTTTCGAAGTCATTTCCCACAGAACAGAACAGAACCCAAGGTCGAAAAGAAGGAACAAACGAAGAAGCAAAACTGGCAGGGTTGATCCACGTTGTCCCCACGCATGGAGGTGGCGTGGAACATTTCCAGTAGGGTTCTACGCCATGCCTCCACGCGTGAAGTCGACGTGGACCGGGCCATTAAGAGCAATTTCGGGATTTTGGCTTTCAAGAGACTATTCAAACCCTTCCCCTGCATTTTTGAGGGGATCTCAATTTTAGCTTAGATCTTATTTCAATTATTCTCTCCCATTTGGGAAATTTCCCCTCAATTCCTAGGGTTAGATTTCTTAGTTAGGGGTAGATCTAGCTAGATTGGTGCACAAATGACAATGAAGATGTAATAGATCTCTTGAATTGATAAGTATCTCTACTCTACTCTTGTTGTTATTAATTGCATTGTTATTTCTATTTGATTTCTTTTTTAATTTCCTATTGCTTTGTTCCTTGATTTGAATAATGTTTGAGTAGGTTAGTTGAAGTGATTGATTACCCCATATTAGCTCTTGTGATTGATGATTAGATTATTTCATTTGATTGTGAAATTGATAAAGTAGGGTGCTAGTCTTGTGTGATTGATATTCTTCATGATTTGCTTCTATTTCCGGCGGGGGTAGATAGTAGACCTAGTGAAAGTGAGTGATTGCGCGATAGCGGGTCCTCACAAGTCCAAATCAACCACATCCCCGCCCTCTATCCGGAAGGATGAAGTCCGGGGGGAGTGGTAGACCACATGTTCGCCGAAATGCCCTAACCGAATGAGGACTTGGGAATCTGAGTGTGACGTCACTCGGTGAAGGTACCATGGGCTCCTGTGATTATTCCCGAACCTCGTTTTCACAATCTCCATAGTGCGATCAATTGAATGGGCTAAATAAGGCATTCAACTCCCTTTGTTCTTTTAAACCATTTTCTCTTAGATTCACCCTTACAACCCTTCGTCTTTATGATTCTTTTGTTTTCTAGTCATTCATGTAACTCTTATCCCTTAACCTCTTAAATGCCAACACGTAATTCAACTCCAATTTGTCATCCTTGATAATACAACGTTAATTAAAAAGGGGATAACATTTTCCACTGCGTACTTAACCTATCCAGCTCTCATGAACGTTAAGCTTAAACTTCCTAAGCTTGGTGTCTGCAAAAGGTAGATAATTTTTAAAAGTATACAAGTCTATTCCCCCTCCCCCCCCCCCCCAGACTTATACCCCTTATATTGCACAGAGATCCTCTTGAAAAGTTGAAACCATTTTCCCAAGCACGAAATAACTTTTAAATGGCCAACATGCTATCTAGACATCTCTTGTTTGATCTTAGCAGGTTCGACGACTAGAAGACGCATATGCATGCATACTTATCAGCCGTCCATGATGAGATGGTTGAGGTGCTATCTATTGGACCAGTCAAAATAATGATGGTCAGCACAGCCGTTGAGCAAAATGCTGATACACCTAGATATATTCCCAAACCTAAGTAAGAATGGTGTAGTGATGACCAAAAAAAGGAACAATCTTAAAAATTAGGCTACTAAACGAAAAAAAAAAAAGTATAATTAAACCATTGAACACTCCAAAAATATGCAATTCAATCTTATAATAAGTTATCATCCATTTCATCAAATTGTCTACTTATGTAAATGATGAGTTGACATTTTCAAATAATTCTTAATAATAAATTTTAAATAAATTAAAAAGAAAAAAATTCAGTGACGAATTTGGACCTTATTAGGCCCTTCCCATTAGTCAATTTTGACACAAAAATTAAGGAAACAAACTCACAACTTATATTTTAAACAAATGGGAAATTGTCCTTTTATATGAAATTTTTCTCCTACAATTTGGAGATTTTGCAGGGTTATGGTGGGCCCCACCATATAAGCTTTCCGCCTGGGCGCGTGAATATATTTTTTTTTAAATTTTTTTTTTGTTTTTGTTTTGTTTTTCTTTTTTCCTCCACTCTTATTTTCTCTCTCTTAATCATATATGCAAAATCCCATTAAAATTCCATACTATTGAGGAGGGCCTTGGGATCTCTCTCTTAATCATATCTGCAAAATTCCATTAAAATCCCATACTATTGAGGAGGGCCTTGAGATTATTAAAGGGTAATACTACAAATGTGGTGAGCAGGTTTGACGAATTCATAGGGAGACACACATGCCTCTATTCCGTGAATCCGTGGATTCCATTTGTTGTACTCTTCACCACTATACACCATACAATATAATAATAACATTAAAAATAAAATAAAAAAGGAAAGCTGGATTTCACTTGTGTCACATCAAAACGGACTCCGTTTGGCGTCACGTGCCTTGGCGTCGGCCGCACGCTCGCTCCTTTTGCTTTTGTCCTTCCGTCCCCTTGCGACTTTCATTACAAATATATTCCATCTATTTCAGTTCTTTTATTTTATTTATTATCATTGATTAAATTATTTTTTCTTTATGTACTTTTATTATTTTTTAATTTAATTTTTCGTGTTTAATAAGATTTTTAAACATATAAATTTTATATATATTAATACTAATTTTAAAATTATAAAAAATTAAATTATGAATTACTTCATTCAAATTTTATTATTCGAACATAACACATAAAATGAAATAAAAAATAATAATTAAAATGATTTATTATTTTTATCAAATTCGTATGTGTTTAAATGAAAATTTAGTGACTAAAGTAACAAGTTGTTTTAAGGACACCTTAAATGAAGGATTCGAGCAGGCTTGCATAACTTAAACTACTCTCCATAGCCTAGATACGTTACTTCCTAATGAATACTTAATTACAATCTAACGAATAGTCACTTTAAATATGATGATTATTATTATTATTATGTTAAAAACGTAGTGTATATTCTCTTTAACCTAATGAACAGTAATTTTCAATATAAACATAATTAATAGTACTAAGGTGTATTTGGTTATTAGTGAAAAGAAGATTGCGTTTTTTTTTTTTAAGGAGAAAAGAAGATTGTGTTGATTAACATTTAATAGTAGATTGTATTAGCTATTTTAAAAAACCAATAGTAAAATAACTTATAATTAGGCACGATTATGGTTCACTTAGAATTGAATAGTGTATCATAAATTCATAGAAACCAAACATTATCCGAAATTGTATTGAAAATTCTAGTTAAGGTTTAGAACTAGAATTCTCATTACGGGTTTGATTTTTTGAAAGTAGAATCATTGATTCTGACACACACACACACACATAAAATTCGGATCAGATGTGACAATTTTTCAAAGTACGGACGTACAGGCAGATCTGGATCATTGGATAAGCTCAAATCAACGGCTAAAATTCAATAAAAATAGAAAAAATCTCGCTGATATATTTATAATTTTCTACACCAAATATATTTTTGTGGTATACAAAGTGTAGGTCTATGGTGCACTAAGTGCTGGTTCGTGGCACACCAGTAAATGTTGGTCTGTGGTGCATTCTCAAATGTTGGTTTGTGGTGCACTAAGGGTCGGTCTGTAGTGCACACGAGGAATGCTTGACGGTGCATTTAGGGATGACAGAGGAGCGGGGTACGGTGGGGCCGTGGGGGCGGGGAATAGGGTCTCCGTCCCCGCCCCCGAATTCATCCCCCGCTCCTCGACCTCGCCCCGTTCCCCCATGGGGACCTCATCCCCGTGTGGTACACTATAAATAATATTTTATTTAAATTATATAATTAATTTATAAATTTATATATTTAAATATTCAATTAGCCTAACCTCCAATCATCTAAAAATACAACTAGTACAAAATACTTAAAAATTAAACAATACTTAAAGATTCAAATTATCCAAAACTTAAGTCCTTAACTGAAAGAGTGATGCTATTCAGTAGTATTCACCCCTCCTAAAAGTTTCCTCCTTATTTTCCCTCATGACATGTCACTACCTAATTGGTTACTTTAATATTTAATTAAAAATAAGTGAGGCCAATTCATGGCACCCATTAATTATAAGCCACATCATGAGGAAAACATAGAGGGGAAAATAGCATTTTCCTAGCCAAAATACCAAAAATCCATACCTAATAACTTGAAAAAAAAAAAAAGAATCAAAAGTTTAAATTAGATATTAGCTCATATAAATATTAGTATATTACATATAATTATATAATATAATATATATTTCATAGATTCGGGGTTGGGGGACGGGGTCGGGGCAAAGGTACAATCCCCGTCCCCGGGAGGATGGGGAAACTCTTTGCATTCCCGCCCTCGTTCCTCGAAAAATTTCTCGTCCCCGCCCCAACACCAGGTTTCCCTATCGAGGTCGGGTTGAATTGACATTTTTAAATTTTTTCAAATGTGCAAACACAACTTTTTCTATAACTGCTATTATTATCTACAAACTTTTATTGTATTTATCTATTTACTTGTATGATTTATCCAACTACTTATCTGTATATTTCTACCACAGCCTACCTATCACATCACCATCCATATCTACTTATCATCTCATCACCACCATCATTCATACTATCTACATATCTATTGTTATAACTACATATAATCTTATATTTTATTTCTAACTCTCTGTACCCATGTTTCAAATGTGAATTCAGATACATTTAGAACGATCTCAAATATGACAAATATGAATAAATATTATATGAACCCGTTTCAAACCTAATTATATTGATATTATCATATAGTACTTGAAATCCCTATATTCGATTAACACATATATACCTACACACAATCGGATATGAGATTTTCACTATTACCTCAATCCATTTAAAACTCGACTATTTCAAACATGTATATTTTCACCAAAAAAAAAAATATTCAAACATGTCACCTACCACTAGCATTATTTGTAAGAATCCCTATATTCGATTAACACATATATACCTACACACAATCGGATATGAGATTTTCACTACTACCTCAATCCATTTAAAACTCAACTATTTCAAACATGTATATTTTCACCCAAAAAAAAATATTCAAACATGTCACCTACCACTAGCATTATTTGTAAGTTTAAATTAAATGAAGAAATAATAATAATCGATAAACAGATACGTTAAAGTAACTTCATATTTTTTCATTCGAAAAATAATATGAAAAATAATGTCAATAAACATGTTTCTATTTTTCTATCATTTTCTATATATAAAAAAAAAAAGCCTAAATATGCATTAGTCTTTTATTCTAATCCACTAGTAAATTTTAGTAATTATCAACCAAGAATTTTAAAGATTTAAATCAGACAAATTTATATTTTAAAAAATGATAGCTTCATCATTTATTAAACACTCATAAATGTATGGAACTCATGATATAATAATAATATTTTTTTTGAAAGAGATATAATTTATTATTCCCACTGATATTTTTGTTTTTCTTTTCTTCGACCAATGGGCATAAAGATTACAAGTGGGCGTTGGGGCCAAATGCAAAATAGCTTGGAATTGGAGGGGTTGGGAGCAAAACCAACACTGTCAAAATTAGTAGCCGGGTCCCACAACGAACCAAAGACAATCCCCCTTTCAGCCTCCCACTTTGTCGTCTCTCTCATCTTGTCCTCTTTGCCCTCCGCGCACTTTAGCACTCTCCCCGTACGCATACTCTAACGTGCGCCGCTCGTTTTCTTATCCTTCACCCACCCCCCCTCTCCCACTTTGTCTCCGTCTCTTTCATCTGGGTCATTTGCAGAACGATTTAAGAATCAATCATCCTTTCTGCTAATAATACTTGGATAGGAACGATACCAGTTATAGAATCTTGAGATGGATTTAGCTACAAACAATGATCTTTCAATAATATAGGATCTGTATTTTGATCTCTATACATAAATACGTGTATATATATATTTATAAATAGAGAGAGAGAGAGAGAGGGGGGAGAGAGAGAAAGTGTGAAAGGGTTGGGATGTTTTTTGAGGCTGCAAATGGAAATGTGATCTGCTTATAGTGGCGGGCTATATATTGTTTCACTTTTGTTGTTATCTCTGATTTAGCTAGGAGCAGAGCCCTATGGCCAGAAGTAGTGAAGCCTCCGTGATTGAGTCCAAGAATGAGTCAAAGGTAATTTTAATTCTATTTCAGTGTACAAAAATCATATGATTCTGATGATCTGTTTATGTTTTCTTGATTTATGGGTCATTTCCCATTGGTAGTGTCTGAAGTTGACTGTTTTCTGCCTTTTCAGGGTTATGTTGTTGTGATCATTCCTGTGAGCTTTTTTAGTAGTTTATTCTGAATATTGGCAATTATTTGATGGTATTTGTTGAGTCTGATTTTGAAAAAACAAAAACATTTTTGGAAATTTTGATAATGATGGGAATTCCTGTTCTTGCATCATCCCCCTCCTAAAACCCAAGCAAAACCATAATATTTATTTTGTCTAGTCCCCTTTTCATCTTCTGTTGCTGTGTTTATTATTTTGTGTGTAAGAATGCATATTATATTATTTTGTTTTCTATCATTCTATGGCTGAATGGTAAGACTGCAATTAGTTTCATGGCAGAGCAGTAAATCATTTCTCCCTATGGCATAATGGTGTTGCTTTTGATGGATTTGCAGCACTAAGGGTGTAGTTCTATAGTTCTATTGGCCAAGTTATCAGGGCTTTTAAAACTGCAAATTGTGAAATTTATGAATTTTGACCTATATCTTTTCTTGATAGAGGGTAGTTCCACTGAATACATGGGTCCTCATCTCCAATT
Source organism: Ipomoea triloba (assembly GCF_003576645.1). Taxonomy (NCBI): domain Eukaryota; kingdom Viridiplantae; phylum Streptophyta; class Magnoliopsida; order Solanales; family Convolvulaceae; genus Ipomoea; species Ipomoea triloba. The sequence continues at coordinate 9,964,549 of NC_044930.1, forward strand.
TCAAGTTGGCTTACAATCTATTACGACGTCCTGATGGGACTTTCAACCGCCACTTGGCTGAGTTTCTCGATCGCAAGGTCCAGGCCGATGCAAATCCGAGTGATGGGGTTTTCTCTTTTGATATTATTATTGATCGTGAAGTAGGTCTACTAAGTAGGATATACCGGCCTGCATATGATGATGGAGGGATGCCCAGTTTAACTGAGCTTGAAAAACCGGTGTGCTCTGATGTGGTTCCTGTCATTATTTTCTTCCACGGTGGAAGTTTTGCGCACTCTTCTTGCAACAGTGCTATCTATGATATTCTCTGCCGTCGTCTTGTTGGTATTTGCAAGGCCATTGTTGTATCAGTTAACTACCGGAGAGCGCCAGAAAATAGGTTTCCTTCTGCTTATGATGATGGGTGGACTGCTCTCAAGTGGGTCACTTCGAGGAAATGGATGCAGAGCAAAATGGACTCCAAAGTTCATGTTTACCTAGCGGGAGATAGCTCTGGCGGTAATATTGCTCATAACGTGGCTTTAAGAGCAGCAGAATCAGATATCGAGGTGTTTGGGAGTATATTGCTGAATCCAATGTTTGGAGGGGAAATGAGAACCGAGTCTGAAGAACGATTAGATGGCAAATATTTTGTAACACTTCAGGACCGAGATTGGTATTGGAGAGCCTTTCTCCCCGAAGGTGCAGATAGGGACCATCCAGCATGCAACCCGTTCGGTCCAAACAGTATAAAACTCGAAGGGGTTAAGTTCCCAAAGAGCCTCGTAGTCGTGGCTGGTTTGGACCTCGTTCAGGATTGGCAGCTTGCTTATGCCGATGGACTTAAGAAGGCGGGGCAAGAGGTGAAACTTATTTATCTAGAGAAGGCAACAATCGGGTTCTACTTGTTGCCAAACAACGACCACTTCTACACCGTGATGGATGAGATAAGTGACTTTGTCAGTTCCGACTCTTGAACTGCCCCGACTTTCCCCAGAACATGGTACTTAACAGAAGCTGAAAATTCGGATTGAAGTTATCACCGTAAAGCTTGCCAATTGCGTTTGCGTGTAATATTGTCTGTCTAGTTCCACTTGTTATTGCTTTGTTAGTCATACTAAGCTTGGATTCTACTCTGCAGGCCCGCCCAGGTTTGGTTATTTCAAATGCTGAGGCATCTTTTCCGCTTGTGCCTAGACAATAATAACGGTACGAGTATTTTGGGAAACTTAAAGGGTGTCTGGTTGTGTTGTATAGTTGCATTATCGTAAGATCGAGCAGGTTGACCTAAGCCTCTGAATCTGCTGATTACATTAACATTTCCGACTTCTGGCCTCAAAACGAGAGAGAGAGGAAGAAGGGTGAATGTGGTGCTGATCGATGAGAGAGAGAGCAGCATCATATCCTTGCTAATGTTATATAGCTAAACATACCACTTTTAGTAGTTCATGGATGGAGATTGGAGAACATCCTTAATTAGATCAGTGAATTTGTAATATAACTAGAATTATAACCACTTATGTTTGCTTTTATATGGTGTATGCAGTATGCCCTACCAAGTGTGTATTGTTAGTACTTGTTTCTCATTCCTCTTGCCCTTTCTCAGTTCTCTCCCTCTCCTCCCTTGCATTTTTGCATTTTGGAATTATTGAATAAGTCTAACCATAGGTTGCAGGCATTTGAAATTAACTTGATTTCTAATATACCCGATGTGCAATAACATGTGAAATTGGACTAATTGTACTTTGTTTCTAAGTTCAGATATATAATTGGAGTTTTTTTCTAGTTCGAGTGCTTAATTGTTCTTTTAAGGGCTTGTTTGACCCTTAATCCCAAAATTAAATAGAATTGAAACAAAAGCTTTTTTTTGTTTTTTTTTTTGTTTTGGGTCTAGACCATGATTAATCATATAAATAAAGGCAAAGCAGGGGTAACTCCAGCCTAGGTGCTAAGAGTGATCTATCTACAGTCGAGAGGTCGTGGGTTTGAGCACTAGCTATCTTGGTTGGTGTTACTCCCAATCCATGCTCATTTCTTACTCTCAACTTGACACTTTTTATGGGACTCACATAATAAAAATGTCCAATTTTTGTTTGTTATATCATGGAGTAAAAAAGTAAAAGAGGGATGACAACCTCTACAGGGAAGGGGCATGGTGTGTCAAATTCGGATTTTAAGAGCATCCTTATTAGTGGGGATATTTCGCAGTTATTGAGGAGTTTTTGTAAGTGTGATTAGGAAAGAGAAAGTGGGATGAGAGGAAAAAAATAAAAAATAAAAAATAGCATTGTCAGGCGCGTCTCAGGAGTGCACGCGCCCGCTGGGAGCGTGTGGCTGTCACTTGTGATGTTAATTAGAGTGGGTCCTACTATTCTGCATTATTTCTTCATTTGCAGGAGTAACTTCTTTCTCTCTCCCTCACCTCACTCCTCCATGTGGCATTAATGCCTGACATTATCCCCTCAATATTCATCAATGTAAATGCTCTAATAACCAACAGTATTAAGACAGGTATGTACAAGTTATATTGCTAAAAAGGGAAAATGCCAAATTTGGGACAGCACCATCTCTGATCCCCCTTGGACAAAGGGCAACACAGATGAACAAGAAAGGGATATTTAGCTAGAGGCCTGAGGCCACAATCCAGACAAGTGTAAGTTTAGGAAGTTTGTCAATTCAAAAATACATTGTGCTTGCAAAATTTGTGTTATAGTGTTTCACAAATCTTTAAAAAAGTATATTTTAGAAAAGAAAAATATGTTTATTTTAATTAATGTATTAAAAAGTTAATATTATTTAAAAAGTATTTGTTTATTAGGGCATCACCAATTATGGATTTTGCTTGGTTTTTTCAGAATTTGCGGCTAAGGTGGAAGAGAGAGAAAGGGGAGAGAAAAAAAAAGTGTTAAGGAGGAATGATTTTGCAATATGTTAATACTAAATGTGCAAATTCAAAATATTTTCTAGGCAAAAACTTGTGTGAGCCCGTCTCACCATGAGACGGGTCGGGTCAAGTCAATATGCAAATGTAACACTTATATGAACAAATGTCATACTTATATGCTCAAATGTAATACTAATCAGGAATAAAATTTTTGTTACTTATTAGGGTAAATTTAATACTTTTAAGAGAAAATACAATACTTTTACATTTCGATTTAAAAGTATTAAATTTTTTCCTCAAAAGTTATATATTTGCCCTTATAAGTGAGAGGTACTTGTCAACATTACTTATTATGAGAAATGTATTACTTTTTCTCTTATAAGTAACAAAAATTTATTTTTGATTAGTGTTATATTTGAGCATATAAGTGTGACATTTACACATATAAGTATGACATTTGTATGGTGCTTTGACCCGACCCGACCCGTCTCACGAATAAGGATCCGTGAGACGGTCTCACACAAGTGTGACCCTATTTTCTATATCCTCTTTCACCTTCGTCAACCACTACATGAATGCAAAGCCCGCCTTTGCCTTGATGTTGGCAAAGGAGCATGAAGCCATTAACGGCTATATCAATCTCTAAGATCCATAAATGGACCTCTTTACATCTCTTTACAAAAGTTTAGATATGAATCTTGTTGTCTTTTTTTTTTTTTAGATGACGAGAGAAATTCCACGACCCTTTTGAGTATAGGTAAATCCGACATTATGACTCTAATCGATAAAGAATCACTACAAGCAAAATAACCTAGGTTATCCATAGTTAACCGTCTCAAACTAAAGGGCAATTATTCGAATTTGATGGTTGTCTACTTGTTTTTACTATTTTGGGCAACCGCATATCCAACAGCAGTTAATTAATTTTTTTAAAAAAAATAGAAAAAAAATTATATATATGGTGTCCATATAAACATAAATTGACCCTGTTTGGTAAATGATTGTTACTTGATTGGGTTTTAATATATAATTAATTAATAATATTAATTGATTGTAGAAAAGTGTTTGTTAAATTAGCTGTTAGTTGTTTGGTATAATTTCTTTTCTCAAAACACTAATTGAAAAGATTGCTTTGAGTAGCCTTTTGAAATTTAGCATTTTGGAGTTACAAAAAACTAATTAAACAAACACTTATACTAATTTTTTAACCAAGTCAAACAACTAATACTGATCAAATAGGTCAAAATTAGTTGATAGGCTAATTATTTACCAAAATGGCCAAAAAGTATTTATACATTCGATGTACATATAAACATAAAAAGTTCCACGTAACGTAACATGTGTTAAGTCAAACCAACAATAATTTGTTAACTAAGGTCCTGTTTGGTAAATGGTTGTTAGCTGATTGGATTGGCTGTTTGGGTTAGAAGGTATGATTTGTTGATAACATTGGCTGATTGTAGAAAGTTGTTTGATAAATTAGCTGTTAGCTGATGGCTGTTTGGTATAATTTTCTTTCTCAAAAAGCTAATTGAAAAGGCTGCTTTGAGTAGCCTTTTGAATTTTGGCATTTTGAAGTTACAAAAAGCTTATTACTTACCAACTAATAGTGGTCAAATAAGCCAAAATTGACTGATAGGCTGATTATTTATCAAACATGGCCTAAATCAAAATTGGGTTAGTTGTACTTTCTTTTTCTTGTTTAAAGGGCTTAGATAAGACCCTTTTTTAAAGCTAAAAAGCTTAATTTTACTATTTATTTGACTTAACAGGCTTATTTGATTTTTTTTTTTTTTTGTTGTAAAAGTATGGGTGGCATTTCGATTTTCAATTTGGTTTAATTTCAACTTTTTTTGTTTTAAAAAAATTAAATCATTCAGTTTCAAATTTTAGTTCAATCCGGTTTCAGTTTAAAATAATTTGATTTCAGCTCAAATTTAGTTCAATTCAGTTCTGTTCAAATTTCGATTTCAATTTGATAACTCAAACATTTTTCAATTGTCTTGCACACATAATTATTTATTTATTTTCACTAATAATTTAAATTAAAAAATCTAAATAACAAATACACAATACATATTTCAAAATTTTCACTCTGAAATAAATCCAAACTAAACCGATCTCTTCACATGCGTCTACTGTAAGACCACAACATTGCATAGAGAAAAATTAAAACAATTAAGAATTGTGAAAATTAGGTTTGAAAATTAGACATTTAGTATATATATATTTGGTTAAATTTATAAATATAAAAACAATTGAATATAAACAAAATATATAATCATCTAATATTTTTTTTTAAAAAAAACCGTTTAGTTTTTCAACCCAAATCAATTTTTAACTAAACTAAACCAAAATCATTCAATTTATAGAGTATAGAGCCGATCGATTTTTAATGATAAACCAAAACCAAACCTTATGCGAACTATCAAGGAAAAGAAAAGTTTGCAACAAAATAACAAATTGCTTTTGCTTTTTTTTTTCCCCATTTTTATTGTCTTTTCTTTAAAAGAACAAATACAGTTAAACAGCATAGACAAAGACCTGTCCACTCCAATCGTTTGCATCATGAATTTTAATATACAGTATATATACACAAGAATTAGATGCAGAGAGAGAAACCAACCAGGCGCTCATCAGATCACCCCCGGCAAAAAAACAAATGGACTAAGTAAATGTCACATATAGCACACCAGTCAGTAGCATTTTTGTCCTCTTGGAAAGCAATAGGCCACACTTCAGATCATATGCTCCATGCATTACATCAGGTTGGCTTAACTCCACCACTACACTTTAAACATTCAAAGTCATATGCATCAACCTGAAAAAATATATATATATATTTTTTAAAGTGGCAATAAGAGGAACCACAAACAGATCAGGTTAATAATAATACCTAAAATCATGCAATATTTCAAGATTTCACTGAAAATTGAATAAATAAAAGGGGGAAAAAAACCTTTTTCCCCTATGCAAATTTTAGTAGAGGTAGGCATTAATACATGATGGAGAAAATAAGCATATACTAAATGCATTGAATGTTTCATTTATATTCACAAACCTTCTTCAGAGAAGTCGAATACGCCACCAAGCATGTCATCACTTTCCCCGTCATCATCTTCACCCTTCTCTTTTTCACAAGGATTATTGCCTCTATCAATATCAGTAACCAGTTTTGTTAACTCACTGGATTCTTTGTTAGTTGAAGCCTTGCAGTAGCCTTCTTTGAAATACTGTGCAAAATCTACAGGGTCAGACATATCTTCATGAATCAGCCCCTCATCATTACTAATATTCATACTCATATCGGAATGATTAGAGCTTGTGTTCGAAGCTTGACTTGTAAGAGCACTATTTGAGGACTGAATGTCCCTAGCACTAGTTTCTCCAGCAGAGAGAGACCCACTTTTTGGGGGAGACGGACTATTTACAATGTAACCTTCCTCCAAGGAAGAAATGATATTTGTTGATAACTCAGGAATGGAGAATGTCCGATTTGGCATCAATGGCCCTGAAAACCCTGATTCTCTTGCTCCATCATTCTCATCCATTAGATCAATTTGAGGATATGCCACTGGCGTAATATTCATTTCATCTACACCAGAAATTTGTGAACCTTATAGTAACGAAAAAAAATACAGACATATAAGCTCTTTGAGGACCTATCAGAACATCCAACTAAAATCATACACCGTCTTACCAGCATGTGACTTTTTGACCGCACAAAGAGCGGCTGCCTTTGCATTAGAAGCAGTATCTTCTGATTTCTCTTTACCACTGGAAGAGCCATACGATGAACCAGAAAATCTGCCATCGAAAGAAATCCTACACAATACATGAGATAGAACTGTTTCTTAACAATACTCAACAATTTGTGGCTTTACATATAATCTAACGAGGTATCACATATTAATAAACTCCACATTTATATTGAAATATAAACAGTGTTGAAACACAATCAAAGGGGGAAATAGAGAAATACAAGCAATTGATTATAATTTCAAAATCCTGGTAAAAATAAGTAACTAAATAAACACCACCCTTCAGTAGTGGTTTAAGTTTGAATCCATGGGTATAAGTTAGAATTTTGTAGAGAACATCACATCATAAATATCTTTATTAAGCCCCACCCTTCAGTAATGGTTTTAAGTTTGAATTTTGTAAAGAACATCATTCAATGTCGAGTTTCTGAAAATTAATTGTGGTAATATTTTATAGTATGTCTAACCTTTTGCAGTGTCCCAAAGAGGGAAGTGAATGTCAAAAAACATATGCATCATATCAAGAATAATGATGTAAGCATTAGCAATGTAACATTTAACATTGTGCAGTGGATTTGATTTTGGCTGTTCTAATGCACTGAAAGTTGAAAAGAATCATCAAATATATGTAGATATAAACCATATTTATGATGTGATGATCTCTAAGTGGGTTCGAGTTTCTGCAAATCATGTAGTAATATTTTAAAGTATGCCAAACCTTTTACAGTGTCCCAATGATGAAAGTGCATGTCATAAAACATATGCATCGTATCAAGAATAACATTGTAAACATTAGCAATGTAACATTTATCACTGAATATTGGATTTGATTGGCTGTTCAAATGCACTTAATGTTGAAAAGAATCATCAAATACATTACTAAAGAATATTAACTACCTCTCAGTAAATTAACCCAATTCATGCTCTATATCAATGCAACAAATACTTGCAGAAAACAATAAATTTTTTTTATTTAAAGGGGTAGTAGAGGGGGTATAGCTCACACTGTAAGTCTCATGCTTTGTGTTTGGTTGAAAACTCTTTGGAACATCTCAAGTCTAACAGCATCTCAGAGAAATGATGAGTTTATGCTTTACCTAAAGGAACTAGAAAGGATGCACCCTAGAAAGGCAAAACTCTCAATTTGACATGACTAAAAAGAGGGATATTGGAATACTAATCTCGTAGTTACAGACTTAATGGTTTTACACTCAAAGTGATCCACCCTAACTAGGGAAAACTCTCAATTTGGCATGACAAAAAACCACAAGATTGGCATACTACTCTCATGGTTACAGCCTTGAGAGTTCTACAGCATCCTAAGTTCTAATTGAAGAGTATGTTGTCAGTCTCAGATCCAATATGCAATTGAATGTATCAGTACCTTTAAGAAAACACTACTTGCTAGTCAAACACTTAAACTAAGCACAACATCAGTTCTTGACACATATCCAATCACTTGCAGAATGAGGATTCAGTCCAAATACCAGACATATAGTAGCAAAAAAAAGAGTAAAATGCATGTTCACAACTCTTTTGCCATGCTTTTGAAGAGCTGAACAAGGTGGCAATAATTGAGAATAACGCATGCAGAATCATCATTACCTCTCATCATCCCAATTTGTTTGAATCCTCTGAAATTGGTCAAATACAGGTAACAAATCCTTGCGCTTTATTTCAACCTCATTAACTGGAACATTCTCAATTTCAATCTCTCTACTGGCAAGAAGTTGTTCAATATACTGTTCTGCACTCCCTTGGAGACTCATGGTATAGAAGCATATCTACAGTAAATATGAAATTATAATCATAGAATGATAGAATATAGCAAACCTCAGCAGAGAAAAACTTGAAAGTACACCAAGGACTATAAAGAATGTAACTACCTTAGACTTCTGCCAAATTGGTATCCTCCAGGACCTTGATTGCACCTCTGCATTTGAAAGATACCAGTGAGCCTGATTGTGAGGCACGGAAATATCCTTACCTCCAATGCCATCATCTTCACTAACAGAAGTATCTATGACAGTGTCCATGCCTCCATGGGTTCCAAATGCAATTTCCTTAACACACTCCTCTCTTTCAGGCCAGTCTGCCCTTCGACAAACATCCCACCATTGTACAGGCTCAGCTTTCACTCGCAATTCATCCTCTTGCATGTGCACTAAGGGTCCTGTACCAGTTCTCAAAGTGGTGTCACCCTGCTCACCACCAAGTGAAGGAACCATTTCATATTGAATTAGATGGCCACTAGGAGTGAAGGCCAATAAATGTTCTAAAGAATCCACATTTTGGGGAGCACGCTGCACATCTTGGTGTATGCAACTATGAAAAACAGCTGCAACAACACCAGATGGTACAGAAACCTTTCCTGCCACGGAAGAAGCAGCATTGCTCACTGTATTAAGCCAACCGGAGACGTTCTTAATTCTGCTAACAACAGACAGTGTGATAGGTGCTGGTGGGGGTGTAGAAGACTGCTGGTTTATTGAAAAAGATGAGGCAGACCACCATGGCAAAGATAGTATGGGTATAAGCATTGTGTCATTAACGTGAGTGTTTTGTAATTGAAGCCCTGTTTCGCCACCGAAAGGGGATAAAACAAAAATATGGCAAGTCCCCCTTGTTGAAATAATAGCTACCCATTGACTATAGTAACTAAAGCAAATGTCTTGTATCACCTGTTATTACAAAAACATTTCCCATTAAAAGTTGAAAGCAAAAAAATCTGGAATAGATGTCTATCAAAATGCTGCATTATAAAATAGAATGCCAAAAAATACATACAGCGGGGGTCACGCCTCGATGGAGCTTGTAGAGGTGGACATGGGAAGAGCTCCAATCATTGCTATGTACACCTGATCCATTCTGAGAGCTAGAGGGCATTATCCGGAATATATTTATATTGTTACCACGTATGGAAGCGGTGACCAAGAGAGTGCCACTAGGGTCAAAACATAGAACAGATATGGGGCTTTTATGGGCCCTAAATTGCGAAACTACAGCTCTGGATATGAAATCCTTAATCACAACCTGCAATAAACACATCAGAAGAATAGCTCTTTCAGATCAACAGCTCTGGCCAACACCAAAACTCTGCATTTTAATTGTTACTTTACACTACAATAGCTGATCATGTGAGGGACTATGTTTTGGAAAAATCAAGTAATCAACTTTACTCTCTGATGGCCAACACCAAGTTAATGAAGTTACATATTAGCTCACAATAGGCAAAATTTGCTTAACCATTTTATTGTTTGTACCCAAAACATTTAAAAGAAGCATGCGTTGAATCTGAGATTACAGGTAGATCAGGAAAAGAGAAACAAAAGGTATATATGAGTCTATGAGCAGTAATATGATAATGGTTCAATAAAAACAATGTTATTCCTATCTGACATTCTGACTAAAGCAAAGTTTTAAGAAATTTTTCTGAAGCACAGAATTATTGGCAAGACTAACCATCCCAGCAGCATCTGTTTCACTCAAGTGAATTGGACCCCTTCCTACTTTCCAGCCGCTGCTTGATGATATGGGTGAACCGGAACCATCAGGAAGAAGTTCATGACAATATTTTGACAAAGTCTTATAGCCCATGTCTCCAAGATTGATCAATCCAGAAGCAAGCTGTTTACTTGACTCCATGGCATATCTAGCTACCAGATTTCCATTACCAGGTGATGTAGATGGGCTAACACCAGGAGAAGGACTAAGACTTTGTGGACTTAATCGTCCTGTGTTTGATATCATTGGATTATTTGACGAATAAGCTAGCCACCTTGGACCTACAGCCATTGGACCATAGCCAATATTGACTCCAGTAAAACCTTGGCCCCCCAACTGAGGCACAGGATAGGTAAGCACACACAACTTATTCTCTAGAGTAAGGGCATCAAAGCAATATATCTGCCAGCAAAATATTAGAATGTTTAGGATAACAAATATTGTTCAGCACAACAACACAGCGACACACCAACAAATCTTAGATAATTATAGCACCAAATCTAATTCAAAATTTATAGTTAAGAAGACTAATGTCTGTTTTCATACAGAAGACAATTAATTGAACCCACCAAATCTTTGAATTGGTAGGATGAGAAAGTAAAGATGTTTACCTGTGTTGCAAGACCAACGGCAACTATCTGTGGACTGGATCTAACCATAAAAATAGTAGACCTGAATCGTAAACTGTGAACATAATTGTGGGACCTTAGAGAATAAAATCGAAGTGTAGTAGGCGAGTTTACAAGGTTCACTGCTTGAGGCTCAACAAAGCCATCCCTCCCACTTTGTGCTGGAATGGATTCAACTGTTTCATCACAAGCCACTACCAAGAGCATGGGATGTGAGTTTATATATCCTTCATGGCCATCAGATTTTGCAGGAATGGGCTGCATCTGTAGAAACGTGACTGGATCATCCCGCCGAGAGACCAGTTCACATACATTAGACGCATCTTCAACATCCAAGACTTGAAAACCATTAGAATAACCAATGAGCAGGACATGTTTGAATGATGAAGGACCTAAGTGTAGTTTGTCAAAGCAAGCCCACAAAACCTGTTTGTCAAAAATTTAGAAACGAGGAGATTAGCATTGTTGATCAGAACGCAAACTGATGTCATTAGAAACAGTATAAAGCTATTACTCATCACAGACAAACACCATGCAAAAAATTCTAAAAATAAACAAAAATGAAGCCCAAAGAACGTACTCTACAGAATATGAATGAAGTGCTCTTGATGAATCTTTTTCTTCCCAAACTTACATCAATAATGAATCATGAACAAGATATATAACAAGGAGGCCATAACAATATTTCATTTTTGTGATAGGTAATGAAAATTATAATTAAAAGGGAGGAAAGATGTTGCAACCTCCATAGAAAGAAACATTTTAACATGACACTCAGATCTGACTGCCAAATGCATGCACATGTAACCAATGCTTACCCAATTGTGCTATAATGAAATGATAGTTAATAGTTAATTGTACTGATTATTGGACACTGACCCTTATCCTTATAATTCAGTTTAAGGAGAAATGCACCATCAACAATTCAAACACTAGTTTGAAGTATGAAGACACTAATATGCATCATTACTCAACAATACAAAGTCTACACCATGGCAGAGTCCTAGCATGTAGTCATTATCCTCTAGGTATACCAGTCCAATGTCAATGTCTGAGACTCCTTTCTATCTCATGTAAATATCGAATTATTCAGAAGCACCATTTACATTCCAATCATGAATAAACTAGAGAAAATGTGCAAAGTTGAATGTCCCAAAACAACTACTTTTATAAACACAAACAAGCACTAAAGTTACTAGAAATAATCGGGCAAAAGATCCGAACCTTACAATCGTGTTTAACTAGTATAGACAACCTCGAACCTCATCATTTTGCTTACAAAATCGAGAAAATCAAAACTAACAAAGCAATCCAACCACGCAACAAAATCCCGTTGAAATTAACTTAACAACTACTCAGAAAATTTAATCTTCGAGGCGGTGAAGAGTTTTAAACCTGGTCCTTGCGATGATCATCGGAGTCGGACGCAGCGGCGGAGATGGAGCCGGCTACGGAGGCTCCGGCACAGCGTACGTTAGAAGAAACGGTTTTGATGCAAGAGGATATGAACTTGAAAGAATTAGGAAGAAAGCCATTGGTCGCCCCATTCTTCACCTTAGTATTCACGTTACTGTTGCTATTGATACTTTGGTTTTTCTTCATAATAATCCAAAGACAAAATAACGAAAATCTCACCGGCCGTAACCAGAGGGAACGAACTGAAACTCAAACAGAAACTGTTTATCTGCTACCGTCGCTGCTGCTATTCCTGCCGGTATTGACGACAACTCGTCAGAACCGCCACCGCCGCTGTCGCTGTCGCCGCCGCGGTCCGCCGCCGAGCGATGCTGCTGACGTGGATAGACGATCAGATGATAAAGCATTAATCAATCGGAGAACAAGCACGGGAAAGCCGTAGATAACACCGAGCAATGAATGATTTTAGGGCTCTGTGTTGTTTGGAGTTTGACCTCTTGAACTGGAAGACGTTTCCTCTCTCTCTTCCCTTCTCTCTCTTCCCTCTAAACTTGTACTTACCTTCTCTCTCTCTCTTGATTTGGCAGACTTGGTTGTTAATTGCGGTGGAAGCCAATCCGAATGTTTCGACAAATATCGGAAACGCCCCAAACATTCTGGTATATCATAATTTTGACCACACAGATTATCAACTTGTTTATTTTCCTTCTAGGTTGCACGGAAAAATAAGAAACGCATGATATGAAACGCATTGTAAAAATAAAAATATAAAAATTATGTGTATATTTGCAAATGCTTTACTAAATATGCATAAATATTATTAATTTTGTCTTATTTTATGTGTCAATTTGGGTTGATTAAATTTATTTAGAATTAAAATTTTTAATATTAAGACCAAAATTACTATATAAAATTTATATTAAAATAATATTAAATATAAAAAATTACTAAAAAAAAAAATTGATTTGACCAATGAAAATGCATATGATAAGTAAAATGAGACAAAGTAAGTAATTATAATACATATTTTAAAATTAATGAAACGGCCTTGAAATATTTTATGAAGTTTCTATAAATTTATAAAATAAAATATTTATGAAGAACAAAAGAAAAATACTACTCTGTCATTTTTAGAATTTTTCGTGTAACATAGTTTTTCTTTTGTTTTTTTTACTCGCAAAAATGTGAAATCTCTCACCCCAAGGACTACTATATTATGGTACAATATGATTGTAAATAGGTAAATAATAATGACTCAATGATTCATTAAGTAAGAGAATCAGAGTGTCTAGTGTCTATACATAGCCATCCCACTATTACGATCAAAGTCCAATAATGTGTTCTTATGCACAATTTGTGAGAAATAATTATTAGAAAAAGTGTTAAATAGGCTATTGAACTTATCGCTTTTGTGCAATTGGGTCATTGAATTTAAGAAGTGTGCAATTGAATCATCAAATAAGTAAAATTTATGCAATTGGACATCAATATTGAAATGTTTTTAAAGAATTTTTAAAAAATTAGAAAAATGTTCTAATTGCACAAATTTTACTTGTTTGATGATTCAATTGCACACTTTTTAAGTTCAGTGACTCAATTGCACAAAAGTAAGAAGTTCAGTGACTTATTTGACACTTTTTTCCATAATTATTTTGTGGACATGAGTTTACCTTTCAATGTGGACTTAGATTCAAATACACAATTTAAATATTGAACGTTTATAATTTATATATTAAATGTTCACAGTTCACCTACCGAATGTTTACAATTTATGAACATTCAGTATATAAATTGTGGAGGATCCATCTTGCAAGATAGACGCAGGTCCATAGTATAACTATTGTATTGTTAAAATGAGGCAAGTGTGTTTTGTTTCTTTGTTTTTAAAATGGGGAAATAGGGTAGATACTGAGATAATTACAAGTGATAGGGAGACTCCAGGAATTAAGTAAAATACGTAGCCGACAAAATGAAAGCGTGAAAAAATGAGTTTACGTCACGACACCGCATGAGAATATCTTGGTTTAGATGCGGAAGCAAACATGGAGGTTACGGCGAGTTTGGTTGAGATTCTTTCCCATTTCCACAGGACCACAAGAACTGATTTTCATTTTAGACATAGAATTGGTCTGTCCTATACGAGGATAGCTTATCCATCTTTGCCAAAACCCAAACGCATGATAGATTACTTGGATTAGGAGACCTGATTAAATGCTTACTTAACGGGTCCGCTCCCCGAGCCTCTACTTTCTTAAGGCACTCAACCAATTCAATTCTCAAAATCCTCCTTAATCATTTAATTTAATTGGCTTGTTTTAAGACTTATTGGTAAAAAAAAAAAAACTGTTTTTACTTTATTATATTTATATCCAAATGCTAACTATCTTGTAATGTGATGACGTTTCGATTATCAATTGTCATTTTTAAATGGGTAGTTATATGTTCGAACTTTGGTGATCGAACTTAAATTCTTTGTGTTGAAAATGTTTGAGAAAGTAATAAAACCTAACTTCAATACATATTGGGACAGACTTATCTTCATTATACCTCCACCCTCCTATCCTTGATTGGGATGGAACAATTATAATATTTAAATATGCTTTTTATACATATAGAATGTTGTTTTGAATTTTTAAATTTTTAATTTTTAGTTGTATAAAGTAGATATTTTGATATGTTATAGTTTTAAAATATAATTTTATGATGTAATTGTTTAAATAAATTGCACCATCTCAAGAAAGATATGTTAGGTGGACGTTAATTATTTTTGGATTGAAAAATATAATTATTAAAAATACAAAAAGTTTGATATTTATTTGTCAAATTTTAAATATTTAGGTATAATTTAAAGCCAAACTAAGAGTAAAGCCTGTGGGGGTCTTGGGTTACACAATTCGAATCAATGAATGAAGCATTCTTAGTAAAACTTGGTTGGCGCTTAATACAAAATGAAGACTGCTTGCGGACTCAAGTTCTCAAATCAAAATATGTCATCTGATCTCCTCGACTGACTGCTCTACTTGGCGTCGAAAAACGAGCATGTCAAACGTATGGAAGGGGATTCTGAAATCTGTCCCAACATTACAATAGATAATGGTGAAATTGGTCAAAAACGAAAAGAACACTCTGTTTGGGAATGATATTTGGTTGGGTTCTTGCCCTCTTTACATGCTCTCAATCAGAATAATTCTGCCTACTGGAATCAACAAATCAGTGGTGAACTATTGGAACAGAGACTACGGCTGGATTTGGAGTCTACTTCAACAATTCCTCCCGACATCCACCCTTGATGAATTGGCAGCTATTATGATCTATGACGATCCAGCTTCTAATGATTCAACTAGTTGGAGGAATGAATCATTGGGCTCCTTCTCTGTCTGCTTAGCTTATGATCTCGCTGCTGAATATTCCGAGTCACCTGAAGCAGTTGAATGGAATGCTATCTAGAAACTGAAGATACCTAGTCGGTTAAGAATGTTTTTATGGCTAGCTCGTCATGAGAAGATAATGACAAACAGCATGAGAGTGAAAAGAGGTTTTACATTTTGTGATAAGTGTTGGCTATGCAGTGAGGTGATCGAGGATACTGACAATGTACTGCGCAAATGTCCGATAGCTGGAGGTTTAGAGAAGAATTCTTCCTCAATTCCATTTGAAATCCAGTAGTTTACCATTCTGGAACTAATTGGATTGTGGAGTTGCGAATAGAGACAATGGGCATAGACTAGAGAACGATAACTCTCTATTTCCAATAACGATTTGGTGGATATGAAAGTGGAGGAACGAGGCAATTTTCACCAACTCACTCCACCCCCTCCAATCCAAGGTACTATGGATCAATTCACAAATGGATCAAATAGAGTCTGCTTTTGCTAAATCCAGAAATCAACAAGGCACAACTCACACAACCAACTGGGAAAGTAGGAGCTGGAAAAAACCTGATGAAGGAGCAGTGAAAGGTAATTTTTTATGGGTTTATTGATCACACATCGAATAGAGCTGGCTGTGGAGGAGTAATCAGGGATTGTACGCGCATCTAATTATGTGGCTTTGTCAATAATATTGGGTCTTGTCCTCCCGTGCAAGCAGAGGCATGGGGTTTGTTGAGAAGCATACAACTAGCAACTGACATGGGATTCAAGAAAATCATACTCAAAGGCAATTCACGGGAGATTGTACGTGGAATGATGAGTAGCCCGGCTTCGAACAATGTGGTCTGCAATATTCTGAAAGCGTGCAAACAGGAATTACGCAAGGTGGAGTCTTGGAGTTTAGACTCAATACCTCAAGAGCTCAACTCAGTAGCAGCAGACCAACTAGCCAGATCTTCCAAGACTTGACATTTTATAGGTATGATTGTCAAAATATTATCATGCTAATTCTATTATTTGTATTTGTACTCATAATGATAATAATTTTTTTTTTAAAAATCAATGATGGTATACTCATTAATTAGTATAACGTCAATATCGTTATGTAAATATATCTATTGTATAATCTATTCATCTATACTTATATCCTTGTATGTAATGTTGTGATTCTCATTATATCCCTCTATAATCTACACATTTTAGTTACTCCTAACTCCCTAATCTATGGTTTTTGAATTTATGTTGTGGTTCCCATTATATTATTTCATAAAGTTAATTGATATTGACACACAAACTGTGGGCTAGAGTTGTACAGTTCATGTCATTAAGAAAAACGAACCAAAAAACGCTATTGAAACGCCTGAGAAAAAGTATATGTTCATCGTACTTGAGGATGAAACAGTAAGTAAATAGTAAAAAATTTCTCTCTTTTATTATTATTATTATTATTATTATTATGAAAATGCTCTCATTCGCCACCAACATCTAAATGCAAGGAACTCGGGTTCAATCAATTGTGTTTCATAATGACATTGGAATGTATGATATCACTTTACAAACCAACCTATGGTACATCATCTCAAATGTCATTGTCAAACCTGTCCAGACGAACTATAAAGTACTTGATCACAAATACAATTACACATGGATTTTAAATGGTCGGATCGGTGTCCAAACAAGTGACAATGATGACACGCCATTTGTTCCCATGTAAGTGTTTTATTTGTTTCTACTTACTTTAGTTGCAATTTTAGCTATTTACAATTTCGTTATGTTTTATTAAAATATATATATAAGCATCGAGACTATTTCTTTGATTTTTATTAATGTAGCATTTTTCCGCTCTCATTATTATATGACTACTTTAACCAATTAAGGAACACTAATTTAAAAATACGCATCGGGCATTGGTTTAATCGCGCAATGCACGTGTGATAAGTAGTAATTAAATATTATGTACAAATCTTTAGGTTTTTTTTTTTTTTTTTTTTTTTTGTGAGAGAAATGTTGAGTATTAAATTGTCCAAAATTAAAGGTTTGGATATACTAATTACAAGATATAAATATTTAGACTTTTTTACCAATAAGTTTTTTGTTTAAATATTATTTTCCCTTATTATCCAATTGCCTTTTTAAATATATTTTTCTTCACAAAAGCAACTACCAAATAATATGGTAGTGTTTAGTAAATGGTTTAATCAAAATTTATATGGTTTGACTGATCAATAATTAAGCTTTAAGTCTTTGGTAAAAAGACTAATTATTGCATTAGCTTATTGGGGTAATACGCTTGATGTGACAAATTCTAATAAGTGTTTGGTAACATGACTTATTGCATTAGCTTATTGGGGCGATACGTTTGATGTGACAAATTCTAAGGTATACGATCAAGTATGTAGTTCTGTAGTCTTGTGCGTATGAACCCGAATGAATATGACTACAACTCTAGTTAGTTATGAGATCGGTGAGTCAATGCAGTGTGGTCAGAAGTGTTTAAAGTGGGGAAAGAAACAAAATGTCCACTCTTCTAACAATTAATGCGCCTTTTATAGGGGAGGCGAGGTGATATGCTAGGCTTTCGTCATGTCTTATTACATGTATTGAGCGTAGGTTCATAATCATCGTGCCAAGTGTCTAGATAAGACTGAAAAAGGTAATCAGATGTGATATGATTAGTCGTTCTGTCAGGGGAGTACCTTTGAGTTAATTGCGGGGCAAAAGACTTAGCGACCAATCATGTTAATGAACTTCCTAATTGAGAACAGTTAGTGTGACGTGGATTGAAGTGGAGTCTGCTCGGTATTTGTTCAAATCAGGAACCCTGGTCGGGAGATGGGATTAACATCGGTCAGAGATGGTTGGTTTCGACTAGTCTCATTAAACACTAAAAAGCTAAGAAGATCAGTGTTTTTTGGAAAGTCACTACATGCCATCTGAGCACAAGGCGCTCGGCTTGTCATCCCTAACATCTATATCTCTCTTGTTGTTGTGTTTTTCGTAACAACAATAATAATATCAGTAGTCATTCTTTTTTATTTTTTACTCTTTTTTGTAATAACAACAACAACAACAACAACAACAACAATAATAATAATAATAATAATAAATAATAAATAAAAAATACGTATTTTTCGATTAGTTATTTATAATTTCACTCTCCTATAGCAACATTTTACAAAAAATTTTACCCTTAAATTCAGGACACAAAGCATGTTTGGTTCACGGAATGAATTTGGAGGGAATAGGAATACTATTTCACAGGGAATGGAATAGGTAAGGAATATGACATGAATTGTATTCTGTTGTTTGGTTCGCTGAAGGAATAGACTTTAGGAATTGTATTCCGATGTTTGGTTGGTTAAAGTAATAGAAATGAAATAGATTTTAAAGACATAAATACCCTTATACAAAATAATAATAATAATAATAATAATAATAATATTATTATTATTATTATTATTATTATTATTATGCAGGACACACATGTATTTTTGTTTATATCTAAGTTGCCTTTAATTAATAATTCTTTAATATAATATAATATAATAATAATAATAATAATAATAATAATAATAATATATATTTGTTAGAGAGATACATGGAGGTTGAGAAATTCACTCCTGGCCTAAGATTTTTGAGTTTGAATATGTGGTTAACATCCTTCATTTTTCTATATAAATAGCTTAAGTTTTTCTATATTCAATTTTCTATACAATTATGTATTTTCACTGATAGTTCTCTCTGGTTAGCACACACACAAATATATATATATACATATATATATATATATATATATATATATATATATATATATATATATATATATATATACATACATACATAGGTTGAGAAATTATTATTATTATTATTATTATTATTATTATTATTGTTAAGAATTATAATATAATATAAAAGGGCATTCTCGGTATTATAGTATAAAAGTTATTCCCGAATACTTGGGAATAGCTAATACTAGGGGGTCCCCTAGGAATGGCTATTCCTCTTACAAAGGGAATAGCTCATTCCCGGGAATGTTATTTCTAGGAATAGAATGATGAACCAAACAGTGGAATAGGTCTGTTTCCGGGAATGGTATTCCATTCCCGACCTATTCCGCGAACCAAACACGCTGTAAATGTGACAGAAAATTAAAATAAAGCAATGCAATATGATCACATTAAAAGGGTAGTATTAAATATGAAGTATCACCGACACTAATAATGAAATTAACTCTTTATCAATTATTTTCATTTTGCATGTTGAAAAATTAGTATGTGAGTAATTATTTTAAGACAATATTTTAAGTTAGATTCAATATCATTTTCAATTGAGTCAAAATGGATTCAAATTGTTCTATAGGAAAATATGAATTTTGTATATTTATATACTCAAAATAGTTAATTGGTGAATAAAAATTGATTATAAAAGTATATATTAAAAGTTGTTTTTAATTTAAAATTATTTAAAAAGTATATAATATTGTAATAAATTAACTCACACGTCATCAGGCCAAACAGGTTAATTTGAGTTTAAAATGTAGGGAAAATGAAAAAAAACGGTGACATTTATCTTGAAGTGACAAAAGTAAAATTAAAAAAAAAAAACAAGTTGAACCGTTAATAGAATCACAACTAAATACTCTCATATGCTCTAATCCTAGCTCTAATATGCTCTGATATGCTCTAATCTACTGTAAGTGATCAATGTTATGATAATGGTTCTAATATAAAATTAAAACAACAAGAGTGTTATGATAATGGTTCTAATATGAAATGAAAACAACAAGAGTTTAAAAAACGATTACTTGAAATAAGGCCCTGGCTCCACCAAACAACCCAAACCAAGGCGTTCAAGCTCCACCAAACAACCCAAACCAAGGATATGAGTTGTTTGTAAAATGCTGTAAATTTGTTCAACTATTGCTTACAATTACTTGTTTGGCCGTCGGACTGGCAGGAGCAACTAAACAAATTCACAACTTTCTACATCATAATCTCATTGCATGGCACTACCCTCTATACTACCACAATAACTCAATTGTACATAGAGCTGTCGAAACGGACCGGTGGGGTGAGGCCCGCCAAAGCCCGCCATATGGCGGGGGCGGGCTAAAAAGCCCGCCAAAATACGGGCCTAATGTTGGTCAGCCCACCCTTAAGCCCGCAGACCTTGGCGGAGACCCGCCAAATTTTTAAAATTTACTTTAAATAAAAATCTTTATATATATAAAAACAAAATCCTCCAAAACGAAATCTTCCTTCCCACCCAAAATATTGTACATTAAAACAATTAAAATAATAGAATAATATTAAAACAATACAATTCCTATACTACAATTCTAATACAATTCGTATAAACAATAGAATAATATCAAAACAATACAATTCCTATACTACAATTCCAATACAATTCGTATAAAATAAATCTGCTATTAAAACACGAAATCCAATACTACAAAATGAAGTCTACTATTCTACAATTCCAATACAATTCGTATAAAATAAATCTGCTATTAAAACACGAAATCCAATACTACAAAATGAAGTCTACTATTCTACAATTCCTATACTACAAGTCTAATACAATTCCTATACTACAATCTATACTATCTATATCTATATCTATACTATATATAAAAACAAAATCCTCACTTTAAGCTTCCCGCCCAAAAGAGTCTTACAATATTTAGGATGCGATTATTTCCTATTTTACTATTCGTTGTACAATTCTGCATTACAATTCCTATCATACTACAATTCTATCGTAATAAGACTACTATATATAAAAACTAAATCCTCACTTTAAGCTTTCCGCCCAAAACAGTCCTACAATATTTAGGATGCGATATTTCATATTTTCCTATTCGTTGTACAATTCTACATTACAATTCCTATCATACTACAATTCTATCGTAATAAGACTACTATATATAAAAACTAAATCCTCACTTTAAGCTTCCCACACAAAACAGTCATACAATATTTAGGATGCGATTATTTCCTATTTTCCTATTCGTTGTACAATTCTACATTACAATTCCTATTGTATCACAATTCTACATACAATTCTACATTACAATTCCTATTGTATCACAATTCTACATTCAATTCTACATTACAATTCCTATTGTATCACAATTCTACATTGCAATTCCTATCATACTACAATTCTATTGTAATAAGATACAACCTTATATAAATCCCTAATCCTATATTGTGAACTTTGCAATTCCTATCATACTACAATTCTATTGTAATAAGATACAACCTTATATAAATCCCTAATCCTATATTGTGAACTTTAAAAGAGAAACGCAAAACGCAGTGCAATTATTCCAGACCTCTCCACCTTCAAATCTGCAAATTCTGTTGTTGCGGTCAAGATATTGTTTTATTTAATATTGCTCAATTTTGTATTGTTTTATTTAATAGGAATAAAATCATGGTCATGTTTGGTCATAGTGCTTTATTGTATTTATTGTTATGCATTTTTTATGTTGTTAGTATGCTGCTTTTTTTTTTTTTTGAGTTTTTTCAGTTTTTTTGCTTGGTTTATTTAAATTTCATGATCTTCCTTAGGGAACTTGCATCCATTTACAAACACATGTTCAAATTTAAAGATTTTGGATCGTTAAAGGTTCCCAGAGGAGTGGATAGCAATCAGCTAATTGGTAAATTCTTCTTAAAATTTTGTTCTATACTAGATGTGTTCTATACTGCACAAACTAATATTATTAATTAATTGATAAAAAAAATTAATAAATTTTAATTGGTAACAAATCCATTCCGTGCAACGCACGGACAAAAATACTAGTTAGTATAAAAAGGTAATAAGAGTATACTAAATTAACTTGGATAGTTTAAATATATATAATAATGCATTTGTAATTTTTTTAAACACAATAATAACTAATAAATAATCAAATACATATTGTGTCAATCCATAAATCAACAATGAATCATTTATACAATTTACTAGAATTTATTTTTTTTCTAAAAAAGCTAATTCAAAAAGTTGTTTTGAGCAATTTTTTGAATTTTAGCATTTTAGAGTTACAAAAAGATTATAAACCAAACACTTATATTGATTTTTTAACTAAGTCAAACAACTAATAATAGTGGTCAAATAAGTCAAAAGTGGCTTATACTCTAATTATTTTACCAAACATGGCCAAAATCAACAAATGAATATAGCTTTAGAATGAACCTTGAAAGAGTAATCAAGTGAGTGGAGTATAATTCTCAAACTTAAAAATTACGAGCTTGATTCTTATCAATACCTACTCAATTCCATGGGATTTATTGGCAAAAATTTAGTATGAGTTTGTAGCATTATAGCATCCCAATAATGACGCAAAATGAGTTTTTATTTTTTTATTTTTTAAATTTTTTATTTTTATTTTTATACATTTTGGGTGAGAGGAAGGGGAGAGGAGGGGAAAGGAGAGGAGAAATGGTACTTTTCAGTATTTGTGCTTAGCTGGTGCACGTTAGAGATGCTCTAACTTTGATATTTATTTATTTTAAATTTCTCTAATCCAAACGGTTGGTGTTTTTTTAAGTATTATTAATTGTGGACTTATTGAATCACAAGGAGTCAATACAATATCTATCTATACATACTTTTTCAAGTAAATTCAAACTTATAAACTTTCATTTGGATGAACCACAGTTATACCGCTTGACTACAAGGTTTTTTGATGATTTACTAATTTTTTAATCGTTGACAAAACTATAAATAAATAGAGTTATAATAATATTTGGGGCATGTGATACAAAGTTTTGATGTTTGGACAAAAAAGTACAACTAGTCAGGGCGGCTTTCCAATTCATATTTGGTTGGAGGCAGAAACAGAAAGTGTTGTAATGGGGACGACTCATCAAGAAGACACACTGCTCTTAGAAGACCATCTTCTTCCACAGGTTCCACCTTCAACTTAACCCATAGCTTCTTTCTCTCTATATTTCATTTCTGTGTAAAATATGTATGCATTTTCACTCCTTGATTGCTTTAAAATTTATTGTCTTTGAGCCTGATCGATGATCAATCTGAAATAAACACTTTCCTTTCAGACGCAAAACTGCAAAAGCTATGCAGGAGATGGTTCCGTTGACATTAAGGGGAACCCTGTTCTAAAAGCTAATACTGGAAGCTGGAAAGCTTGTCCCTTTATACTTAGTATGGAAGCTGTTTTTTTTTTTTTTTTTTTTTTTTTTTTTTTTTTTTTTTTTTTTATATACATTAGGTTTCAGGCTAAACTGATCATAAACCTCCAGAACAAGAGTGTTGGAGGAGATAATCGCGAATTGCCCCATCAGTTTGTTTCATGTTTTCACCCCTATACAAACAGTTTTCATCACTTCCGATCGATCAAGGTCACCCAATGATCCCTAGGTTCCAGTGGGATTCGACTTCCCACACTACCTACTGGACCAAGGTTTTAAGGTGATCAGTCGAAACGACTGAGTTAGTCCTGTGGGGCAGAAGCTGCCGTCTTTTAGGATCAAGCGTTGATCCGTCGAAACAACTGAGCTAGTTCCGTTGGGCAAAGACTGTCTTCTGTTAGAAACACAAAAAACTATAGCTTGTAGTGAATACGCAACTTTATTTCCTTATAAATCGCCATCACATTTTCAAGAGACAAGGTGTTGGCTTGGCTCTTCACCGGTCTCCGCCCAACAATATCTCTAGCCACTAATTAATGCACTTGGCCCTTTACCGGCCTCCTCCCAATACCTTCTAATTTTCCCATTCTAACCAGTGGTCTTGTTTGTTTATTTTCGTAACATGTATGTCCTTGTTGAATCTTAAATTGTTATCAGGTACTGAATGTTGTGAACGGTTGGCATACTATGGGATTAGCATAAATCTTGTGAGCTATCTCACAAAATATTTGCATGAAGGAAATGCCTCTGCTGCTACAAACATCACCACTTGGGCAGGCACCTGTTACCTTACTCCCCTTATTGGAGCTTTCCTGGCAGATGCATACTGGGGAAGATATTGGACCATTGCTGCCTTCTCAACCATTTATTTCATTGTATGCATAATTTCATTCCACTTATATTGTATCAAAATTCAAAAGGCCTAAGTTTTATAGCAATATTCAATATGCACTGATAGATTTGATATATTTCTCAGCCATTTTTTTGGCTAACAAGAAAAACTCGCAGTCACTACTTGAGGGTGTGCACTGGTTAAACCTTGTCCTGTGACCTTATTCAGCAAAGGACCACAAGAAGGTAAATCAGTCTTGGTTCCCATAGCTTATTAGCTCAAACCAAGAAGATCAATAGGCCGCTTCTTGACTGGGATTCGAACTTGGGTTAGGAGGTAAACTACCCTAAGTTGTCCATAGCTTATTGGCTCAAACTANTTTTTTTTTTTTTTTTTTTTTTTTTTTTTTTTTTTTTTTTTTTTTTTTTTAATATACATTAGGTTTCAGGCTAAACTGATCATAAACCTCCAGAACAAGAGTGTTGGAGGAGATAATCGCGAATTGCCCCATCAGTTTGTTTCATGTTTTCACCCCTATACAAACAGTTTTCATCACTTCCGATCGATCAAGGTCACCCAATGATCCCTAGGTTCCAGTGGGATTCGACTTCCCACACTACCTACTGGACCAAGGTTTTAAGGTGATCAGTCGAAACGACTGAGTTAGTCCTGTGGGGCAGAAGCTGCCGTCTTTTAGGATCAAGCGTTGATCCGTCGAAACAACTGAGCTAGTTCCGTTGGGCAAAGACTGTCTTCTGTTAGAAACACAAAAAACTATAGCTTGTAGTGAATACGCAACTTTATTTCCTTATAAATCGCCATCACATTTTCAAGAGACAAGGTGTTGGCTTGGCTCTTCACCGGTCTCCGCCCAACAATATCTCTAGCCACTAATTAATGCACTTGGCCCTTTACCGGCCTCCTCCCAATACCTTCTAATTTTCCCATTCTAACCAGTGGTCTTGTTTGTTTATTTTCGTAACATGTATGTCCTTGTTGAATCTTAAATTGTTATCAGGTACTGAATGTTGTGAACGGTTGGCATACTATGGGATTAGCATAAATCTTGTGAGCTATCTCACAAAATATTTGCATGAAGGAAATGCCTCTGCTGCTACAAACATCACCACTTGGGCAGGCACCTGTTACCTTACTCCCCTTATTGGAGCTTTCCTGGCAGATGCATACTGGGGAAGATATTGGACCATTGCTGCCTTCTCAACCATTTATTTCATTGTATGCATAATTTCATTCCACTTATATTGTATCAAAATTCAAAAGGCCTAAGTTTTATAGCAATATTCAATATGCACTGATAGATTTGATATATTTCTCAGCCATTTTTTTGGCTAACAAGAAAAACTCGCAGTCACTACTTGAGGGTGTGCACTGGTTAAACCTTGTCCTGTGACCTTATTCAGCAAAGGACCACAAGAAGGTAAATCAGTCTTGGTTCCCATAGCTTATTAGCTCAAACCAAGAAGATCAATAGGCCGCTTCTTGACTGGGATTCGAACTTGGGTTAGGAGGTAAACTACCCTAAGTTGTCCATAGCTTATTGGCTCAAACTAAGAAGACTGATAGGTCACTCCGGGTTGGAAGTCGGACTTGGGTTACAAGTTAATAGCTTGACCAACCTAACTTGGCTGAGGATGCCCTTCTCATCCCTTTATTATTGGAAATAGTTGCTCTGATGTGACATTCAACTTCATTCTTTAAGGCCTGCTGGGTGCACTTAACTTAACTTAACTTCATTCCCAGATGGCTATAACTTAACTTCATTTGCAGGGAATGTGCACATTGACTCTATCAGCTTCTGTTCCTGCTTTAAGGCCTGCTGGGTGTGAGGGTTCTGTGTGCCCTTCTGCTACTCCTGCCCAGAATGCAGTATTCTTTTTTGGTCTCTATCTGATAGCGCTAGGAACCGGTGGGATTAAACCGTGTGTTTCATCATTTGGTGCTGATCAGTTTGATGACACTGATCCAAAAGAAAGGCCTAAGAAGGGGTCCTTCTTCAACTGGTACTTTTTTTCAATCAACATTGGTGCTTTGGCCTCGAGTACTATAATTGTATGGATCCAAGAGAATGCAGGGTGGGGGATTGGGTTTGGCATTCTTACGCTGTCTATGGCCATTGCTATTGCAAGTTTCTTTTTGGGCACACCCCTTTACAGATTTCAGAAACCCGGGGGAAGTCCTCTAACAAGAATGTGCCAGGTCCTGGTTGCATCCTTTCGCAAACGAAACTTGGCTGTCCCTACTGATAATACACTTCTTTATGAGGCAATTGAAGGAAGCCGAAAACTGTTGCACACTGATGAATTGAGGTAAATATGAGCGATATTTGGCTCACTCGATGATGAGGCTAACGTTATGCAATAAATGTGCTTGATTTTTTTGATGCAATTTCTGCTTTGCAGGTGCCTGGATAAAGCTGCTGTAATATCAGATGCTGAACTGAAATCAGGAGAGTATTGTGATTCTTGGAGGCTTTGTACTGTAACACAAGTTGAAGAATTGAAGAGATTGGTTCAATTGTTCCCTATATGGGCTACTGGAGTAGTCTTTTATGCTGTCCTTGCCCAACTGCCCACACTGTCTATAGAGCAGGGCATGACAATGGACACCACCATCGGTTCGTTCAACATTCCAGCAGCCTCGCTTTCTAGTTTTAACATTATCAGTACTCTAGTCTGGATCCCAATCTATGACAGGGTCCTCGTCCCCGTTGCCAAGAAAATAACTGGGACCGAAAGGGGATTTTCTGATCTGCAACGCATGGGCATCGGGATTTTCATATTAATCTTGTGTATGCTGGGCGCTACATTGGTTGAGACGAAGCGACTGGAGCTTGCACGAGACCTTGGTCTAGTGAACGAGGGCAGTGCAGTGCCAATGAGCATCCTGTGGCAGGTGCCTCAGTATTTTTTGATGGGAGCTGCCGAGGTTTTTACATCCATCGGGCTGATCGAGTTCTTCTATGATCAATCGCCCGATTCCATGCGATGCTTGTGGACTGCATTGGCACTACTCACCACTTCCCTGGGAGCCTACTTGAGCTCATTTATGATCACTGTTGTCACATCTGTTACAGGATGGATTCCTGATAACTTGAACCAGGGACACCTTGATTATTACTTCTTGCTCTTGGCTTTCCTTGGCTTCTTAAACATGGTGGCATACCTCATCTGTTCCAAGTTGTATAAATCCAAACAGGTATCTTAGTGTTTTCAAGACTTG
Organism: Ipomoea triloba; assembly: GCF_003576645.1. Lineage (NCBI taxonomy): Eukaryota > Viridiplantae > Streptophyta > Magnoliopsida > Solanales > Convolvulaceae > Ipomoea > Ipomoea triloba. The sequence goes on from NC_044930.1 coordinate 9,992,330, forward strand.
TGCTTGCACACCCTTTTGTGCTCTTATAATTCTTGTATCTATATCAAATGATTTATGGTGTTAAACTCAAAGATTATATATGTACCTACATCTTTGGCAAACTTAGCTGAATAGGTAGTTGAAAGCTGAAAATCTATAAGTTAGAAATTGAAAACTGAATAGCAAACCTAGCTGAAAAGGTAACGGTAGCTATAAGCTAGAAACTGAAAACTGAATAGTTGTTAAGCTAGCTGATTATGCTTAAAAGTGTTTGGTAAAATTAGCTTTTTGATAAGCTGATAAAGGTAGAAAGACTAAAAATGACATCTTCATAAAATGAATTTTTTGCATTTTTAGTCCCACGACTATTGTGGTACTTGCAGAATTGGTCCACAACTTTCAAACTTTGCAATTTTGGTCCATGACTATTGTTTTTGTTGCAAAAATGATCATTTTCCAGTCAAAACCTCGCCGGAAAATAAATTCAGTGGATTTTCCGGCAAGTTTTCACCGGAAAAAAAATCCGGCATATTTTTTGTTGAAAAAAATTCTCCTTTCAAGTAGTATTAAAATGGACATTTACATTGTTGAAAAAAATTAATCTTTCAAGCACGGAAACATCGATTATGCCAGAAAAACATATATTCTAATTTTGACAGTGAGCTATTTGAAATTTGGAGCATTATGGCAGTGAGATATTTGGACTTTGGAGCAAATTAAGCTATTTGAAATGTGCTTTCAAAAAAAAAAGCTATTTGAAATGTATATGTGATTGACTATTTTAACTAAAAAAAAAAATTAAAACTAATTAAACTAATTAAAGGTAAAACTTTAATTATTTTTACTTTTTAGCCAATTAAGTACAAATTCAAAATTATTAATACAAATTCATGATCAACAAAAATAATATTATTAAGATTAAATTTAAACTAAAAAGTACCAAAAAATTTTGAATTTGTACATAATTTTACTAAGTAAAAAAATGAATTAGTTTTAACTTTAATTTTTTTTAAATCGAGTTTTAACTTTAATTAATTTACCAAAATAAGAATATATGTTTTTCCAGCATAATCGATGTTTTCCCGCTAGAAAGATTAATTTTTTTCAACAATGTAAATGTTCATTTTAATACTACTTGAAAGGATAATTTTTTTCCAGCAAAAAATTGACAAAATATATCGGATTTTTTTCCGACGAAAACTTGCCGGAAAATCCGTCGGATTATTTTTCGGCGAGATGTTGACTGGAAAAGGACCATTTTTACAACAAAAACAATAGTCGTGGACTAAAATTGCAAAGTTTGAAAGTCGTGGACCAATTCTGCGAGTACCACAATAGTCATGGGACTAAAAAAGCAAAAACTTCTCATAAAATTTAAATAGATTTAAATTTAGATAAGTTTGTTTAAATATTAAAATTTAACATTTTGAGTCTAAGTGCCAAACATTTTGTTTAAATTTAAATAAGTTTGTTTAAACTTATTAGTAGCTTAAAATAAGTTATAAGTTCCAAACAGAGTCTAACATATATATATATATATATATAAAGCTTACCAAATAAAATCATTATTGATTTAACATTCAACCTTAATTGCATACAATGGTTATTTTTTAAATTTGGTATATAGAATCAACCTTCAACATTAATTGTACGCAAAATGGTGTGTTAAATTTGTATACATAACTCATAACTGATTATATATAAATAAATTTGTATATATAGAATCATTACATAAAATTTGCATACATAACTCATTACCTTAATAAATTTGTATACATTAATTTGCACGAAAAGTCATTATATATAATTTGCATTATACGTGGCTCATTCAACCTTTGACTTGAGTAGTTCTTGGTGAGGTGGGAAGTGTAAAACGGAGAATCCATTCTCCGAGTGTCGTTCTCTAAGGATGGCAAATTGGAATTGAGTCAAATGTGCAGCATATAGGAGGTTAATTGTCAATAGTTGCAAGAATCAACAAAAAGCGAAAGTATCATGGTGCAAGAATTCAACAAGTGTAATCCAAACTGTAAACAATCAACTAAAGTGAAGAGATGGATGCCGTCACTAGGTCTCATGCATGATGCAACTACGGTGGAATTGGGATTACACAAGTAAGCCTCGTTCAAGGAAGCTAACGGCACCAACACCAAGCGGCGTCACGCTTAGACTCCCATATCCTCAGTCGGCTGGGGCATTATGTCGAACACATGGTCTACCACTCCTTCCGGGTCTTGTCCTCCCGGACCAAGGGCGGGAATGTGGTCAAGTAAGACTCATGGAGATCCGATATCTTGCAACCTCCCCTTTCTCCCTCTTTGCTATCTATCCTGGCCTGTAATAGGAACAAATCTCTCCAAACATCAACCATACATGAACACATGAAACCTAACTTGCATTTTTCAATTTAATGGAATAATTCAATTCAATCAAGCATGATCCCTAGTGTGGAGCATCCAACTCCCAATCAAATCTAGCTAATCATAGTATGAGATTGAAAACAAGATAGATCTAAAAGCTCAATTGATAATCAAAAGGAAATTGCAATTGAAAACTAAAAGCAAATGTAAATCAATGTCTAAGAGTTACCAAAGTAATAGTAAATGCAATCCAAAAGTTCTTCAATCTTCAATTGGTAGCCAAGATCAACTATTCTAGATCTAACCTAGCTCTACAATCTATAAAAGTCTTCTAAGATGATGGAACTCGTCTCTCCAAGATTATCCTCCTTCAAATATCTCCCTAGGCCTCCATAAATAGCTTCTCCCCTTCACATTCCGTGCTTCTCGCCCAGGGTCTGATCCACGAACTCGTCCACGCAAGGAATGCTCGTGGATCTTTTACTTAAGTCACTTCCATGCTCGTAGAACTTCACGTGGAAATTTCTAGATATGTTCCACGCCTAGGTCCACACGTGGACTGGGACGTGGATCAGCACTGTTTCCTCCGCTTTTCATCGCTTATTCATTCGACCTTTGGTTCCCTTCAAATCTACAAGAAATCTTTCTGAACATAACATGTGATAGGGTTTTGCAAGAGTTGACACATTAGAGCTTTTCACAACACGAATTGACCACCAAAGGGCATCAAAGTATAACATCTAAGTCCCAATTAAACCCTTTCCTATAGGTATCTTTGGCACCTATCAACCTTCAACATTAAGCATTATATTTAAATATTGCATTTGCATACAATGGTTCTTTTTAATTTTAGTATATAGAATCAAATTAATATATATATGCATACATATATATACATATATATGTATATATACATATATACATGTATATGTATATATGTATATGTATATATATGTATACGTATACGTATATATGTATATACATATATGTATATATATACATACGTATATATGTATATACGTGTATACGTGTGTGTGTATATATATATATATATATATATATATATATATATGTATATATATATATATGTATATATGTTTATATATACATATATGTGTGTATATATATGTATATGTATATATATGTATTTATGTATACATATATGTATACATAAATATACATATGTATATGTATATATGTTTATATATACATATATGTGTGTATATATATGTATATGTATATATATGTATTTATGTATATATATATGTATACATAAATATACATATGTATATGTATATATATGTATACATATACATACATATATATATATATATATATATATATATGTATATATATATATGTATGTATGTATATATATATATAGTATATGTGCATATACATATGTATATATATACATAGGTATATGCACATATATGTGTATATATATATATAGGGTTGCACTCTCGTGCGAACTCTCGCCCAGGTAGGAAATGAGAACGCTCCACAACCGTCCACGTGTCCAGATCAACGAATCAGATGCAATTTTAGAAAAATGACGCGGTGGCATTTTCGTAAATAACTGGAACTTTGGTGCACCTAGTTTCACTTACAAGTGCACCTAGTTTAACTTAAAAGTGCACCTAGTTTAACTTAAAAGTGCACCTAGTTTCACTTAAAAGTGCACCTATTTTCGCACCTATTTTCACTTACAAGTGCGAGTAATTTACCTTGTTAATATTCATGCACCTATTTTCGCAAATATTTTCACTTACAAATGCAAGTAATTTACCTTGTTAATACTCATGCACTTGGGTGCAACCTAGGTGCACCTAGTTTTAACATAGGTTGCACCTAATTATAACATTAGGTGCACCTAGTTATAACATTAGGTGCACTTAGTATTGATGCTCACTGTACAATTCACTTGCACCTGTATTACATTCTGCAATAAATTTTACTTGCACTTGTGCAATTAATTTACTTTGTTAACATTCATGCACCTGGTTGCAACCTATGTGCACCTAGTTATAACATTAAGTGCACCTAGTTATAACATTAGGTACACTTAGTATTGATGCTCATTGTACAATTTACTTGCACTTGTAATACATTTTACTTGCACGTGTGCACCTATTTTCACTTGCAGGTGCAAGTATTTTACCTTGTTAACATTTATGCACCTGGGTGCACCTATGTGCACCTAGTTATAACATGACGTGCACCTAGTTATAACGTTAGGTGCAACTACATTCCGGACACGTGTCGCGCTGTGATTCGTCCACATTTCTCTCCTGGGCGGTCAGTACGCATTTGAACGCGATCCTATATATATATATATATATCTATATATATATATGTATATATATATATATATATCTATATATATATATGTATATATATATATATATATCTATATATATATATGTATATATATATATATATATCTATATATATATATGTATATATATATATATATATCTATATATATATATGTATATATATATATATATATATATATATATATATGTATATATATATATATATATGTATATATATATATATATATATATATATATATATATGTATGTATATATATATGTATACATAAATACATATATACATATGTATACATATATACATATGTATATATATGTATGTATATATATATGTATACATAAATATGTATATGTATACATATATATGTATGTATATGTATATGTATACATATGTATGTATATATTTATGTATACATATATATATACATACATATATATACATATGTATATATGTATACATATGTATATATGTATTTATGTATACATATATATATACATACATATGTATATATGTATTTATGTATACATATATATATACATACATATATATACATATGTATGTATGTATACATATGTATATGTATATATAGTAGAGTTCAGGTGCGCCCGCCCCTTAACGTGCGACCGCACCACTATGTATACAAATATACACCACTCAATGTTAGAAAATGCACCACACAAATATGCATCATTAGATACGCATCACTAAAAAACACACCACTAGGTATGCAAATATACACCACACAGTGTTAGCAAATGCACCATTAGGGACAGGGGAGCTATGGTGCATTATTTTGGCTGTGTGGTGTGTTTTATGGTGTTTTTCTGTATTTTCATTGTGGTGCGATTTCTAACATTGAGTGGTGCGAACTGCATCGACCGCACGGGAAGGTGCGACCAAATTTGAACATTATATATATATATATATATATATATATATATATATATATATATATATATATAAACTTTATAAGCATATTTATTTCATTATAAATACCTCATTCGTCATTCTTTTCAAACATGTCTAATCCTCTTTTTGTAGTTTTCTTTTATGTTTCACTCTAACAATTTATAAAATATGACAAATTATAAAAATTTTCAAATCTAATATAGTATGGATTATTTAAATATTACGAGTTCAAAATAAATTTATTTAAGTTAATAACATAATTATTGTTAGTTACATAAGAGTGTGGTAACACGTTTTCCCATTGTTCACAGGTCAAGTTCGCCAAAAAATAAAATTGTTAAATGCTTACTCATTAAGAAAATTTATTTTAAAATTGTCTAAACTCATACTCTTTAAGTAAAAATTCAAAAGTATGCCTAAATACGTAATATAGTTAGTGATTATATTAATCCATACAAATTTAAAAATTAAATTCTTTTAATTTGTACATCCATTTCCTTAACTATAAGTAATAAAATATGAAATATACTTAAGGAAATGAAATTATAAAATTAACAAAACGTGTGTTCATAACTATTTAGAAAATTTTTAAAATATATACTTATATTGATGCACTATATTAATCATACAAAATTAAAATGCTAATTTTGTTAATTTTTAAATGTGATTATTTTAATTATAAATCCATCAATATATATTATAATTACGGAAATTATATTATAAAATTTGCTTATATACATATTAATAAATATTATTTACATACACGACGTATTATAGAATCATTAAGGAAATACATCCAAATAGAATTTAAATTTACTAATACAAAAATTAAAATTTGCATTTTTTTAAAATATAATTTTCTTAGTTATTATTCATATTGTTGGAATTATAATATATATGAAATACACGTACTTAGTAATAAATCAAATTAATTATGTAAATGTTTCTCTATAAATTTATCTAAATGTGTACATGATTAATTAGAGACTATATTAATTATACAAAATTTAAATTTAAATTTTATATGCTATGAAAATAGATACTTAACCAAATATATGAAATTACAACTATATTTTTATATTGTACATTTTAAAATATTTATATTTTTTTCAAATTTTTTATTTAAGTTCATAACAACATAATTTTGTCCGTGCATCGCACATGCAAAACACTAGTTTTACTTAAAGTAATATAGTTTTGAATAGGAAATTAAAATTTATTTTACAACAAATAATGTTTGGTTTAAGCAAAGAGAAGACAATGTATTATTAGAATAATTATAGTTTGGTGTTCACATTTTCTTTTAAGGATGAAGAGTAAAAAAATAATATCTTTAATTCTTTTTTAATAGTTGAAAAAAAAAATCAAATTAAGAATATTATGACATTTTAGTTCTTATCACAAAGAAGAAAATAATTAAAAAATAATAATAAAAAAATTTAAATATGACATGAATTCAATTTTGTGTATAAAATTAAAGGGAAAAGGGTCAAATAAGCCCCTAAACTTTATACGAAAAGTCAATTAGGCCCATAAACTTTTAAAAAGTGCAATTGGACACATTAACTCACAATTTTGAGTCACTGAAGCCCATTAACCGGTTACCTTACCTGTAAGTACGGGTAACTACACACTTGGCTCGCCACCTCAGCTTTGCTTTGTATTTAGATTGCCACATAAGCTTAAATTAAAAAAAATTAAAAAAAAATAAAATTAAAATAGAATTTATGGTCCACGGTCCACCACCACCGCAGCCGTATTTCTCCAAATCGTATAGTGACCATCGGCTTCCTCTTCCAGCCTAATCGCACCACCACTAGCGTCGCCTACCACCGTCCTCCACCACCGTCCACTACTACCGTCTACCACTAGTGTCGCTCCACCACCAAAATATGATCCAACCCTAATCGCACAACCATCACCATCGGCTTCTTCACTGCGCGTTGCATCACCACCAGCGTCGCCCCACCACCAAAAGTTGAAGGTTTTTTTTTCTTTTTCTTCATCATCGTTTTTCTTCATCGTTTTTTTCTTTTTGATATGGTAGCTAATAATTGGTTTATTAAACTGACTGGAAGTGCTTTTGATATGGTAGCTAATAATCAGGGAACACACACACGCATCGCAAAGCTCTTATGGCTGAAGATTGTATTTGAAGATTGTACCAAGCAACAGATATGAAAAGAACATATGTAATCCAATTTGCACAAATACACAGCAACTAAAACAACGAACGTTGAACCAAGCTATTAGATGGAAGATCATACCAAGATATGGCAATTTACAATCCGCAATTTAGATGAAGAATGATAAAATTATAAGTGCCTACACCAGGAGCAAAAAAACTTTGCAGAAATTTTAGTTTAACATCTTCAATGATAAAAGAGTCAAGTTTTGCCTGACATGAAAGTTTGTCAAAATTGACTTCCAAAACAAAGGAGGAATTTGCTCAGTTTAATTCATCATAACAAGCAGTACTACCTACCAGCACAAGATAGCTGTATTCCACAAGTCGCACATTTTAAAACCTTTAACAATTAAGTCATCAAAATCTGCAATTTGCTTTATATATATGAAGTAAACTATTGAGATTCAATTGCCAGAAACAAAAGATTCTACTGGAAAACAGAGTTAGGCCAAACAAAAGCTTCAATTCATTCTGTTCTCAGTCATTTCAAAAGATTCCTGTAATTTTATCAAGTAATTACAGTACTTAGTTTCTGCAAAATTTCGGACAATTTCGGTGGTGGACGGTGGTAGAGGACAGTGGTGGACCCACGCTGGTGGTGGACGGCGGTAGGCGACGCTAATGGTGGTGCGATTAGGGCTGGAGGAGGAAGCCGATGGTCACTGTACAATTTGGAGAAATACGGCTGCGCTAGTGGTGGACCGTGGACCATATAAATTATATTTTAATTTTTTTATTGTAATTTTTTTTAATTTAAGCCTATGTGGCAATCTAAATACAAAGCAAAGCTGAGGTGGCGAGTCAAGTGTGTAGTTACCGGCACTTACAGGTAAGGTAACCGGTTAATGGGCTTCAATGACTCAAAATTGTGAGTTAATGTGTTCAATTGCACTTTTTAAAAGTTTATGGGCCTAATTGACTTTTCGTATAAAGTTTAGGGGCCTATTTGACCATTTTCCCAAAATTAAATAATTACGAGATTTAGATCAGATGACGAGCAAATTATGCTATGGACGCAAGTCCACATTGCAAGGTGGATCCAAGTCTATGTTCACAAATTTAGAACTCTATGTTCACAAAATTAGAACTCAATATACAAAATTACATTATTCAATATTCACAACTTTTGAACTCTATATTCACAATTTTATTATATAGATTCAAAAATTGTGTTATACTATTGAACATAGAGTTTTGATACTGTTGAACATAGAATTATGAAATTGTGAATATAGAGTTATAAAATTGTGAACATAGAGCTATGAAATTGTGAACATGAAATTATGAACACGAAGTTATAACACTGTGAACATGGAGTTATGAAATTATAAACATAGAGTTATAAAATTGTGAACATAAACGTGGGTCCACCTTGCAAGGTGGACCCTGGTCCATGGCATAATGACGACCACCATGTGGAGGAAGTCCCTGCCCAAAGGGCGAAGACTTTTATAACCTGTTGATCCAAAATCTAAACTATTATTGTGGTTTAGAGAATGATCGAGATTATTGACATTGTTATTATTGCTAATAATTCAAGAAGTAATAAATAGTCAAAATAATATTATTACATTAATTAGGAGACTAAATGTGAAAAACAATAGTTAAAACCAATAACTGTAGAAATATTTTTTAATATAATTTTAAAACTTAATAAAATTTGAAGTCCGAAAAACATTAATGTCAACATTAATCTTCCCCAACAGAATAGTACCTAGAGATGCGTAATTGTGTTGTGATTCGGACATATGGAATTGATGATGGATGGGAGGCCACCATTACTCATTAGTCATTACCAAAGAAACGGTCAATTAAGTGAACCTACCTACTTCAATTTTTATAAATTCTTGTCTCTCTTCCATCCTAACCAAATTCCAAAATTGCTACCACAAATGTAGTGTATGACTTGTCAAAAAAAAAGAAAATGTAGTGTATGATAAGAACATCTTGAAAATAACTTTCATTTGTTGTATTAGTAGAAATATATCATTTTTCATCTGATACGGAGCTGTGAATTGTATGATGATAATATTTTTAAAATGACTTATATTTATTGTATTAGTAGAAATGTACCATTTTTCTTCACCATTTTATACGGAGCAGTACAGTGGAAAATGGAAATGCCATCATCCCATTCTCATGTATCAATTAGGATCTAGCTAGTACTTGTCTATAAAAGAGCCATATTTAATTATTTGGACATCATAACATTTAACAGAGTAGTTTTGACAATGTTGACATCCCACTGGCTCTAATTGAACAAGTTTAATTTACATATCATTTTCAAAATTTTATCAATACACGAAAACTTCTAAATAAATTTGTAAATTAATTTTTTACAATATTATTATAACAATATCTATTGTTGAGTAGTTTTTTCTATCAAATAAACAAGTTATGAAACTAAAACAAGATGTACTACTTATGAACCTTTTACAAATATAATAAATATTAATATTTTGTTGAATACATTCACATGAGAATCTACAACACATATCTCAACACATGAAACATGTATGGAAAAAACTACCACGGCCAAATATCAACATGCGTTTGCAAGATCAAGTGTTCATAGTACAACTAAGATCCAAGTCATATACACAACAAGGCAAATCCACAACTTCCCGCATCATAATCTCATTGCATGACGATGCCCTCTATGCTATCACCAGTAACCCAATTGTGCATGACACACTACTAATATAAAAGAAGATGGCGAGTACTGACGATGAAGACAATAACAATGCTACCCAAAAGAGAATTAAGAAATTAAAACTTAGACAATGACAATGCTACCCATAATAAGCTTGTGGGATGCATACCTCAAGACAAACAATTCAATACATATTCATATCAAGGGAATGATGGATTCAAAGGAAAGCCTTTGTCACGAGGTTGTGAGAATGGCATGACACCACAACTTCCTGCACCAAAGGATCTCCACCAAAAAGATGATTCTAGTTTTTTGAGAAGATTTACATTAAAAGTTGTGGCAATAGGATACGATTGTGGTATTCTTTTTGGGTTATTCTTGTCAAGTCTCATGCTGGTAACTAGAAAACCAGAATTCATTACAAAGTTTGTTGAAGAAGAAACATACAAACTAGCAATGAAAGGTCAAACAAAGAAGATCAATGTATTCTTAGAATAATTATAGTTTGGCATTCATATTTATTTTTACGGTAAAGAGTAAAAAAGGAAAAATTTTAATTTATGCCTCTCCATAATATGTCAATTATCAATGTCACCCCTGAATTATTAGTGGTGTAAATGTTGCTCATCAATTTTCAATACGGTACATATTTTCCCCTTCCTGTACCGTACACAAATCTAAGTTAATATTCACTCTTTGGAGCATTGTCTTCATTTTTGTCATCTTTGACAAAGTTGTCAGGGTTGAATTTAATTTATCAAATAATTGTTTTTCTAGTAATATTTCATCAAATATTTTCTCCAATTGGACCAAGCTTGTATACTTGTGGCTTTATAACAATTCCTTCTATGGGAGTATTTCATATGAAATTGGCTTGCTAACCAATCTTGAAGACCTTTCCTCGTATTCAAATTAATTTTATGACAAATATAGGAAACTTGCAGAATTTATGGGGAATATTCAATCTTGACTTTAAAAAAAATTTTTTTTAAAGGTTTTTATGAATTTTAAGAGGGAAGGAATTAGGTGGATAAAAAATTACAATTTCATGGGAAAAGAATAATGCGGGAATAAAGGAAGTTTAAATTCCAGTGTTTGGTTTGTAGGAATAAAATTATTGGGAATTTCAATTTCAATGTTGGGTATACATGGGAATTGAGAGGGAAAAAGCAGTATAAAGTCCAAAATGCACATTGTCTAGTGGCATCAAACCCTTCCCTTTATACGGGACGTGGTGGGTTGAAGCCTCAGTGGAGGCAATACTGATCCTTGTGCTTCAATAGGTTGAGAAAGTAGTTATGAACAGATACTGCATTGTAATAGAGTTAGTAGTATTCAAAAAAAAAAGTGTTAACTATTAAAGTGTAAAGACTTACAATATTAACACTTAAAATATTTTTTTAAAAATTTAAAATAAACATATAAAGAATGCAAATTTTGAATAATTGTTGCATATAAAGATTTAAATTAAATGAACATACACAAAGGGAAGTCGAAGAATAATACACACTATAATTTAGAAGGGAAGGTCATGTATCAATTTTAGATTAAAAAAGTGAGGGGTAATTTTGTCTCAAGACTATCTTTTTTCTTCCTAAAATTGATGGAATTAAAAACTCGGGGAAAGGGGGGGAGGGGGGGGGGGGAGG
>NC_044930.1:10004806-10078466 GCF_003576645.1 Ipomoea triloba
GGGGGGGGGGGGGGGGGGGGGGAGCATGGGACTCTAATTCCATGAAAATGAGGGAATTCCAATGCTGTGGAATTGCAATTCCCTCCAAACAAACGAAGGAATTTTGTTGCATTCGGAATTATGTGAGAATTGAGTGGGAATGGAATTGTAATTCCTTCTAGAAGCATTATTTAATTCAAACTTTTAGGGAGTCTTTAAAAGTCAATCGATATTCGATTAAGAGTCTTTAAAAGTCGGGTGATATTAAAGAGTTTTTAAGAGTCGGGTGGTATTCAAAAAAAATTATGAACTTTTACTGACTTGTTTTTTTTAACACTATTGACTCTGTTACAATATAATACGTAGTATCTATTTATACATACTTTCTTTTACAGACTTGTTTATTTTAAGACTTTTGGATGATTTTTCTCTCTCAAATATAAATAGTTAAAATACATCCGTCGTTTCCTCAACCCCAAGATATCTAAACTTTCTTTCTACCAACAACTATGACAAGGCGCTTGGTTGGAGGGAATTTGAATTCCATTCCCAATTAATTCCTACCTAATTCCAAAGGCAACTAAATTCCTAAATTCCATTCCCACTTAATTTGAATTTCATACTGCACGGAATTGCAATTCCCTCATTTTCATGGAATTAGAATCCCATGCCCTCCCCCCTCCCCCGGAATTTTAATTCCGTGGATTTTAGGAAGAAAAAAAGAGAATCTTAAGACAAAATTACCCCTCCCTTTTCTAAACCTAAAATTAATGCCACCTTCCCTTCTAGATGATGGCGTGTATTGTTCTTTGACTACGGTCAAAGAGAACGTCGTTCCTAAAAAATAATCATTTTAGGCCAACCTTAATCAAATATGTTTTCTCAAAACTCAAGTATTTAAATTTTATGTGCATATAGCATATTTGCTACATTTTGAAGAACAAAATTTTGAATTTAATATGTTATATTTTTTTGGGTGTTTGAATATGCAAATGGGACCAAGAGATACTTGTCCTATAAGATGATTAATAATAATAATAATAATAATAATAATAATAATAATAATAACTACTACAACAACAACAATAAGCATTTTAGACTTTATACTACTTATTTTCTTTTAATTCCTATGTATATCAAACACTGGAATTTAAACTCTACTTTATTTCCACATTATTCATTTCCCATGAAATTACAATTCATTTCTTACATAATTTAATTCATCAACAATAAGCATTTTAGACTTTATACTACTTATTTTCTTTTAATTCCTATGTATATCAAACACTGGAATTTAAACTCTACTTTATTTTCACATTATTCATTTCCCATGAAATTACAATTCATTTCCTACATAATTTAATTCATTCCCTCCAATCAAATGCCCTATGAGTGCTTTGTCTCTGGAAAATCTATCTATTTTTTTCTTTATTTAAACTCTATAAACCTTATGCTTAAATTTATAGAATATTTTTTCTTCGTCCAGATTTGGAGGGAAACTATCATGGTGGTCTGTGCCCAAAAATTTGGACAAAAGACTTTTATGGTGGTCTTTGTCCGAGATCTAGATCAGATGAGCACCACCATGGAGGAAGTCCCTCCCCAAAGGACGAAGACTTTTATAACCTCTTCATTCAAAAAATCTAAACTATTATTGTGGTTTAGAGAATGAGATTATTCACATTGTAATTATTGTCACTTTCATTGGACGGGTATTGTCTACAATAGCGGTGGAGCTTCTGTTTCTGAGATCAATCTTCCTAATGCAGATCTCTGTGGTACTCTTCACCACCTCAATTTTACTTCTTTTCCCAGCCTCACTCGTTTCAGCGTCAGTGGAAACAAGTTCAATGGATCAATCCCACCCACCATTGGTGATCTGTCCAACTTGGTCTTCTTGGACTTGAGCAACAATAGGTTTGATGGAAGCATACCGCCACAGATTGGGAAGTTGAGGGAGCTTCAGTACCTCTCCCTTTACCACAACAATATTAGTGGTGTTGTTCCATATCAGATTGGAAATCTTCAGAAGGTATGGTTTCTGGACCTTGGATCAAATTCTTACTTGGAAGCTCCAGATAATTGGTCTAGAGTTAAGAGTTTTCCTGTGCTGAGACATCTCAGTTTCGCTGGGAATAAATTTGGGCCAAGGTTCCCTGATTTCATACTGGATTGTAGGAATATAACTCATCTTGATTTGTCTCGAAACTATTTGAATGGATCAATCCCTGAGTCATTGTTCACCACTTTGGAGAAACTTGAGTATCTCTATCTTATTGACAATAACTTTTCAGGACCTTTATCATCTAACATTGGCAAGTTGTCCAACCTCAAAGTCCTTGATTTGTGGTCCAATTATTTTAAGGGAGAAATCCCATCTTCTATAGGCCAACTTCAAAATCTTCAAGTCTTGTATATTTCGAATAATGAGTTCAATTCAAGTATTCCTTTTGAGCTTGGTCGTTGCACTAACCTCACTGGCTTAGATCTGAGTTTCAATTCACTCTTTGGAGCGTTGCCTTCGTCATTGTCATCTTTGACAAAGTTGTCTAAGTTGAATTTATCAAATAATTTTCTTTCTGGTAATATTTCACCAAATTTTTTTTCCAATTGGACCGAGCTAACATCTTTGCACCTTCAGAACAATTCATTCAATGGGAGTATTCCATCAGAAATTGGCTTGCTAACCAATCTTGTATGCCTTTTCTTGGATTCAAATCAATTTTCGGGAAACATTCCAACTCATATAGGAAACCTGCAGAATTTATATTTTTTAGATATGTCTAAAAATAACCTTTATGGTTCAATACCTCCAACAATTGCAAACCTAACAAGCCTCTCAAGCTTACTCCTTTCTACAAACAATCTCACTGGAACACTTTTGTCTGAGAATGAGGATCTTATCTCTTCCATCATTTGCAATATACATTCTCTCAAAATTTTGGCTTTGGCAAACAATTCATTATCAGGGCCAATACCTCAATGTTTAGGAAACATTAGTCTCTATGTGTTAGATTTGCACAAGAATCAATTTCATGGGCCAATTCCAACATTGGGCAACTCTTTGAAGAGCCTTAACTTGCGTGAAAATCAATTAGAGAGAACATTGCCACGATCTTTAATCAATTGTAAAGAGTTGGAAGTTCTTGATCTTGGACACAACAACTTGAATGGTACGCTTCCAATGTGGTTAGGAGTCCTTCCAAATCTAAAGGTTCTGAGCTTGAGATTTAACAAGTTGAACGGTTTCATAGAAAGCACGGGTATCAAAGGATACATGTTTCCTCAACTTCGTGTCTTTGACATCTCATACAATGAATTCATAGGAGATTTGCCTACAATGCTTTTTAAGATTTTTAAAGCAATGGCAAATGAAGATGAAGATAGAATACCAAAAGGAGAAATGTACCTAAAGCAGAACTACTATTACCAAGATTCATTAGTGATAGGAATGAAAGGACAAGAGCGTGATATTGTTAAAATACTAATCACGTTTACTACTATTGATCTCTCCTGCAACAAATTTGAAGGCCATATTCCAAATAGCATCGGAGATCTTCTTGCACTACGTGAATTAAATTTGTCGCATAACATGTTCACCGGCCTCATCCCCGCGTCTCTTGGAAATTTATCTGTGCTTGAATCCTTGGACCTTTCTTCAAATCAAATTGGTGGAGCAATCCCTGGGCAATTGACAAGTATTTCATCTCTTGAAGTGTTGAATCTCTCACATAATAAGCTTGTGGGATGCATACCTCAAGGCAAACAATTCAATACATTTGAAGCAAATTCATATAAAGGGAATGATGGATTGAAAGGAAAACCTTTGTCATCACGAGGTTGTGAGAATGACATTACACCGCAACTTCCTGCATCAAAGAAGCTCCACCAAGAAGACGATTCGAGTTTTCTGAGTGGGTGTACAGTAAAAGTTGTGGCAATGGGGTACGGTTGTGGCATTCTTTTTGGATTATTCGTGGGAAGTCTCATGCTCCTAACTGGAAAGTTAGAATTCATTACAAGGTTTATTGAAGAAGAAGGATACAAATTAGTAATGAAGCTCAAACAAAGAAGATAAAAAACAGGAAGAAGAAGAAGGAACTAGCTTTGCATGCCAATGGTAAGTAATCTTATTACACTAGCAATTTACAACTATATATGGTCTATTTTTGTTTGGTAATGCATTAGTGTAGACCGATGCATGAAGGAACATACTGTGATGTGTGTTTACTAACTTTTGCAGCTGGCTTCTCTCCCAATGAGAATACTTCAGACATAGAGTACTGTTAAAGAAGTGTTTTGGTTTGTTGCCGATTCAGAAACCACCTCCCAAGTACTGTCTGCTTTCAGATATGATCTCTAGCTAGTTGTTGTCATATGTTAATCTATCTAAGTCCTATAATATTGTTTTGGTTGGATATCATCAAGTGCTTCAATGAAGTGTGTCACAATATTCTATTACTCTATATTGACATTTTTAATAGTTTATATGATTGGCTTCAAATTGTTTTTTTTTTAAAATTCCATGTACTTAACATAATATTTGCTAATAAATATATAACATTATTTTTTAGTATAACATTGATATTTAATTACAAGATAGTGTAAAAACAAAACAAAACAAGATAGTTTTTTGGTATTCTCTTGGTCATACTTTTTTTTTTTTTTAGCCTGTACGAGACTTTGCGATAGTGGTAGGGATGAAAACCGGTTGAGAATGTTACATCTACTGCTCGACTCACCTCCACCCCTATCTCACTGAATGTGGGTATCCACTACGAATATCTACCACTTGCAAGGTGAATCTGGGTACATGACATAACAACTGGACTCAAGGCTCCCCCTCAAACCTGCTACCGCAAAATCCTTTGCGTCGTGATTCGTGAGTCGTCGTTCTACCCAAAGATGCCTTGAACTAAGGCAAGAAATATCACATGTCAATAGAACTTTATAGATTAAGAATCTCACATGAATTGCATTTTTTGTTCAACACAGAGAGAAGTTAAAGCATCTGGCCTATATAATTTGGGGCACCACTCTTTTCTCTTTAGAAATTAGAACCCAGTTTTAACCAAGATGATTAACCTCTACTAGATTCCCGTTATGTAGAAACCCTTCTAAAAGTTGGACAGGTGAAAGTCTTCAACTATCGACTGATTCAAAACTAATTTTTGATAGCGTTCCTGTTTCAACTGCTAAACCAAGATCTGTACAAGAAGTTTCTTGTCCCAATTGCACCTTTCTAGAATCTCCTATTCTAGCAAAGTAATATCACAAATTAGTACAAATATCTATTCTATTTTACAGGGACACCTTAGACTGTTTTTTTTTTTTTTTCTTCAAGAATGAAGCCAAGAAGGATTTATACAAAGTATAAAATTTACAAAATCTCAAAAGAGTTCAAGTAACACCAAGCATGACAAGTCACAATTCATCTTAAGTAATACAAAATGAAAAATTGAAAACTATGAATTAAAGTAGAAACTAAGACTTTTATTATGTACAAAACGGTGAGACAGTCTCACACAAGTTTTTGTCTTATTAGTTACATATATAATCTTGAGTTTAACACCAGAAATGAATTGATTTAGATACAAGCTAGAATTATAAGAGCACAAGGGGGTGTGCAACAGTCTTGAAAACACTAACATACCTGCTTGGATTTATACAACTTGGAACAGAAGAGGTATGCCACCATGTTTAAGAAGCCAAGGAAAGCCAAGAGCAAGAAGTAATAATCAAGGTGTCCCTGGTTCAAGTTATCAGGAATCCACCCTGTAACAGATGTGACAACAGTGATCATAAATGAGCTCAAGTAGGCTCCCAGGGAAGTGGTGAGTAGTGCCAATGCAGTGCACAAGCTTCGCATGGATTCGGGCGATTGATCATAGAAGAACTCGATCTGCCCGATGCATGTAAAAACCTCGGCAGCTCCCATCAAAACATACTGAGGCACCAACCACAGGATGCTCATTGGCACCGCACTGCCCTCATTCACTAGACCAAGCTCTCGTCCAAGCTCTAGTCGCTTCGTCTCAACCAATGTAGCGCCTAACATACACAACATTGATATGAAAATCCCGATGCCCATGCGTTGCAGCTCAGAAAATCCCCTTTCGGTCCCAGTGATTTTCTTGGCAACGGGGACGAGGACCCTGTCATAGATTGGGACACAGACTAGAACACTGATAATGTTAAAACTAGAAAGCGAGGCTGCTGGAATGTTGAACGAACCGATGGTAGTGTCCATTGTCATGCCCTGCTCTATAGACAGTGTGGGCAGTTGGGCATGGACAGCAAAAAAGACTATTCCAGTAGCCCATACAGGGAGCAATTGAACCAATCTCTTCAATTCTTCAACTTGTGTTACAGTACAAAGTCTCCAAGAATCACAATAATCTCCTGATTTTAGTTCAGCATCTGATATTACAGCAGCTTTATCCAGGCACCTGCAAAGCAGAAATTGGATCAAAACAATCAAGCACGCTTAATTTATTGCATAACGTTATAATTAGCCTCATCAAGTGAGCCAAATATCGCTCAAATTTACCTAAATTCATCAGAATGCAACAGTTTTCGGCTTCCTTCATCAATTGCAGAAACTCCATCCCGAGTTTCATAAAGAAGTGTATTATCAGTAGGGACAGTCAAGTTTCGTTTGCGAAATGATGCAACCAGGACCTGGCACATTCTTGTTAGAGGACTTCCCCCGGGTTTCTGAAATCTGTAAAGGGGTGTGCCCAAAAAGAAACTTGCAATAGCAATGGCCATAAACAACGTAGGAACGCCAAACCCAATCCCCCACCCTGCATTCTCTTGGATCCAGACAATTATAGTACTCGAGGCTAAAGCACCAATGTTGATTGAGAAATAGTACCAGTTGAAGAAGGACCCCTTCTTAGGCCTTTCTGTTGGATCAGTGTCATCAAACTGATCAGCACCAAATGATGAAACACACGGTTTAATCCCACCGGTTCCTAGCGCTATCAGATAGAGACCAAAAAAGAATACTGCATTCTGGGCAGGAGTAGCAGAAGGGCACACAGAACCCTCACACCCAGCAGGCCTTAAAGCAGGAACAGAAGCTGATAGAGTCAATGTGCACATTCCCTGCAAATGAAGTATTGCATAATCATATAGCCATTTGGCAGGAATGAAGTTGAATTTCACATCAGAGCTACTATTTCCAATAATAAAGGGCTGAGAAGGGGGCATCCTCAGCCATTACGTTGGTCAAGCTGTTAACTTGTAACCCAAGTCCGACTCCCAACCGGGAGTGACCTATTGGTCTTCTTAGTTTGAGCCAATCAACTATGGGCAATGTAGGCTAGTTTACCTCCTAACCCAAGTTCGAGTCCCAAGGAAGTGGCCTATTGGCCTTCTTGGTTTTAGTCGATAAGCTATGGGAAACCAAGACTGATTTACCTGGTCCTTTGCTAAATAAAGTCACAAGACAGAGTTTAACCAGTGCACACCCTTAAGTAGTGACTGCAATACAATATAAAGTGGAATGAAATTATGCATACAATGAAATAAATGGTTGAGAAGGCAACAATGGTCCAATATCTTCCCCAGTATGCATCTGCCAGGAAAGCTCCAATAAGGGGAGTAAGGTAACAGGTGCCTGCCCAAGTGGTGATATTTGTAGCAGCAGAGGCATTTCCTTCATGCAAATATTTTGTGAGATAGCTCACAAGATTTATGCCAATCCCATAGTACGCCAACCGCTCACAACATTCAGTACCTGATAACAATTTAAGATTCAACAAGGAAATAAATCATACGAAAATAAACAAACAATAGCAATGGTTAGAATGGGAAACGAAGGTATTGGGCGGAAGCCGGTAAAAGGCCAAGTTTATTAATTGGTGGCTAGAGAGATTGTTGGACGGAGACCGGTGAGCCAAGTCTAACACCTTGCCTCTCGAAAATGTGATGGCGGTTTATAAGGAAATAAAGTTGCGCCTCACTACAAGTTATAATTTTTGGTGTAGTGGTAAGCGTTTGATCCTAAGAGAAGACAGGTTCTGTCCAACGGAACTAGCTCAGTTGTTTCGACCGATCAACACTTCATCCTAAAAGACTTGTTTTTGCCCAACGGAACTAGCTCAGTTGTTCGACCGATCAACGCTTGATCTTAACATAAGGCAGCTTCTGTCCCACAGGACTTGCTCATTTGTTTTGACTGATCACCCTAAAACCTTGGTCCAGCAGACAACGTAAGAATACGAACCCCACTGGAACTTGAGAGTCATTGGGTGACCTTGACTGATCGGATGTGATGAAAACATGAAACAAACTGATGGGGGTAACTCCGGATTATCTCCTCCAATACTCTTGGAGAGGAGTTTTGGAGGTTTAGGATTAGTTTAGCCTGAAACCTAATATATATATATATATATATAAAATAAAATAAAAAAGCAGCTAATTCCATACTAAGTATAAAGGGACAAGCTTTCCAGCTTCCAGTATTAGCTTTTAGAACAGGGTTCCCCTTAATGTCAACTGAACCATCTCCTGCATAGATTTTGCAGTTTTGTGTCTGAAAGGGAAGTCTTTATATCAGATTGATCATCAGCCTCAAAGACAATAAATTTTTAAGCAATATATATATATAATCAAGGAGTAAAAGTGCATACATATTTTACACAGAAATATATAGAGATCAGAGAAAGAAGCTAAGGGTTAGGTTGAAGGTGGAACCTGTGGAAGAAGATGGTCTTCTAAGAGCAATGTGTCTTCTTCTTGATGAGTCCCCATTACAGCACTATTTGTTTCTGCCTCCAACCAAATATAAATTGGAAAGACAGAATTATCTGCCCCCACTGGACTGCCGCTCTAAATAGTTGTACTTTTTTGTCGAAACATCAGAACTTCTTTTTTTTTTTAAAAGAACGAAACATAAAAGACATGCCGCAAATATTATTATAACTCTATTTATTCATAGGTTTATGAACAATTAAAAAATTGGTAAATTAAGTCACGCTCAACAGTGTTCTCATTTATTTATACAAGAACTTTTAGTTGTTGACACTATTGCAAAAATCGATCTAGATGGCCACCTAAGCACTAGGTTCCCTAGACGGAGACAAATTACTCCTTAGGCGGTTGGCTGCCTAGCCGGCCACCTAGGCGTTCAATTCGGCCGACTCGATCGAATTGGCGACAAACTCTGCTGAATTTGACCAAGTTAATTAACTTGTCTAATTTAGTCAAGTTAGTCGATTTAACTTGGTCAAATCAGTATTGCTATTTTTTTAAAATTATATATATATATATATGATCGCGTTCAGGTGCGAACTGGCCGCCCAGGAGAGAACTGCGAACGAATCACAGCGCGCCACGTGTCCGGAATGTAGTTGCACCTAACGTTATAACTAGGTGCACGTCATGTTATAACTAGGTGCACATAGGTGTACCCAGGTGCATAAATGTTAACAAGGTAAATTACTTGCACCTGCAAGTGAAAATAGGTGCACACGTGCAAGTAAAATGTATTACAAGTGCAAGTAAATTATACAATGAGCATCAATACTAAGTGCACCTAATGTTATAACTAGGTGCACCTAATGCTATAACTAGGTGCACATAGGTTACACCTAGGTGCATGAATGTTAACAAAATAAATTACTTGCATAAGTGCAAGTAAAATGTATTGCAGATTCAAGTAAAATGTATTACAGGTGCAAGTGAATTGTACAGTGAGCATCAATACTAAGTGCACCTAATGTTATAACTAGGTGCACTTAATGTTATAACTAGGTGCAACCTATGTTATAACTAGGTGCACCCTATGTTATAACTAGGTGCACCTAGGTTGCACCCAAGTGCATGAATATTAACAAGGTAAATTACTTGCACTTGTAAGTGAAAATAGGTGCGAAAATATGTGCACTTGTAAGTGAAACTAGGTGCACTTGTAAGTGAAACTAGGTGCACTTGTAAGTGAAACTAGGTGCACTTTTAAGTGAAACTAGGTGTACCAAAGTTCCAGTTATTTACGAAAATGTCACCGCGTCATTTTTTTAAAATTGCATCTGATTCGTTGATCTGGACACGTGGACGACTGTGGAGCGTTTCTGATTCGTTGATCTGGACACGTGGACGACTGTGGAGCGTTCTCATTTCGTTGATCTGGACACGTGGACGACTGTGGAGCGTTCTCATTTCCTACTTGGTCGAGAGTTCGCACCAGAGTGCAACCCTATATATATATATATATATATATATATATATACATATATATAACATACACCTGTATTGATTTTTTTTTAATTTTTTTTATTTATAATTAGCCACTTAGACGTTAGGCAATACTCTGCTGCCCGACTAACGCTTAACGCCTACCGCAATCATAGGTGTTGATTAACACAATTTTGATGGCACCAAATCAAATCGATTTTCAAAAGAAAAAGAAAAAGAGGATCACTGGATCAGTGGATCACCAACCGTTCAAACTGATTTTGGATTTTCTTTTTGGGTTAGAGAAATTTAAAATAAATATCAAAGTAAGAGCATCTCTAACGTGCACCAGCTAAGCAACAAATACAGAAAAGTACCATCTCTCCTCTCTCCCCTTCCCCTCAACCAAAATGTTAAAAAAAAAAAAAAAAAAAAAAAAAAAAAAAAAAACCTCAATTTGTGTCACTGTTGGGATGCTATAATGCTACAAACTCATACTAAAATTTTGCCAATAAATCACACGAACTAAGAAGGTGTTAATAAAAATCAACCTGTAATTTACAAGTATGAGAATCGTACTCCACTCAATTGATTAGTCCTTCCGGGACTCATTCTAGAACTATATTCATTTGTTGATTTTATAATTAATATTAACATTTATTAGAAAGAAACCCTTAAAATATAGATTTTTTTTTAAAAAAAAATCTTAATATTTTATAATAATATTGTCATTTTCTTTATACACATTACATATTATATATTAGAATTATTTATATTTTAAAGGTAAATGATAAATTAATATTATATTCGTTAACTCTAGAATACAAGTTTATTAATAGAATAAATATTAACATTTGTTGTCAAAATTTTCCTAAAATATAAAAGTCTTCCCAAAATAAAAGTTTTATAAGGCTAAATTGTTACTAATAAACTTTTATTGTGGTAGCATGGATGAAAATAAAATTATTGTTTTATAACAAATGACATGGTAGTGATGATATGATATAGGTTAGTTGACATAATAATTTTAACACTAATTAATTTTTCTAAATAAGAAGTTAAAATGACCTATTTTGCAAAAAATAAAATAAAATGAAATACTAATATAAAAGTAGAATATTTGTACAAGTGCAGGTCAAGAATATTTCAAGTGCAGGTCAAAAATTTTCAACGCAATAATTGATGTCCAGCCTATATTTTAAATCTTTATGCGCCTTTTCTATACCTTTTTCAAATATTTAATAATAGAAATTCATTCACTTTGGCACTTTCATCTAAATTGAATCTAACATGATGTGGAATACATTAGAAATGGAACATCATTTTATGGAATAGACCCTAACGTTCAAAGTCGTTCTGGTTTGACATGAGAAAAGAGCGGAAGCCAATACCCAGGGGCTAAATCTTTTCCCACTAAGATGTGAAATCTTTTGGCTATATCGCCCTGAAGACAAATACGACGGGAAGAAATGACATGTTTATGTTGTTATTTGTTTTTTTATTTAGTACTACTGACTATGTTAGAATGCAGTATCTGTGTTGTTATTTGGTTTAGTTTTTGCAATAAGGAATAGAATTTCACGGAATGAATTATTCTCTTGAAAATAGTCATTCTCAATATCTTAGTTATTTTGTAACTCATTAGGAATATCTATTTTATTATTATTCCAAAAGTATCCTAATAAATTCTTCATATAAACACATATATTTCCAAGCATCCTTCAAGCTCTTATAATTAATTAGTCGGCTTCCCATTATCACTAAGGTACGATAATATGTTTCTATTTTTCTTCGTTCTTTATTTTTTCTTTCAATATGTATCTATTGTTGAAAATTTTTGCTAAAATAACAATTTTAGGTGGCTATTTTTCGGTACAAACATATGTGGGTCAACTTTTGATTTGAGTTGGGTCAAAGTCAATTCGAATTCTTCATAGTGAGAAGAAGATATTGATATATTGTACATTCAAAATGGATAATAGGTGAGTGAGAAATTAATTCTCTTTAAAACTTTAGGTGCGTGTTTTGTGTTCTTAAACTGCGTGGCTTGTGTATTTAAGGTGCGTGGTTTGTGTACTTAAAGTGCGTAGTGTGTGTTCTCAAATGAATGTGCACCATTTAGAAATTTTAAGTGTGTGATTTGTGTTCTTAGTTTAAGGTGTGTGGTTTGTGTACTTAAGGTGTATCGTTTTAATGCTTAAGGTGAATACCGCACAAACATATGGGAAGATATACGCGCACCTGAACCCTTAAAAGGAGTTTGAATTATATAACATAAATGTTGTGTACATGGGAGTGCAGAACTCTCCTAGCACCTTTTAAGCTAAAAATAATGGGATTTATATTTTTGAAAGAGAAAATTTCACTTTTTGCTTATTTCCAGCAATGATCCTCCGACTATGTTAATTTTTCAAAATTAGTCCCCAACTTTTAATTTGAACAATTTATGTCCATTGACTTTCAAATTCTTTTCAATGTTGGTCCATTCGTCAATTTTTGGTTAAGTTGAGGTCAAATGAATGGGTAAAATTGTCCGTTCACCTATTTAGTGTGTTACTACTCATATTTCTCATGTCATATACGCTGTATGTATGAATATAATCTCAGTGGAAGTCTCAATCGAAGCCATATAATCTCAGTCGAAGAGACTTCGACAGAGATTATATTCATATATACAGCGTACAGGACAGGAGAAATACAAGTAATAATATACTATACAAGTGAACGGACAATTTTACCCCTTCATTTGACCTCAATTTAACCAAAATTTGACGAAGGACCAACATTGTAAAGAATTTGAAAGTCGAGGGACTTAAATTGTCCAAATTAAAAGTCGGAGAACTAATTTTGGAAAATCAACATAGTCGGAGGACCATTGCTGGAATGAACTCCTTATAATTATTGGTGTATTGTTAATTAGGATCTATGAGTTTAAAAATTGTTAATTCAACTCTACAGCTATTCAATTTTAGTCCTTCCGGTCAAACTACTAGCAAGAAGCAGTCGAAAAATTTTAATAGATAAAATGATGAGTGCATTTTTTTTTCCTTTTTCCCTTTTTCTCTTTTCTCTCCCCTTTTCTACCCCTATTTCCAAGGAACGTAGCAGCACATCTGACGGCAATGCCAATTTGTTCTGACGCTTTTGCGGTGCTCATCTCTGCGTATTTAATTTGAAGCTAAATAAGGCTGAAATGGCAGTGGAATGAGAGATGTCGACTGCAAAGCCAATCCTTTTACATATAATAATGTCATCCTTTACGTCATGCTTCAGAAAGGTATAATTTTGTTAGCTTTAGCTGTGTATAATATAATGTTGAAGTCGAATTGTTTGCCGAATTGCTCTACATTTAGCATGCATTTTGATTGATAGATTATGTAAGAGTGGGAATACACTGTCTGGATGCACTTAAGCTGTTTGATGAAATGAGCGGGAGAGGGATATTGCCAAAATACAATCACATATACTGTTTCAGAGCAAGAAATGGAAAAGAAAGAAAAGAGAAAGAAGCAAAAGATAAATTGCCCTTGTCATTTTACTCATTAAAATTTTTCAACTATTTTGCCGGTTATTTGATGAAATAGACTGAAATTGAGAAAAATTAAATAGTTGTAAAGTGAAATTAATATTCTTTTAAACTCGTAGACCCCAATTAACAATGCCCTTCGTAGAATCAAAAGTGAAATTTTCTCAACATAAAAAAAACACTTTTTTTTTGTTATATTGTGACTACCAAGAATAATAAGAAAAAGCCAAATCATATGATTTATAATAGATTAATAGTTAAGTCAATGATAATGTCTTTTGAAAAAGAAATCGAAACATTCTTCTAATCTAAGAAACTGAGGATCACTCTAACTAGATGATACAAGAATTCAAGAAAAAAGTTTCGACTTTGGACCATTATTCTGAGTAAAATGATACTAAGAGAGAAGCTAGAAATAACTTTAACAACATTTGGCCTTACTGTGAAGAAATCCAAAAAAAACAAATCCCACATCAACCTGCCTGCCTAGTTAAGTTATCAGACGATGAATATGAAGGAGGTAAGAAAATGTTAATGAGATTTTGTTTGTAGCGAAGGATTCAAGCATTGTAGGTCCATAATTGGAGTTGATGGTTGTCATCAAGAGAAAATATGGAGGGATGATTTTGATTGCTTTTTTTTTTTGGATGACGAGGGAAACCCAACAACCCTTTTGAGTATGAGTAAACCCCGCCTTGTAACCCTAACCGACAAAAGACTTCAAAGAAGTAAACAACTTAAGTTACCCATAGCTGACCAACTCAAATCAAGGGGGCAAGATTCAAACTCGTGACCTTGTTTAATTGATAGGAATGATGGAATACAAGTTAGTTGTATTGAAAAGGACCTACAAATTGATTCGTTAGTTAGGAAAATTTGGCCTTTATGTCAAACAAGCAAAAAGATCTAATACTAGCTTTTCAAGAAATTTTACTTGCTATAAGTAATAGATTGTGTTATGCCCTTACATGGCAATATAAAAGTACCAGGTTGTATTGGACAGCCTATAAAAAATGCAATTTGGAAAGCTGCTATAGCAACAACAGTTAATACTTTCATGGCAACAATGAGGGAGATAAGAGAATTGGATGTTAGAGCATGACAAATAAACATCTTTCTGAGTAGTCAAGGTCTCATTTTAACACCATTCCTCATTCTAAAATAAACATCTTTCTGAGTGGTCAAGCTCACATTTTAACACCAATGCAATGCTCATTCTAATATTCTCGGAGATTTTAAGGAAACAGGTAATGATTAGGTCGTACAAGTGTAGGATGAAGGGGACTAAGTGGTAAGGATCAATTTGTCCTAATATTGTGCTAAAGATCAAGATAGAGTTGATGCCTCAAGGAAGTTTGTGAAATTTCACTACACAATTTGCAAGAAACTAGGTTATAATAGCAGAACATGTTCTCTGAATCTCACTGTGAGAGAAACAACAAAAACAAAAACAAAAACCAAGCTTTTGTTTTAGTTATCTACCAAACTAAGATTTGGAACTTTATCACAGAAAAGAAAAAGAATGGAATAGCCCAATGATAAAGGTATTATTCCCTTCATGTAAGTCAATTCCCAGATCAGCTAAACATAAAACAGGTTATGAAACAACTCAAACTCAATCCCTACCAAAGAAAAGCATACCAGTTAAGCTTGAGTTAAGATTCTAGCATTGGGCAAAATCTGAAACAAACATTGAAGCAAATAAGCACAACTCCATAAAAAAAGCTTCATGAGTTGTATAGTCTTCACAAAAATATGTTAAGAACAACACATTCCAGGCACTACAAATTATTCAACCATATTCTACATATAGCATGTAAACAACATTGAAAAAACAAAGATGATGGTACTAAACATGAGCAAAACTTACTATCCTGTCAGAGAATATAACCAAAAAAAAAAGAGAAAAATTACCTAGTTCTTGGAATCTTTGCTCAACAAGTATTTCTTAAGAACATCCATGACAGAACCAAAATCTGCTTTGACCTGCACAGGGGGGTTTGCGAAGCGGCAAGCCATGTCCTTTATGTCATTTGAATGGTAATCAATCTTGGACTGAGTAAACTTGAGCCCATGAGCTGTGCTAACCACAACAGTCCTATCTGTTGCTCCAATCACCCCTTGGTTCCTTAACTTGATCAGAGCAGTCAATGCCACCCCAGTGTGAGGGCATATAAACATCCCAGTTGAGTCTGCCTGGGCCGTGGCGTCCATCAATTCTTCCTCGGTGGCCTCCTCAACAATGCCATTTGAGTTTTTGAGAGCAAAAACAGCTCTATCTATAGATACAGGGTCCCCAATCTGAATGGCGGATGCAAAAGTGGAGCTTGCTTTGACAGGCTTGAAGTCTTTCCACCCAGATTTGTAATGCAAGTAAAGAGGATTGGCATTGGCGGCTTGCGCACAAACCAGCCTGGGAATCCTATCCACAAGCCCTAATTCTCTGCACATGTGAAACCCTTTGTAAAATGCGTAAATATTCCCTAAATTTCCCCCTGGAACTATCACCCAATCCGGGACTTGCCAATCGAATTGCTGCAAAATCTCAATGGCCGCGGTTTTTTGGCCCTCCAGCCTCAAACTATTGAGGGAATTGGCCAAATAAATCGGCAATTCCGAAGTGACTTCGCGAATCATCTGCATACACCCGTCAAAATCAGTGTCGATGCTTAACACGAATGCCCCGTTTGCGATAGGTTGGACTAATTGGGCAATGGATATCCGATTTGCGGGGAGAAAGACAATGGAGGGGATCCCAGCGGAGGCGCAATAGGCCGATAGCGCCGCCGAGGTGTCGCCGGTGGAAGCGCAGCCGACGCCGACGACCGGTTTCTTCATTTTCCGGAGGCGGTTCACCTGGCTCACCAAAACTGTCATCCCTAGATCTTTGAAGCTCCCGGTGTGGCTAATCCCGCAGTGTTTGACCCACAGGTCATTCATCCCCAAAAACTGTTTCCCGTACCGTTCGGCCCAGAAGAGATTAGAGTTCCCTTCGAAAGCGCTGACTATATCGTCGCTATCGATCCCGGGTAGGACCCACTCCTTCTTGGACCATACCCCGGAGCCGTACGGCCACGTGGTCTTCCCGACGCGCGAGTCGAAAAGGGAGCGCCAGTACTGCCCGTCGAACTTCTTCAGCGCATCCATATCGTGTTGCACGTCGAGCAGCCCGCCGGAGCGGCTGCGGTACACGATCTCGTCGAGTGAGTACCACTCGCTGGAGTCCGGGTCGGCATTGAAGGGGACGTAGCGGGCGGAGAAGTTGTGGGAGGACGAGATCCGTCGCGCCTCTTCGCGAATGTTTAAATCCGCCGGACGCCGGTGCTTTTGGGTCTGCGGGGCGGCGGCGGCGGCTTCGTCGGATGTGGCGGTGGCTTTGATGCGAGTGAAGGAATGTGGGGCGGTGGAGGCGTGAGATTTAGATTTGTGTTGAGGAGAGGGAGAGGGAGAGGGAGAGAGGAAGGAGGATCTGAACAAGGAAGAAGCGGCCGCCATTGATGAGAGTAAAGAAATGATGGGAGAAGAGTTCTATTGGCGATTGGCGGCTCTCAAACACAACTTAATATGACGATGCTATATTGGTAGTATAAATAAGCACGCGTGACCCATCACGTGATTTTTAACACAGTATCATCCTTGTCTGATTGTCTCTAGTGACCACGTGATTAACTTGTGGCATGTTCATTTCCAATTCTTATATTAACGACGTCGTTTCAGTAAGTGGAGACGGAGCCCGTAATTGACATTACAGTTCATCTCAAAAGATACTGATGCATTTGTTTTGATACTATCGAATGAAACTGTAGTTCTATCGAAATGTAATTATAGTTGTGTTGAAATGTGACTGCAGTGTATATGAAAATATACTGAATAACAGTTTCACATTTGTGGTTTTATATTATCGAATGAAACTGTAGTTATATCAAAATGTAACTGTAGTTGTGTTGAAATGTAACTGCAATTGTGTTGAAATGTAACTGAAGTTGTGTTGAAATGTAACTGCAGTATATATGAAATAAAAGTGAGTGGCGTGAATTCATCCGTCTGTTTTCATTAATTAAAACGACGTCGTTTTGGGATCGCGGTCCACAATGCATTGTGGACCACGGTCCACGATATAATTTGCGGTTCATTTTCCTATACTAGAACCTAATTAGGGATGGCACCGAGGCGGAATACTCCCCGTCTGGCCTTTCCCGTCCTCGTCTCTGAAATTTCGATCACATTCTTATCTCTGTCCTTATTATTGATAGGGAATTGGAAATATTCCTTATTCCTGTTTCTGTAGGAAATTAGGCGGTGACGGGACCGATTAACTTTTAGTTAAAATCTTAAATTAGTATAATTTTTAATTAAGAATAATTAAAAACTTAAGTTATATATATTGTGGTCTAGTGGCACCCTGTGTCCCGGTTGAAACAACTGTTGACTCTTTGTGCTTCAGTAGGTTGAGAAAGTAGCTATGAACAGATATTACATTGTACAGAGCCAGTAGTACTCAACCAAAAAAAAAAGAAAATCCTAATCAGCTAGCACATCATTTGGATTGCTATAGGAGCTAATTAAAGTTGGGCTTCAATCAATGCTTCCATGATAGACTTAAATCTTCAATCTTGTACCTCTTCAAATTGCTACTCCAATTGGGCTTCTCTTTTAATCCAATACCATGGACCTAAATTGAGTTGTAGCATTTTATTTCAATTCCATTAGAGTTTTGACCCTATTTTATTCCTCTTAAACTTGGTCCGACCAGGCTCAGCGTACTAAAATATCAGGTTTTACTTTAATTTTGATGTACTAGAATTGAAGGTTCTTAACATATAAATATATTCAATTAGTAACACTTGTGTGAATACTAGTAAGGTTTTATTATTGTTAATATATCACTTGTGTGTGTATATGTGTATATTTCATATATATTATGTTTGTTGTGAAAGTTTGATATTTATTAGTTTGTAAATTGTTTATGCACATTAATAATATAAGACATTTCGATTATTTACGACACAACGAGGAAAAACAATGTCAATTGGAAGAAAGTTTAACTATGAAAATTAGAATTTAAAATTAATACGAATTTTTTAGTGAATGTATTGTTTAGATCACTAATATATATGCATCCTACAAAATAATGAAAATATGATTGTCAAAAAAAAATAATGAAAATATATATTACATTTATGATATAAAGTATTATACATAAAATAAGGTTTAAAATATTGACGATATATGCAATTATGTTATATTATTACTTTACTTTTTGTAAATGATCTATTATGGAGTACAATTTTGCTATAAAGTACTACATTAATGATATAAAACATTACATACAAGGGTTATGTATTGATTACCTCTGCAATTTTGTTATGATCCATTTTTATTATATTCAACCCATTTAACATATTGTGACCTGAGAGACAATCTCGACAAATTATACCATGGACCAGGGTCCACCTTACATTGTGGATTCTGGTTCAAAATGACATTCAAATTATGTATTTGCACTTAACCGATTGTGTGCGTGTAAGTAAATTGAAAATTAACATATTATGTGCATGTATAGAATAGATACTTGTAATAAAGAATCATTATTATTTCAAAATATATGTATATATATTATGTACATTTAGTTAATATATTGTGTATATGTAATTTATATATTATCTTTATTATGTGCCTTCAATTTATTTATAAACACAATTTTTTGATTAAAAACACATAATTTTTTATCGAATGCCTACGATATAAAATGGAAACGATTCATGGTCTAACAATTGAACATTTTTAAAGTGAGTCCGTCCCAACAACTAATTTTGAGAAGTCCAAAAACAATCTAGCGGAAGGTAAGTGACGATTCCATGATTCATTGTCATACTTCCATTACCTCAAAATTCAAAAAAGGTTACTGTTAAATAACAGAAAAATTTTATGCATGCATGTTTTTACTTTCTAGACTCTAGTAGTCTAGTAGAGGGCTGATACAATGAATAATCTTTTTACTGTGGATCATTATTCACAGTGCATTGTAAATATAACTTGATGTATATGTATCTGTCTTATGTTGTGAATTTTTATGTATAATGTTATGAAATTCTGTATCTTTTTTACATCTATTGTAGGTGACACTTGAAATTCTATACATTTAAAAGTATGAATTATGCACCTGAAACAAATTAGTAATATAATTGTGTCTTATATTATAAATTTCTGTGTTTTGTGTTGTGAAATTCTGTGCCTATAAACACAAATTATGTACCTAAATCATATTTAAAAAATAAGTTAAGTAAATATATAACATATGTATGTATATTATGTTTTGATTTTTTTGTCTCTTTTGTTATGAAATTTTGTCCCTTATGTATATGAATTCTATAACTCGTCGTTTTGATCCAGGGTCCCTATGTTGATCTTGGTCCATGATATAAATACAGTTAGGTTTGTTTAGCAACCCGCTGGCCCATGAGGCCATGATATAAATACAGTTAGGTTTTGTACTAATTTTTTTTTTGAAAACCAAACTGAAATATCATTAAATCAAAGTTTGAATACAAGATGGTAAAGAAGAAATCCAACAATGAGGACCAGTTTACGAACGGGCCGCCCTAGCTAACACATGAGCGGGAGGTTTTGTACTAATTTGTTCTCATGAATATTAAATTGTCTAAGACCAACAAATATTCTCATCTATACAACTGTTAAATAAGAAACTACAATAATAATAATAATAATACTACGGAGAAATAATAAAGAAAAAATACAAGGAATATGAACAAATTACATTGGATGAACAATTAAGTGTCATCATATGTTAAATATGGCAGAATCCTTTATATATATATATATATATATATATATATATATATATATATATATATATTAGTTCAAATGCGAAGTAAGCCTTTAGGCAAAAAAAAAAAAGGATAAATCTCAACCATATAGATATAGTCCAAATCAACAGAGCGCCTAGACTGAAGATGAATTAAAAAAAACGCGTGATGGCGTTCTTGTAATTTTGAGTAAGTCAACTTGTCTTTGTATCCGAGTGCACGCTTTTCTTCTTCGGGTGCACATTTTTCCTTCTTCAAGTGCATCTTTTTATGCCTTCAAGTGCATATGTTTTGTTTCAGACTTCAATACATAATTTCTCCTTTGAGTGCACATTTTTTCTTTTTCAAGTGTACACTTTTATTCTTCAAGTGCATCTTTATATGTCTTCAATTGAATATGTTTTGTTTCATATTTCAATACATAGTTTCTGTTTTGAGTCTATACTTTTGTGCCTTTGAGTGCAAAAATTGATATTTACAAATGATTTTTAAGTGTAATTGCTTCAATAACAATTACTTTTTGGTACCATAAATTGCATCAATTGCACATCTATTTGCCGTCAAGTGCAGAATTTTGACATTCATCAAGTGCATATTTTTATGCCTTCTAAGTGCACGATTATGGGCATATTTGTTATATAGTTTGCATTCTTTCCAACAATGTATAACTAGCTTTCTAATTAAAATTTGTGGGATTTATAAACGATTTGTATGGGTAATTGCTTCAATAACACTTAAGTTGAATAAATTACCTTTTTTGTACCATAAATTGCTTCGATTGCACATTTTTGTGGCTTTGAGTGCAGAATTTTAGCCTTCAAGTGCATGGTTATGTGCTTTCAAGTGCACATTTCGTATAAGATTTCTTTTAAAAGAGTCTTTAATCATGTTTATCCTCATTTTCGCACTTGAAGATGCTTTCGCACTTGATCCTAATCATATATATATATATAATTCAATTCCCGTGCGGTGGGGTGTCTCCAGTGCGGTTGTATAGTTGCTTTAGGTGCGTAATTTTCTTTCTTAAGGTGCGTGATTTTCTTTTTTAAGGTGCGCGAGTGTTGAAACTTAAGGTGAGTGAACCTAAAGCTTAAGGTGCGTGATTTTGCTTCTTAAGGTGCGTTATTTTCCTTTTTAATATACTTGATATGTATGCTTAAGGTGCGTGAGTTGTTGAAACTTAAGGTGCGCCATTTTAAAATCTTAGGTACGTGGTTTGTGTTCTTAAGGTGCGTGACTTGTGTACTTAAGGTGTGTGATTTGTGTACTTAAGGTGCGTCGACCTAAAGATTTAAGTGCACGCGGTTTGTGTTGTGGACATAATTTTAAATGAGAACAAGCCATTTAAAAAAAATGTGGACTAATTTGACATGTCTATTTAGGACGATTTGACGAACAATGCTCAAAATCTAAGAAAAAATGTTGTGGTATTTTGGTAACTATATAAACTAACATTATTTTACATGATGCACAAAAATTCAGGTCCAATATTAACATATTGATAAATAAAAAAAATTAGTTCAAATTATATTTTGAAAATCATTGAAGTAGTAAATTTTAATTATCATATTTGAAAACTATAGAAAAAAAGGAAAGAATTTTGATGGATGGCATACTAGGCCGACTAAATGGATAGACCCAAGAAAACAATTGGATCAAGGAATCCCAAGAGCGATGCCTAGTATGAGATATCAAAGGAGTTTTGATGAGATTAGACTTATTATTCCTAATGTACCTAGGATTGAGCCTATCTTATATCGTGTCCATCACTTTCAATATAATTAGGACTCACAATGTGAGGCAGTCTAGAACTCCAATTTCTTGTAGGGTTTCTGACCCAAAATATGTATAAATAGACCCCTCATGCATGGAAAAGTGACATGCAATTTTGAGCAATACAACATATTTTATTCTCTCCATATTTTCTATATTCCCATATACTCGTTATTTTAATGGTTGTGTTGGCCAGCCATTGACTTTCCAAAAGTCATAAAACCAACATTGGCATCGTCTTTGGAGATCGAACCAAAAAGTTACGTTCGTTCCTCAAACTTGAGATACAAATACCAAAACCCTAGATCATGGTGACTACGCGACGACATACCCAAGCTGACAGGTCGACCCAAGATCTGCGGGAAACACACAACCGACCCGCCTCTCACGCACTGTCCAATCTGCCCGTACCCCCACATGAAAATGATCTGGAAAGCTCCTAGTAGGAAGAGGATGTTATGATTCGGTCGTTGACGTCCCTTGGACATGACTAGACAGACCCTGTCCTACCGTGTGGGAGTCCACCGAACGCCTCTTCGAAGCCCTATGACGTGACCACATACCAGAAGACGAGCCGCCAACGGACCAATCCAGACAGGATCTCCCACGAAGGGAGTATCGCCTTGTAGGTTTGGTCTTCAACTACTTAGAACTACAAAGCTAAACACCCATTATCGAGCGGTTAGGGAAAGATAGCCCGACAAACAAGAACCGGTGGCGAAAGGTCAGGCTCATTCCCCAGCGGCGAGTAGAGGCTGTTCGGGTAGTTAGTCAACAATAAGGAAGATTGTCCAAAGGGAATGGTTGAAAGCAGTGGAGAAACCCTAGAACTCGGTCGAGAAAATCGGGATCGCGAGATTACAGAGCTAGCTGAAGAGTTAAAGGACCTGTCAACCACTCGGTCCCTATTTTTCGCTAGCCCATTCTACGAGGAGATCCAAAAATATCGTGCACCGAGGGGCTTCAAGTTCCGGGCCATGCTTACGTATGATCGGACAAATGACCTTAGTGACCACTTGGTCGGTTTCCAAGCAAAGATAATGGTGATAGGGGCGGAGGACACCATGTATTGCGCGCTTTCTTTACAACACTTAGGTGGGGGGGGGGNGAAATGTTGGTTCTTTTCATTGCCACCTTGACCTATTAGCTACTTTGAGACCTTGGTTGAACAGTTCCTGACATACTTTGCGGGGAACATGATGGCTAAGAAGCATTTTATGGCCTTAGCTTCCATACAACAAGAGGAGACAGAAACGCTGAAGGAATTCTTGAAATGGTGGCAGAAAAAGTTACAGACAATATAGAGGACCTAGATGACCGTACATCACTAACATTATTCATAGAGCTTTTGAGATCGGGCGACCTGTTCACTGGCTTGCGAAGAGAAACCCCCGAGATATACGCCAAAGCCATTCAACAGGCCAACAAATATGCAGAAACTGAGGAAAGCCTTGTGGCAAAAGAAGAAGCGGGAGGAAAAGCGACCCCGCTAAGAGAGGGGAACGCGTCTAGGGGACCAACCATCTAAAAGAGAAAATGGACCAAGTACCGATAAAGGACCGACCCACTTCCGTTATGAAGTAGTCCCCGTGCTTAGGTCTTGGCCAGTGTACAAGATACCACCACCCCGTCCCGCACCAACAGCGGTCCTAGTGCCGCCACCTCCCTAACAACTAGGTGATTGGACGCAACGTGTCTAACCAGCCACTAGGGGGCCTAAATATTGTCGTTACCACAAGATTGTAGGGTATACTGCCGAAGAATGCCCCACTCTTCAAAAGGATATCGAGAGCCTTATCTAGATGGGGCGATTAGTTGCCCGCCCCAACCAATGATGATAACAACCTTGGCACCTCACCGAGGATCCCACCCTTGTCGACCCCAACCAATTGGCAAGACAATGACTATGAAGAACATGAAGAA
Source organism: Ipomoea triloba (assembly GCF_003576645.1). NCBI lineage: Eukaryota > Viridiplantae > Streptophyta > Magnoliopsida > Solanales > Convolvulaceae > Ipomoea > Ipomoea triloba. The sequence continues at coordinate 10,029,017 of NC_044930.1, forward strand.
TGAAATTGGAAACACTAGAGACAATGGAGGAAAAACCAGTTGAACGCATCTGGAATTCAATGCGGCCCAAGAAATCCTGTCAATAGTTATGAAGATAAACCCATATAGTTAGCTACCATATACTGTCGACTATTATAATATCGTAATAAGGCCATTAGTTCGATATAAATGTTATCTCACCTACCTTTTGAATAAATTAAAGCAAATACATTCAGATATTGCATAATCAAACAACAAGAAAATCGACCACTTGGCCCCAGGTAGACGGCTACTCGAAGAGGATAGTGAGTCCGGTAACATATGAAAGTCACATTCAAATGGCCAAAAACAAAATTTGACAAAATTAGACGATGAGAAGTCTAGTGGACGACAAGGAATTGCTGGCGATGAATCTAGATAGTAGGTTGTCATTAGAAAAGAGTCTAGTCAATAAGAGGTCTAGTACAAGGTCTAGGAGTTATTGGAGGGGAGTCCGATCGGTGAGGGTCTAGTGCAGAGTCTAGGGTTTGTTGGAAAGTAGTATGGCCATCATAAAGAGTCTAGTAAGCGGGGAGCTACTAGAGAGGTGTATCGGACGGTTAATTTGAGAACTTGAATGTTCTCAAATTTTCGGCGAACGGGGTGGAGTATTTGATGATTAATTGGAGTATTAAATGGATAATTTGAGAACATAAACGTTCTAAAAAATTTCTGCTTGAGAGGAGTACTGGATGGTTAATTGAAGTGTTGGATGGATAATTTCAGAACTCAAAATGTTCTCAAAATTTTTTGACGGAGAGAAGTATTGGATGGATAATTTGACAACTCAAACGTTCTAAAAAAATTTCTGCCGAAGAGGAGTATTAGATGAATAATTTGAGAACTTAAATTTTCTTAAAAATTTCTGGTGGAGAGGAGTATTGGATGGTTAATTGGAGTATTGGATGGATAATTTGATAACTCAAACGTTCTAAAGAATTTCTAGCGGAGAGGAGTATTGGACTGATAATTTGAGAAATCAAATGTTCTCAAAAATTTGTGAGGTGACAAGTAATACAAATAACTAATAGACTAGTCAATCAGACTAGTCAAGTAGGTTGGATGACCGGTCAAGTGATTGGTCGGGCAGGATTAGTGACCGGTCAAGTGGATTGGTCACGCAGGATGGCGACCAATTAGGTGGATTGGTCAAGTAGGATGGGCGACCAATTAGGTGGACTGGTCATGCAGGTTGGGCGATTGGGTAGACGAGACTAGTCATGCATGTTGGGCGACTAGTCAAATGAATTGGTTAAGCAGGTTGGGTGACCGGTCAGGCAGACTGGTCATGTAGTTTGGGTGACCAATTAGATAAACTGTTCATGCAAGATGGGTGACTGATTGGGTAGACTAGTCATATAGGTTACGTAACGATAAGTGTCAAAAGATACTAGTTCCCAAGGTCATTTTGAAGGCATTTTGTGCATAGTGTGAATGATTTATGAGTAAAAAATAATAAAATGTCATTTTGCAAAGGCCCTTTAATTTGTGTATTAGAGCGTTTTGGTGATTTATGGACAAAAAGGGTGGCAAAGGAGCTCAAAACAGAGGCTTTTAGAAAAGCAGGGAAGAAGGAGTAAATCACTCCCGTGTCACACGTGTGACACTCAACGTGATTGCTCTCTGAATCTGAATCACGCTGTTGTCACGTGCGTGATCTTGACCGTGGAAGCCTATCAAATCTGAATCACGCCATGATCTGGAGCGTGGATGCATACTGGCCATGAATCACGCCGGCGTCATGCACGTGAGGGCGGTGTGGATGAAGCAAGACGGACTAAGGCGCGATTTTCTTCTATAAATAGTAGGATTTTTAGATATTTTAGGGAGTTAGATTCATTTTGGAGACAAGATCTTCATAGGAACACTTTCCAATATTTCTCTCTCTAGATTTTAGCTCTCAAATCCATAAGAAGAGGAAGGGGTTCTAGATCAATAAAGGAGTGACAACTTTGGTGATAGAGCTTGATTCTTCTCTCAAATTATCATTGTAATCGATCTAGACAATTGAATATTGGTAACCAATTTCCTTTTACTCTTTTAATTCTTGCTTTTAGCATGATGATATTCTTCAATTTGAATTGATTTGGTTGCAATGCAAGATAATGAGTAACTAAGCTTCTAGGGCTAGGATTTTTCATTATGTTGCAATGTGATTGATTAGTGTGTTTTAGACCTAATCGTTGGAGTGTGTTGATGAAGATTGTATGAATTTCTTGTTGTGAATGATGATTTGTGTTGTGTTCTTGGAGTAGGGCCCGAATTCTTGAATGACCTCGGAATCCTAGGCTAGCTTAGGCAAGAGATTGCTAAGCCTAGGTTAGGCTTGTAGTCTTATCGCATTCCTCGTCCTAGATCCGAGAGGGTATGATCCGGGAAAGAATGTAGGCTAGGTGTTTAATGAATTGCCTCATAGAGCTTATGGACACTTGGGTAGTTGGGTGCCATATTGACCTATGAGAGGCGTAGAGACCAAAAATTGCCTACGCACTTGCTCACCACTCCTCTTGAAATTACAATCCTCATGCACACACTCCTATCTTATACACTAATTCATGTTGCAACATATGGACACTCCTAGGCCGCTTTCTTTGATTTTTGTTTGTTGATTGTATTCTCTCTCGCTTGCTTTCCAATTTCCTTGTACTATGCTTTGCTTGGACCAATGCTTGACACACTTGAAATCCTTTCGACACCAATCCCTTAAAGCTTCCAAATTTACCATTCCTAGAGTACGACACTCGGGGCTTTAACTCCCAGTTTCACCACTACACCAAACCTTTGAAAGCATACATGGAAAAAAACCATTTCCACGTAGCCAGCAAAAGGGGCAGATTAGGCAGGAGAAATAGGACTACCAGACAAATTAAAGGACTACAAGGAGGTAAGCCATACTAGATTGTCCATAACTTATCAGCCCAAACCAAGAAGGCCAATAGCCCGCTCCTGCTAGGAGTCAAACTTGTTACCTTGTGGTTATCAAGTCAACAACCCGACCAACTTGGTTAGGGTTGCCCTAGATGGTGTGGACTAGGTAAACCACTAAACCCTGCCTTATGACCCTAGCTGGCAATGGACCACAAGGAGCTAAACCAGGCTAGGTTGTCCATAGTTGACCGACTAAAGCCAATAAAGCCAATAGGTCACTCCCGCCGCTGTGAGTCAAACTTGCAATCTCGTGGTTACCAAGTCAACAGTCTAACAAACTTGGATCATCTTGGCCCCTAATAAGGACAATATTGTCCAATACAAATGAAGTGTACACTATTTAAAGTGTAATATATACATTTAATTTATAGCACACAAAAAGGATAAAAATCAAGGATATACCCTAGATTAACACATATAATATTTGTAGATATATAGGGCCGTGCAAGTGTTAACGTATGAACGCATAAGTGCATCCTATAATGTATAAAATTGTGCTAAAAAAATGTGCGAACTCTAAAAGTGCACACATTCTTGAGTTACACTTTTACATACCATAGAGTGTATACATTTTCTTTTGATTAATGATGGAAACCCGTCACCCCTATCTAAGGGTGTGCACTGTGTAAACCCAACATTGTGATTCTAGTTGACAAAATACTATAATAAGGTAAACCGCCGTAAGTTGGCCATAGCTAATCGGCTCAAAAAAATAAAAATAAAAAATAGACCGCTTACATTAAGAGTCAAACTTGTAATCTCATGATTTTTAAGTAAATTATTTGACTAAATTAATTGGAATTGCCCGAATACAAACATTTTTGTGCCAAGAGCGATTATTGATTAATGTTAAATGAACAAACACCACACAAGTATCACAAAAACCGTGTCATTTGACTTGTCCCGATTACCATGTAGACATGTAGTTTTCATTGCTCTCCCAAAGTTTCTAGTGCGTGTTTCACGTCATTTGATTTAACGCAATGTTAAAGAAATGTCACGAGATTTAGTCTTCTCTAATTGTGATGTCAAAGGCTAAAAGGGATCTACTATGTAACAATCTCCATCATCGTTTGATGCTTATATACGGTTCTATGAGAAGTACCGTTTAGCAAAATCAAATGCTCGAGTTCCGTGTTCCAAACGAAGAAAACTCAGATTGGAATTTCTTTCTTCATCGCCTAAGATTTTTTATTTTTTTTTCATTTTCGAAATAATAAGCTGTATGAATTTTTCACAAAAGATTCGAAATAAAAATTTCTCAAATTTTATATGGTACACTAATTTAAATTATATTATTTTTGTTTTTGTAATGTTTGTATTATATGATTCTTCTTTTTAATGATTAAGGAAAATAATTTCTGATATTTCATTTCCAATGTTAACACTTTAATGCATGCCTCAAGTTGAAAGTTAGGTTGCGTTTGGTTATTGTACCTAGTATGATATTTGATATCAATCATCATGTTTGTTTGTCTACTTTTGTTATTCTACTATTCAATTCAAATCTTTTAATAATTATAAAATTCATAACTATTCTACTCCCTTACTTTTGAACAATGGAATAAAAAATAAGGAAGAAGAAAATAAAAAATAAAAAGAGGGAGTAATTTTCATTGGAGTACTTTGAGACAATTTATTTTAATTTGGTTACTTGGTTTTTCCAGACCACTACTTTACGTTTGATGTTGATTTGGGTTTGTAATGTTTGAACAATTATCCTTTAAAAAGGACCTTATCTTATTTTGCCGCGAAACTGCTCTTTTGATTAAAGTTTTGGCTGTTTAATTTAAATGTATTGTTCTTTTTTGAGTTGTTTTGTCAAATAATAGTCAAATGGGGAGTTTATTTGTTTGTTTGTTTGTTTGTTTGTTTGTTTTTTTTTTTTTTTGTTTTTTGTTTTTTGTTTTTTGTTTTGAAAACAAGGGAGAGTTTGTTAGTGTTTAGTATTATAAACCCCAGCTTGTAAGTGCAAAATTATTATGGAAAATTAGATAGGATAGGTTTAGTGTCAGTTAGAGTACTGATTGAAGATATGACATAATAGATACTACACCAGAGCCTTTGGAAGCTAGCCATTGGAACTACATCGACTTATCTACTACAGCTGACAAAGCAATTACACGGTCTAAGATTATTTTACAAGAATATCCTTTTCTGACTAGAAGACATCAAGGGTAAGACAGTAATTCATTCTATACTATAAGGAATATCTTAGGAATTACTTTTCTTCCAAGAATTAAAGTATTATATATACCGATTAGAGAGAAAATTCAATAGGGTTGAGAAGATAGAATTACAAGATACATTCTTCAAGATTTAAATATCAAGAAACTCTCTCTACGTTCTACAAGCTAAGGAGAATATTCTGAGTTATTATCTTCTCAAGACATTGTTGATGATCTGAGTTTAAGATAACTCTTGAGAAGAGAAGTTTTACAAAATTTTATCTGTGGATCGTATTCCATACAACTGTGGTGCAATGGTGGGTGAGTCAATGAGAGGGACAACAACAACGCAGATCTCCAAGAAGGGATTTCTTGGACTGTTGATTGCACGGATCTCCGGCATCGAAATTCCTCTATAGCTTCATCAGATTGAGTCTTTATCGTGTGAGGTATATCGCACATTGGGTTGAGAATGCATTCTCTTACCGTGCGTTTAATTTGTTGTTGAGATAGTGGATTGGACTCACTGATAGTGGTCCCCTAGATGTAAATACAATTGTATCAAATTGGGTAAATAATACTGTGTTCTTTACTTTCTTTTACATTTCATACTAAGTCGTATCGCAGTTTCACTAACTGGTCAAGTAAACGCGATTAGGGTTAGCGATAAAAAAAATCTCAAAAAATTAATTTTGAAAGATAACCAAGAACTCTTTATATATTGTGAATATAAAAAATCACAATCGAGGAAAATGTCACCTGAATTATTTTGACATTTTATCGCTAACTGGAAAAAATAACAAAAGAAAAATATGAATAGACAAAAATGCCCTTATTAAAAATAGGAAATTTCATGAAAAATACTAAAAGTGTCTAAAAAATAATAGTCTAGAATGTTAAATGGCAAAAACGATAATCTGTGATTAAATTTAAAATTGTCACCAAAGACAATGGATCTTTGGTGGAATTAACCAACTCTTTTTAAAACATCATTATGATGTTTTGCAAAATTATTGCAGGACGAAATCAAGATGGTGAGATTTAGTACTAATTACTAAACAACCGCATCCCATCCAATAACGAAGTTGGAAGATCTTTAAGTTCAATGGATACTATGATTACTACCCACGCAATATTAAAAAGTTTGGGGTTCTTTATCAAACTTATACTACCCACGCAATACCAAAAAGTTTGGGTTCTTTATCAAACTTAAAAATGAAGAATTTTCTAGAAAAACAAAAAATTATAATGAAGAATTTTCTAAAAAAACAAAAAATTATAGAATGAAGAATTTTCTAGAAGAACAAAAAATTCTAGAATTGAAGAATTGGGAAATCGAAATTTTTTTTTTCGAGGTTGAAAAAAAAAATTGACTTCTCCAAAAAGAGAAGTGGATAAAACATGTGTGAACGTGCAATTTTTTTTTAATATCTATTCATAGTTACTTTATCAACCAAATGAAACACAAATAGTCAATACCGTCTCCACTAAAACTCGAACCCACTTATCTCAAGTGGGAGTGTAACCGAATGTCACTATACCACAAGGTTTTGGTCACTGATTTTTTTTAATACTGGTTTGAATCTCCCTTCACACACATGCATTTTTTCTCCTTTTTTTTTCTCCCATTATCTCTCTTTCTTTTTCTTCCTTCTTTCTTTCACCCCGCTGGTTGCCTGGTTCGAATCCTCCCCCCCCCTCCTCCCGCCCTTTTTTTTTTCTTTTTTTTTTTCCTTCTTCTCTATTTTTTCTTTTTCTAAAAATTGAAATTTAAAAAATGAAAAATTGGAGAAATGAAAAAATGAAAAAATGAAAATTAAAAAATAGAGAATTGAAGTAAACAACCGCTAACTTTTTAAAAATAGTGGAAATTTTATTATTTGAATTTTTTCATTTGTATGTTATTTATTATTTAATATGGAATATATGCAGTATTAACTTATTGTATACACAAAAAGATTATCATTTTATTTATAGTATTGATGTTAAAAACTCTAATTTAAACATAAAAAATTATCAAAGAAAAACTATTTGCATTTAATTTGCTAAAAATGTAATCATTTTAAAACACAATATCTACTAAGAGTGGGTTTGGTTCATGGGTTTACACACTAGAAACAGGAATCAAAATCATAGTTAGTGTTTGGTTGACAATTTTTTAAAACACAACTATGGATTTTGATTACCCCTTCAAATAAAAGTTTCATGTGTATCATTCCATCTTATTGGTAATCTAACTTTTGATGCTTTGGATGCCATTATATTAGGATCAATTGCCTTGATTTTTTGTGTTCGTATCTTTAAAACATTTATTCCCATTATATGGTCATACACAACTAAACATCAATATTGGTAATCATTCAAATTCCGTCATATTACCAAACATGTAAAATATTTTCACCCAAATTCATTACCATTATCAAGTATATGTGATTCCATTCTAATTCCGATTCTCATGTGCAAACCAAGCACACCCTAAGTTTAATATATTTTTTTAAAACATTTATATGAGAATGAGATAATAACATTTCTTATCATCAAAAATAACATTTTTATCTTTTTTGAGATTTATGTATGAATGTTAAATTTATTTCAATCCTTTAATTTTTCGAAAGTATGTAGCAAATAAGATTTTAAGGATAGTGTAGTGAGTACACGATTCAAGCTTACCACCCTCCAGAAAATCCTTTCATTTTCTTGTGCTTATTATTTTTTTGGAAATATTATTTTCGTAACATTATTTCCTAAACAGTATTATTAGGGTCTTATTGATAAATATTACGGACTACTTTGAATGTATAAACTTTTGACTGAAAAGTATTACTCATTCGCTATTAAAAAAAATATTATATTTTCATTGAAAAATATATTTTTTTCTTATATTTTTCTTGAAAAGTATTATATGTTTCTTGATTGAAAAGTATTACCTTACATGTTTCTTGATTTGATTCCCATTCCGATTTCGATTCTCATGTGCAAACCAAAAATACCCAAAGTTTAATGAATTTTTTAAACATTTATATGAAATAATAACCTTTCTTATCATAAAAAAATAACAAAATTGTTATCTTATAGGGAAAATTGTATTTTTCATCCCTAGAATTCGTCCCTAAGTTATGATAATACACACTTTTCATCCCTAAGTTATTACTGGCGTTGCACTTTTCGTTCCTGAGTTCTTCAAATTGTAAATTTCGTCCCTAAGTTTTTTTTTTTTTTGAGTAATCGTCCCTAAGTTATCATTACGCTGCACTTTTCGTCCCTAACTTAAGTGTGCAAACTTTGGTAAATTTTTGTTTAAATGTGTAATAGTGCATGTTTATAATCTGACATGAGACATGTTGGTGGTGTAATACGTAAAATGATGCGTTTTATTGCGTATGTTGATGCATTTTAAGTGAATATATATGTGCATTTGGTTATAGTGTGGAATTGTGTGTTTTATCTGATAGCTGGTGCATTTTAGTACGCAGAATGATGTGTATTTTAACACATATATATTGAGCGTTGATTTGCTGACTTGTTGTAATCTAATGGTTGCTATTCTTGCAAAGTAGCCGCACGACCACACCTAAGGAGCAGGCCAGACTTGAACTCAACTCTCTCTCTCTCTCTCTCTCTATATATATATATATATATATACATATATATATATATATATATATATATATATATATATATATATATATATATATATACTGAATGTATAAAAGTATAATTGCACAATATTAGTATAATTACCTATAATAATTATGGTAACTATGTTATTAATTACATAAATATTAGTATAATTACAATTAAACATGGGTCGTTGGATTTTTTAAAATAATAATTACAATTAATTCATTCAGATATGAAGAAGGAGTAAAAAAGTAAAGGTGATATAGTGAAAAGGAATATATTTATGGTATAAAAGTATAATTGTACATATATTAGTATAATTGCCTAATAATTATTATGGTAATTAAGCTAAAAATGGATCGTTAGGATTTATTTTTATAACAATTACAATTAAATTATTTTTCATTTTCCTATATTTATTTTAGTAATAATATATTTACATAAATCATATTGCATATCTATTTTTTTTAAAAAATAATTGTAGACAAACGAGCCATATATTATTCAATTAATTAAGTGATACTTTTATACAAATCTTATAGTCAAATAAATGTACACTTTTAAATATTAGAATTGCTTAAAATTTTTATCTTTAATTTTATTATCTAAATATAAAATAAAAATTTATTCATGCATCGCACAGTAATTGGGCAATTATTTGCTCGAATTCGAGCAAAGATAACATCAAAAAACATAATCGATTCGATTAAGTCCATTTTAACAGCTCTATAACTATTTAGTAGTTGATTATATTTGGCAAAACTGAAATTGCAATGATGAAAAGAAAAGGAAAGTTGCATGATGAAGGCCACCAAGAAGAAACAAACACAGCAATATAATGCAAGTATTGGTAGTTGGTAGTGTATGTAAAACTATGAAGTTGTGGAGTAGGTAGGTGAGATCATGAGTTGGAAGTGAGTAAGCAAATGCGTAAAAGAATTGAAACAGCCAACAGATGAGACCAGGACCGTATCAGCCGTCTCAATTCAACGTCAAAAGTCTGCCACTATACACCTTAACCTAATCATTGGTGCCCATCCTAAACCCCAAATGTCACCACAAATATAAATATTGAGACTGACTTTTGGGCTTTAGGATGGGCACCAATGATATATATATATATATATATACACACACACATATATATACATAACACACCTTCAAGAGAAAATTAAAAATAAATATCAGTGTTACATCTATAAAAATCAGACTGAGTATCAAATCGAATATTTTTAAAAAATAAAGCGTCATTTTTATAATTATCGTCATTGTCACTTTACATTTTCAAACACTATATTACGCAGTTTCTCTAATAACTAAATATGCATTTCTGAGGGAGTGGGTTCGAGCCTCAGTGGAGGCAGGCAATTGTTGACTCTTTGTGCTTCAGTAGGTTGAGAAAAGTAGCTATGAACAGATACTACATTGTAACAGAGTCAGTAGTACTCAACAAAAAAAATGCATTTTTGCATAATTTTTTTTTAAAATCAATGAAAAAGTTAAATTTTAAATCTGAAAAATGATATACCATAAGTAGTAAAATGTGAACCCTTAAACCAAAGAAAACCAAAATTAAATCATAAACTCTAAAATTCAAACCCTAAGTACATGCACTTTCACATTTTTACAAGTACAATATTTTAATACTAAACGTGCAATATATTAATATTAAGTAACAACTAAATGTACAAACTTGAAAAGTTCTGAGAATTGCAGAATTTTGTGTTCAAATTTGCAGTCACAAAAAATAAAAAATTTGCATAGTAAAATTGATGATAATTACAAAAATGTCACCGCATTTATTTTAAAATTTGATCTAATCCATTCAATTTTTTTCAAATGTAAAGCTGAGATTGGCTCTTAGTATTCTCTTATGGACTTTTTCTCATATGATTCAACGCGCGCACACATATAAGTAATTAAATATAATCATGACAGCATTTAATATATATTAAAAGAAGTTTAATAATGTAAAGATAATTCTGACTAATAAAATTGTATTGACAATATTTATAGTGCAATGTACAACTCTACAATTCAAACATAGAAATACGGAAATAAACAGAGGGTCCTAATATGCATTCACTATTATAATTTTTTATTTTTTTTAAAGATTAGATTAGATTCATATTTTCAAAATACAATCAATAATCTATGTTATATACTTCAATTCCAAACAATGGATGAAATTATTTTTAACTAGTTATATACATAGATTAATGGTGTAACGTGTAATACCTCCATGTCACCTTTCAATTATTATTATTTTGAAGAAAGTCTATTCCTTGTATTCTTTGAAAAAAAAAACACTAGGTAAAAACATGATGAGAAATACATATTGATCATGTTTGGTAACATAGTTAGCTTATTAGTTAATTTTTGCTTATTTGATTACTATTAGTTGTTTGACTCGATTGAACAATTAATATAAGTGTTTGATTAATTAGTTTTTAGTAATAATTTATTCCTCTAAAATGATAAAATTCAAAAAGCTAAGCGTCTTTTTCGATAAGCTTTTTGAGAAAGTCATTCTGCATGATCTATCAGCTATCAACTAATTTACAAAATATATTTTATAATTAGTTAATGCTATCAACTAATCAAATCCACTAACAGCTATTTACGAAGCGCACTCATTGTTTCCTCACGAACTGATAAAAGCATTGTGGTCCTAATAAGTCGTTGAATCCTGCATTTTCTACATTTTTTTTTTCTTGTCAATAAAGCTTTTTGTTGTTTTCTCAGATTAGTGGAATCCACAATACTTTATTATTGTTGTTTCCCATTTATGTATATTTGCCAATCAGCTGTCTAGCCGCAACATGCATGGACAAAATCAGATGGTCAGCAACTCAGCATTCCTTGTGAAAATTTTTTCCCCTTGACTCGAATATTATCATCATATTTATTTGATAAAGTTAAAATTATTACTTGCCTTTTTTTTTTTTTGTCCTATTGTTTGAATTTGATAATTTAAGCATATTTTGATTTATAATAATAGCAAGTTATGTTTTATCATCAATATTAATAATTTATTTCAAATTATTAATTTGTTACATCATGGAGACTGTATGGGTGCACGACTAATAAGAAAAGAAAATATTACTTTTACTATAAACTTTTACTTCCTTACTAGCTCGCATAAATTTTAAGAAAAATATTTGATGTACTCCCAAAACCTTACTCCTAATTTTTACTCCCACGTGTATTCAAATTTGACTGAGGAAGCACTCTCCGTTTCTTTTAGTTTTGTTTTTGCTTCCGCAATTATTTTGGCTTTTAAAAAAATGTATGTATTTTCAAGAGTTTCTCTAGTTTGAAAACGGGGTGTTACAAATTTGTGTTTAGTAGCAAGGCTGGGAAAGTTTGAACTTTCTGGAAAATTTAAAAGGTGAAAAAATTATTTTGACGTTTGGTGTAGTATTTGAGTTAGTATAGTTCAGGTCAATAGAAATTGCATTCAATGATATCAAGGAAAGTAAATCTCACCTAGGGTAAGTAGGATTTTCTTTCCCAGGTGATGAATGGGGATCTACCATTTTTTTTTTTGACGTCTACCAAATTTATTCAATTACGTATTTATCGTTTTTGGCGTAGGATAAAAGTCAATAATAAATATAAGAAATTTGTCTCTCACACCATTGCACATTGTTTACCAAAGAAATTTACATTCAAGTACATATTTAAAATTTTTTGTAATCTAATTTGTAATATGATTCATTACGTAACTATGCATTTCCAGGATATATTTTTGGAATCTGATTTATCTTTGGCATGCTGCCATCTGAAGAAATTTCAAGGAATTTTAGCTACGTGTGTGTATTAACTTGATTTTAATTTTTTGGTACTCAAGTAATTTGATGAGTCGGTGATCTTTTTATACCTACGTACTGTTTTTTGTTTTGAATATTTTTGTTGGAGATTGTTTTTTTTTTCTTTTTGCATGTGTTATTAATTTACGAGTAATATATTAAACTCTCAATTATTTGTTATGTTTTCTAATGTTGTATATTGCAAGAATATATTAGAATTTATAAACAAATTTATAAATAAGTTTATACGAACCAAACATGTTAATTAATTTTCCCTATAAAGTTATTCTATCAAACATATTCCTAGGGCTATTAGCGAACAGAGCTTTCGACAAACTACTCGTGTTCGAGCTCGGTAAGCGTTCGTTTATGTTCGTTTATTAAGGTAAACGAACATTAACAAACAAAATTTAGAGCTCGGTTAATAAACGAACAGAGTCTGAACAGTGGTAAACTCGTTTGTTAGGTGTTCGTGAACAAGCTCGCTTGTGTTTGTTTAGTAGTGTTCGTGAACAAGCTCAGTTGTGTTCGTTTAGTAGTGTCCGCGAACAAGCTCGTTTAGTGTTTGTTTAATAATGTTCGCGAACATGTTTACAAACATATATATAATTGTTCGTGAACGTAGATTATTTCTTGTTCACGAACAAATTGTGTTCACGAACATGTGCAGGTGTTTGGTTATTAACTGTTCATGAACGTAAATGAACATGTTTGTGAACGTGTTTGTTAACGTTTGCGAACACGTTCGTGAACGTGTACGTTAACATTAACGAACACTAACGAATGCTTAACAAATGAACACGAACAAGATTTTCAAAAACCTTAACAAACGAACATGAACGCGAACACCCCAAAATCCTTAACAAACGTACACGAACAGCCTTCGTTCGTTTATGTTCGGTTCGTTAACAGCCCTACATATTCCTAATATTTTCCCCAAAATTTAATTCATTATTGATGGAAGAATATCATTTGGCCACTTAAAATAAAACTACGTCGTTTTAGATTAGAGTTCATGCGATGTGGACCTTGACCTACGATATAATTTTCCCTCTAACTCAATCTCTTGGACAAGCTTACAAAATATCTAGACATATTAAAAAATAGATATTCAGTTATTATACATAAAGGTGGACTCTGGTCCTAAATGACATTGAATTGTATATTTTTAGTTTTGGAATTGTGAACTTACAAAATGTAAATTGTGTTTCTAATTAAGTCAATAACAACTATAGAAGGAAATTTGTTGATGCAAGACTGTACTAAATTTTAAAAAGATTAAATTTTGTATTTTTAGTATTTGAATTGATTGCAGTATCCGAAAGGAACTTGTGAATACAAAACAAGGTAATCAATTACATATATGTTAACATTATGTGTTCGTAGTATATAAATTGTGAATTTTTTAAAGGTAAATTGTAAATATTTAATATGTAAATTGTGTATATATGCCGTTTTGGACTCGTGTCCACGGGATAATTTGTCATAGATATTCTATCAGACCTATATAGAAATCTCCATGACAAGCATAGGTAAAATTAACTCCTAAGGGCCATTTATAGAATTTCCAAACTAATTATTGCCATATTAAAATTGGGAAAAGATTACAAAAACACTACACAAATAAAAATATTACTTTTCTGCCAATTAATAGTATCCATTTCACATGAGACACTCTCACATATGACCAAGTGTCTTATTTAATAATCTTTTGCATTTATAATGTTTTATAATGGACATTTGAAATTTTTTTTTGGTGATGATGTAAACATGTAGGCATATAGCCACTGTTACTGAGTAACAAATTTCCTCTCTTAGAAGGTAGTATCAACCAATAATTTTTAAGATGACGTTATATCAACAATATTAAATTATTGTGTTCATATGATTTAGATTTTTCGGAACGAACACACTCTAGTTAAGAAAATTTAAGTTAATATCACTTGTCCCAAATCTTTTGTGACTCTTATCATAACTCATAAGACAATTTTCTGCAAAAACATTAAATGAGAGTTTTGTTTGTTTGTTTTTTAATAAAAAAGAAAAGAACAAAAAGAATTGAGGGTATGGATCATAGCAGTACTTACCTTAAGGGTGTGTTTGGTAACCCGTAAAATGGCTTCCGAAAAATGTTTTCCGAGTTTTCGGTGTTTGGCAACATCCAAAAGATGTGGTCAACGGAAAACATTTTCCGTTGACCAAGGAAAACCAGTTTATTTTTACGGAAAATGACTTACAGAATTTTTTTCCGTAAGTCATTTTTCGGAATTGCCAGAATAGCCGTTTCGCATGTTTTCGACCAAAATCAAGCCATATCACCCATGACCATGGACCATGGACCAAGGAGGTGGGGAAACTGCCTGAAACCTTTGCTACGTTTTTTTTTTTTAATTTTTTTAATTTTTTTTATAAATTCTATTTTTTAATAAATACCATTATTTTAATATTATTATAATTTTTTATATTTTAAATAAAACAATTACAATGTTTAATTATACAATTCTATCCATTTTCCAGAAAATGAACCAAACACACAAAGACAGTTTTTCATAATACATCCAAACACTGGAAATAAAAATGTTTTCCAAAAAATGACTTATTTTCCATAAAATATTTTTCAGAAGTCATTTTCCTGCTTTCCAAACGGATCCTAAATTTCTAATATAATAGCCACAAATTTTGAAAAATTTGAACATTGAGATTTATTTGTCATATAATACATGTTGTCGAAGCGCCATGCATGACCCACTTGGAATTGACGAAATTCAACATAGAAATTTCATAACAAAAGATACAAAAAATCACAACACAAGATACATAAACATGTTATATATTTACTTATTTTTTCAAACCTGATTTAGGTAAATAATTTGTTTCATAGACACAAAATTCCACAACACAAGACACAAAAGTTAATAACATACGACACAATTACTAATTTGTTTTAGGTGCAAAATTCATATTTTTAAAGATATAGAATTTCATAACACTATACATAAAAACTCATAATATAAGAGACATACATATACATATATTAAGATATACAGTGCACTGTGAACTCTGGTTGATATAAGGATGCACCAAAGTCTCACCTAATACAGTTAGCAATCTAACATCAGCCATGACATAATCAGAACATCAAATACCCACCAAACCCGCTGTCGCTATCGTAATACTATACGCGGTGGCTCTTTTGTTCAAACATTGAATAACCCTCAAACATTGAATTGAATTTACTTGCCCTTAAGAAAGTTATTTAACTTTTCTAAAATTATTTTGGTTTACTTAGTATTAAGTTAGTACCTTGGAGTTTTCAAAATATTATTTTCGTAATCTAATTAATTTTTCGAATATATCTAATGATCAATACTAAGATCATGTAAATCTCAAATCTTTATTTTATAATATAAATAAAATTTAATAAGAGATAATAATGTTAGTCCTTGAATAAAAATTGTGTTGGTAGTATAAGTTGTATTAAGTGTTTGTTAGTTATTTGGGTTGTTCTTTTAAGTTCTTTAATTTGGTGCTTTTTGTATTGCACATTTATAATTTCTTACTAAATGTACCCTCGATATTGTTTCTTTTGTCAATTCTACCCTCATCATGTCAAATACAAACATGCATATATCCGTGTAAATGCAGTTCCTATAAATATAGTTTAATTTAATAATAATTTTTAATTAATGGATAATGTGTATCTATTTTTATATGATTTTCTTATTTAAAAATTTAACTTCGATTTATTATGAGTGTTTCAAAATTTTTGTTATTATAAATAACTAGTGTTCGTACCCGTGTGATGCACGGAATGAATTTGCTATAATATTTTAAGAATATTTGGATCGATATATAATTATAGAAATTATAACATCAAATATTATATACTGCAATTGAAAAGATGGTTTGGATCGATTATGTTTTGTGATGTTATCCTTGCATGAATTTGACCAAATAATTGTTGAAGTAATAGCTAATGTGTAGATGCAAGCATTCGGTGCTGAAACTTTGGGAATTTTATATATCAGTGTTTAGGATTTGTATAACTTGGGCAAATTTGCTCTTTGAAAAAAAAAAACTAATATCACCCATTCGAATTACACATTATTGAAAACCTCTTTGTAGACGACATTGGTAGTACTAACATAATCTTAGCTTGTCCATCATCGTCTAGCACGAACACCTTCAAGCCATCATGATGGGTGACTCGGGAAAAAGTCACGTACAATTGACCGTGATTAAACACTAGTTTGTCCGACATGAGTTAGTGTTTGGCCTTGACTTTTGTTGATAGTCATGATATATACGAGCATCAATGGGAATTGTTTACGCTGAAACTTGAAGGGCAATCTCATATTAGAAGCAGTGAAAGACATTCGGGGGGATAAGAACGTTTGTTCCTTCATGGGTCTCATTAACTATTCTTGCTTTAACAATGTGATCTGTCAATCTTGTGACGATGAGACGCGTACCGTTGCAAAGGCCAAGAGGGTGGTCTATGTTCCGCAATAACATAGTAGGTGCACCAACCTTTAATGTCAATGAATGATTAGGGAGTCCAAACAATTTCAAACTATTTAGAAATTCAGGAGTGTGTACTTTTTATAGATTTTCACCATTTGATTTTTCATTACACAAACAGTCACAACTTAAATATGTTTGTTCTCCTATAATGTTCATGTCGCACATGTATTGATTAATTTGATAATAAAATCAAATAAGTACATAATAATTAACAAATTAATTGGAGTAGATCAATAATATAAACAACAAATAAATCAAAATTTATATAATAAATGTAAAGGTTATTACAAATAATTTGAATTTGCGTTGTATTACCATTCCTGGGCACATTAAATAGGTGTTCTTGAAAAAATATATTGTATTAGGATTTGTATTAACATATTTTAATGTACAATTGTAGTACGAATAGGAATTGTATTACAATTTTTTACAATATTACGCAAACCTTTTTTTTAAAATCAATTAGGAAGGGGGAAACTCATAGACAGTACATCTTAAGTATTGTTATACATGAAGCGCCACGTCGGGCATCCAAGTCTATCGAAATCTAGCAGATTAGTGATGCCAATTGGTGGTTGGGCTAATGAATAGAAACCTCTCGGGTAGTATCTGGCTGACTTCGCCATTCTGTCGGCTGCCGCATTAAGTTCTCGAGGTGCAGCAGCCATTCTCCAAGTCTCCATGGATCGGAGTTCTTGTTTGCATGCCTTCAATATGTTCTGGATTGGCGATCTCACTACGCAAACCTTGACTGTTTTGGGCGGGAAGTTAAAATGGAAGATTTTGTTTTTATTAATAGTATAAATTACGTTGCAGGAAAGTATATGTATTATAATATTACAATTAGTAATTTAATCTAGAATTGTATTACGAATAGGAAAATAAAAAAGAATATATATATATATATAGTATTAGAAATTGTATTATAATATTTTAATGTACAATTGCAGTACGAATAGGAATTGTATTAACATATTTTACAATCTTACGTAAAACTTAATTGTATATGAGTGTTTTGGGCGAGAAGTTAATGGGGAATTTTTTTTTATTAATAGTGTTGATTACGTTGCAGGAAACTACGAAAGTATATGTACTGTAATATTACGATTAGTAATTTATTCTAGAATTGTATTACGAAAAGAAAAGTAAGAAAGAATATATATTGTATTAGATATTGTATTACCATATTTTAATGTACAATTGCAGTACGAATAAGAATTGTATTACCATATTTTACAATATTACGCAAACGTTAATAGTATAGGATTGTTTTGGGCAGGAAGTTAAAATGAAGGATTTTTTTTAATAATAGTATAGATATATTATGATTAAATAAATCAATTTGTATATAATATTTTAATCTTTACAAACACTTTGTCAAATTAATTAAAATGTGTCTTCTATTAAATTTTATATAAATAAAATATTTGATATACTTTATTGATTAAACATTTTTTCTGCAAATAATAACAATATAATCTCTTAATTATTATAATTGTTTAATTATAAAATCTTAGTTATTCTAAAAAAAACAATACTAACTCAAATATATAAGAACACACTCTCACATAAAAATTATGGACAAATTGTAGTTATAGAAAATAAGTAATTAGCAATCCAAATCCCATAATATCAATTAAGGGGCAAATATGTTCAAAAATTCCAAACTTCTGTTAAAATAGATAAGTTAAGAGCTTCTATTTATTAAATTATTTTATTTAAATAATAAATTATTGTTATTATTATTAGATATAAAAAAATCTGATTGTTTTGTTAATGCCTGGTGCTTTAATTTAGCGAGACAAACACGTAGAGTAGAAGACAACAAAACGAGGTTTTATGTTGTGCTCAGGGCGACTGTGTTGCATAATGAGGTGTTGTGCTGTCCTTGGGCGATCGTGTGCACAGTTGAATAATGTCACCTAAATTGTGAGCACATTTTTATATTACCATATGCACACTTATACACTACATTGTACACACTATAACATTGCACTGTGCACACGTTCATATTAAAATGCACACACACACACTTCATGCACTGCGAAACCCAATTTATTCACACATCGAACTAGTACAAAATCACATCATTTGATACAAACAACACTAGAAAATAGAAATAAATGTGTACACATATGTATTATTGATAGGGATTATACTATCCTCGTATGCTTATACACGTGCACGGTATATATGCAGGGGATTGAGAGGTTCATTTCGTGAGAACGTCCTATCGCCTTGTGTTTTGCCCGACCAGAGCATAGTCAAAAGATAGTCTCCTCGAGATCAGTAATCGCACTATGTGCCTAGGATGGGATTCCTGATCACATGTGATTGGAAAGGCAAGCCCGAGCACCTAACCTTCTTTATTATAAACAAATATAGCCCGATCGCATTGCTCGACGATCCTATCATAATAATGCAAATGTAAAGAATCATGTAGTACGCGGAGTTATTAGAACTGCCACCATCATAACCCATGCATGGAAGACACGTGGTTAACATGTTGGACGTTCGACATGTGTCCCCTCCACGCCTCTATATAAAGCGCACTAAATGGTTGGAGAAGTGACTTTTGGATTCTGCAAGAGACTAGATTCAAGTTCGGAAACGTCTGACCTCATAACTAATTACCCAAGTTCATATACAGAGACCGAGTACAATACACCCGTTTATTTGTCACATCAACTGTAGTGCACACACGCCACATTTATACGTTACATTGTACACACTCCAAAATTACATTGTGCACATGTTTATGTTGAAATGCGCACATACACATCGTGCACCACCACCACCATCACTACCACCACCAAGGAAAACAAGGATAAAAATCCTAGTTGATTTACATACCAACTAGTGCGCAAACACATCATTAGATGCAAAGCACAATGCACACACATATATACTATAGTGCACACATGCCAAGATGCACACACACTTCACATGAATACAAAGTGAACACTATGCCACGACGAGGTGCATACATATGACAAAAACCCATAAGTAAGGATGGTAGTGTAAATGCACACTAACGGAGGCCATAGTGCACACTAGTACATTACTCGCGAAAACTACACATAAGTAAATCACAAATAAAGACGATATTATGCACAAACGATAGACAATTAAAAAAAAACATAAAAATGAACTTGAGTCCATGGTTGAATAAAAGAAATGTAGAAGAAGAAAAATCTAAAGGAAGATGGAAAAAGTACCCAAGGCCACATGGAGAAGGAGAGTACATGATAAGCGCAAAGAATAGTCGAATTTAGGGTCATTTATAGGACAGAATTGTGAAGTTTTGCCACCCATTTATAACAATTCCATACATAAAGACTCAGATGTGATCAAAAATCTCTAACTCAACTTTAGAGCATGTTTTGAAGTCAATTCCGCTGAATGAACATGATCCGAAGCCAAAACGAAACAGCAAGCGAAGAAGCAACCGGGCAAGATCCATTCACGTAGGCATCACGCGTGAAGGAGGCGTGGACCACTTCCAGTACTCGTCCACGCCCCCCTTCACGCGTGAAGGTGGCGTGACCAGCGTGACCAGGCCATCAGGGGCTATTTTGGGATTTTTGACTTCATAAAGGCTATTTAAACCCTTCTCCTGAAATTTTAAAGAAAGGAAGTTTTTATATCTAAATTTTTTCTTTGTTTTCTCCTCTCTTGGGGGGAAACCCCATTTTCCCTTAGATTAGATTGATGAAACCAAGGTAGAAAGCTAGAAGATTGAAGGCAAAAATGTAATAGGATCCATTAGCTATGGATGGTAACTCTTCTTTAAATTTTCTAGTTTGATTTCGTTTTTATTGTTTCTAAATCTTCTATTGCTTTTTCTTGTTATTTTCTTGATGTTTGCTTAGAGTAGATAGGGGATTGGTGGCCCCGAAACTAGTTATGTGGTTGATTTGGTGAAGAAATTTCCTGAAATTTGTAAGCTTGATGTTTTTAGATTCAAATGCTTGTGTGGGTGATGTTTGATATGCTTTGTGCCTAAGTGTGGCCACATTAGGTAGCAAACCCTACGAAAGTGAGTGTGTGCGTGATAGCGGCCTCTCACGAGTCCAACTCATCCACATCCCCCGCCCTCTATCCGAGAGGAA
Organism: Ipomoea triloba; assembly: GCF_003576645.1. Taxonomy (NCBI): domain Eukaryota; kingdom Viridiplantae; phylum Streptophyta; class Magnoliopsida; order Solanales; family Convolvulaceae; genus Ipomoea; species Ipomoea triloba. The sequence goes on from NC_044930.1 coordinate 10,050,200, forward strand.
TAGGCCCGGGAGGAGTGGTAGACAAGGTGTTCGATAAAATGCCCCAATCGATTGAGGATGTGGGAGTCTGAGTGTGACGCCACTCGGTGATGTGCCGTGAACTCCCTAGTTGAATCCAAATCACGTGTTCGCAAAACCTATAGGAGAGTCGACCATATATGCTAGCCACGAACCCCAATCTCCGTTTCCCCTTTTTCTTTAACCTATCTATTTAAGTCTAGAACTCTTGTATAAATGTCTTTGAGTCTTAGTCATTCACGTAACTCTTTTATTTCAACTTCCTAAATGCCAACACGATACTCGACTCCAGACTGTCTTCCTTGAGAGACCGACACTCGGGGAGTCTTGACTCTTCGTTTTAACACATTCTATTCCACATTCACTCACCCTAAAACAAACATCTTTAGTACATCAGCAAGAAAATCTAATTTTACCATAAATACACTCCCCAAAATCAAGTATAACAGACAAAAAAAATATACATATTTAAAACAAGTGTAATACTCCATATTACCCTTCTATGTGTGCAGTGTGTTCGTGCATGTGTGTGTTGAGGATCATATGAGAACCTTCTCCACATGAGAACTAAGGACTAATTTGGATCTTTGATCTCGGGTTCGTGTATGGTCACATGATTTTTTTTAGATTTGTTGGATTATTTATTTACATATACACACGCGCACGCGCACACACACATATATATTCAAATGAGTACTTGGTTTTCTTGTAAAAAAAAAAAAAGTGAGAGCTGAGCCATCTATTAGGGTTCATCAATGGTTGAAGATTTTAGTATAAAAAATATGGGGTCTATTTTATAATTATTAAAAATTTTGAAATTTATAATATTATAAAGCGAGTCCTGCCCCTTTTTTTCCTTTATTTTCCAACAATCACTGATCATTGATTTAATCAGATATATGGATCATATTAGTCATCACTAATGACTATCGAAAGAGAAAGAAAATTTTCTATTTAAAGAATAAAATGTACTAAAATTTTGATTTATTTAATTTTTTTTCATACACCACACAAGTAAGTTACTACGGAGTTTTTTTTTTTTTTTTTTGAAACATACATATATGATTTTTTTTTTTAATTTGAGGTAGTATATATGTTTTGCACTTTAATTTCTCAATTTTTTTAGTCCATAGAATCAATGTCTCCACCACATGATTCGATTCTATGACTAACTGACTATCCATTTAAAATTGTAATATCGATTTTATCACACTACATATTAATTGACAAGTTGCTAATATTTTAAACAATTGTAACTAAAGAAGTCTTACCAAAGACAATGAAAAGTACCAATGAATCAAAAGATCGCTTACGACTTGATGACTATACTCTTTCGGCGAAAATATGAATTGTCTACACATCATAATATAATTATATTATGTTTTGTTTTTTAAACCAACTTTATGTTATGTTTTTAATATTTTGACAAATCTGAACATGATAGTATTGACATTATCAATCCATTCAAATAAATTGACATTTTAACTAGATCCTCCAATGTTATTATTGTAAACCACCACTTGTAAGTATTACAAGTGGTAAGAGAGTTACACCTGTAGCTGAGAGGTCGTGGGTTCGAACCTCAAGCCCTTGGGTTTGAGCCGGTCAACTATGGGTAACCTAGGCTGGTTTACCTCCTTGTGATCCTTTGCCGGCTAGGTCACATGGCGAGGGCTTTACTCACATACTCACACAGTGAGGAGTGAGGTTTACCTCGTTAATCCAAAAACAAAAAATCCATCATTAATCAAAGGTAAGGATTCGATCTTTGATTTTGGGTATGGATTAACCTTAAATTTCCAGGCCAGCTATCCCACCCAATAGAGGTTCCTACAATTCAGTGAGGGGTCCCACCCAATAGAGGTGCCTACAATTCAGCCAGGACTATTAGTCATTGTGTTCGATGGTGGAAATCATGTTCTACACCAAAAAAAAAAAAAAAGGAGTAGGTTGAGAATTAAACTACTATAATGAAAAATTCATTGACTTGAAAATTTGAGTTGTGATTTTTAATAATAATTATTACATGCATGCCCAACTGGTGTGTTGCAGAGTTCATTAGCACTTATTTTGTATTATTATCATTCCAACCATTTATTCTCATAATTATTTTGTTGAGTCTATTATGCTACCATTAAATTACATCGACTTTTTTTTTTTTTAAAATACTCCAATAAGCATTAAAAGAAACCCGAGATACAAGCAGGTGGAGAACTGACCCACGAAATGAGGACAGATGAAGAACCAGTTGTCCTAGCCAAAGAGTGAAATATTTGACCATCTCACCTTGCTAATTTTACTTTCAAGGGAGCATTTGCTCTTCTATTGTAATACCCTAAAATTTCTACTAGTATTACCTTCATTAAAATATCTTTACAAATAAAATTATATATTTTGGCACTTACAAATTTCTCAATACTTATGATTTCAAAATAACTATTATACTTCCAAAATCCAAATAAAAATTATTTTAATGATTTTGCCAACTCTAAATTTATTATTATTTGAACCCAAAAGCGACCAACCTGTGATCCTTAGTAATACTACTATTTTTGTTATTATTATAAATTTATATTATCCAAATAAAAACAAAAAAGCCCGCGGGCCGCCAACCCGCGCGGGGCGGGCTAGGGTTGTATGAATCCTAGCCCGCGGGCCTAACGGGCCGGCCCGCAAAAGCCAGCCAAAAATTAGGCCCGCGGTGGGGAGGGCCTAATGGGGCGGACCGGCCCGCTTTGACAGTACTATTCTATAGTGCGGCTACAACAGGACACTTATCCAGGAACCTTAATAAATGAAGTTGGACACAAAAACGTGTCTTTAATGTATCCACTAAGATTTTGACCACATAGAAAGAGATAAAGTGATGGGTTGTTTGTAGGGTATTTATCAGGGTTGTGGTTTGATAGACAATATCGAAGATGATGCAAGAATAAGAGGTGGTGTCGCCGACCAGCAGCAGCACGACGACAGTGAACTTTTTTTTTTTTGTTCGTGATAAAGAAGCATCAAAGGAACTAAAAATTAACTACGTTTGTACCCAAAAAAAAAAAAAAAAAAAACCAACTTCCATGCATCTTCAACAAGTCACTAACCACAATAAGGCTAAATGATCTATAAGACAAGTTTAATGTTCTCTCTAGAGAACCTTAAGTATGAGAGGCCGTATTAAGACTCGGTATTCTAGGCACACTAAAATTCATTCTCCATCTCCATATATGATTAGGAATATTACGGTATTACCATTTATTATTCATATCCTAACTGGAACTCTTTGTATCCTTATAAATACATCTCTTCATCATTTATTTTATATCATAGATCGATCAATGATAAAATTATTCCCAAAACTATTATATTCTCATCCTCCCCCTTTTCTTTCTTTAGTCTTTCTTCTAACTATTTCCCTCTCCCTCTTAATTCTTCCTCCACTATGTTCACTTTTCAAAGTCAAAATTTATATGAAACCGTGTATTATATACAAGACTAGTGTTTTACCCGTGCGGTGTACGGATAAAATTTTGTTATTATGAATTTAAATAAAAAAAATTAAAAAATACAAATATATTAAAATGTACAATATAATAATATAGTTGAATTTTCATATATTTGGTCAAGTATTTTTTTTTAAAGGGGTCAAGTATCTATTATCATAGCATACAAAATTAAAATTTTGTATAATTAATATAATCTCTAATCATGTACATATTTATATGAATCTATAGAGAAAAAAATTACATAATTAAATTGAATTATTCCTAATCGTATTTCATATACATTATTAATTCTAACAATATGAATAATAACTAAGAAAATTATACTTAGAAATTAAAAAATGTAAATTTTAAATTTTGTATATATGATTTTAAACTCTAATCAGACATATTTTCTTATATGATTGTGTAATACAGTGTATATACAAATAATATTTATTAATATGTATATATGTAAATTCTATAATATAATTTCTGTAATTATAATTTATATTGATATATTATAATTAAAATAATTAAATTTAGAAATTAAAAAATAGCATTTTAATTTTGTATGATTATATAATGTATAAGTGTATGTATGTATGCATTTTTTAAAATATAAATACTTATGAATACACATTTTGTTAATTTTATAATTTTATTCTTAATTATATTTTATATTTTATTAATTATAATTAAGAATATTACATTTACAAATTAAAAGAATTTAATTTTTAAATTTAGATGGATTAATGTCGTCCCTTAACTATATTACACAAATTTTTTTAAATATTTTTGAAATTTTAATTAAGAGTATGAGTTTAGACATATTTTAAAATAATTTTTTTTAATAAGTAACCATTGTAGTAATTTATAATTAGCGTGTATAATTATGCCAGTAATCACAATTCTATAAAAAAAAGTGTATATTTTCATATTGTACAAAATACTATAAATATAATATATGTCTACATAAACGGATAAAAAGAGAAATTGATATTTTTTATTATATAGATATTTATAAATATTATATAATTTTTTGTTTGCATGAAAAAACATTCTTATTTTAAAATTTTACATTGATATTTGAGTTTTATTTTGATATCTACTTGGGTGATATTTTAAACTTTGAGTAACACTTGTGTGAGACCGTCTTAGGGGTCTCAATCCGTAAGACGGACCAGATCTTTGATTAATAGGCCAGATCTTTGACCTCGTTAATTAAAGATCTGACCCGTCTCACAGATTGAGACCATGAGACGGTCACACACAAGTTTTTGCCTTAAACTTTTGTTTGCTATCATAAATAGTACTCTATCTTTCCCATTTTACATATCCTATTTACTATTCATTTGTCAAATCAATTCTTTCTTTATTGTTTATATTCTTTAATAATTTTTTATTATTTTAAATTTTTTTTTTGTGTTTAATAATACTTTTAATGTAGTTTCTAAATATATATAAATTTTATATGTTAATGCTAAACTTAATATTATGAAAAATTAGATTTAAAATAACTTCAATCAATCCTCGTTAAATGAATCAGACAACCAAAATGGGACAAAGGTAGTAATAGATACCTGGAAACCATTTAGTTTTGTTTCTAAATATTTTCCAACCCCCGTAAATGAAGCACAATCAAAACATCTCTAGATCATCATTTAAATAATAGGTCCACAATAGACTTTGTAGTTCAATATTTGTAGATCTATAATATATTTTTAACTAATTTATTGAAAGTTTTTTTTCTTTTAGTTCTATTATTTCTTATTCTTCTTCATTTTAAATTGATAGATCTCGATATGATGCATCATTCTTAAATATGTGAATTTCAATTAATTTAATAACATTATATTTAAATGTGAGACATTTGTCCAATAACATTATATTTTTTTCAAACTCCGCAAATATAAATTAGTTTAATTAGTTCACTTTTATGTTAGTTTTTCTTCAATTTTGTTATTAACGAAAATTTATTTGTTTTAGGCTCATAATATTTAAATAATTCCTATTATTTTAGATTTTAAAATTTTTTATAATTTATGGTACTTTATAAAATTTGTTTGCAACATTTGTACTAAAAAAATTTTAAATTAATGCAATAATACTTATATTTGTTATTAGTTGAATGCTAAAATCCTAATAATGATATATTTTACTTTTCACATTTTTAAACTTTGAAAACCAACATCATTTTTGTAGAAACAAATTTATATATAGTAGTAATAATATTGTAGTTATTTTTAAAAGTTAGATAAAGTAAACAAATCGATCGACATACAACAATTTTTTTGGATGAACTTTTAACATGCAATAATGATTCAATATATGTATATATGTATCATAATTATTATTTTCTCTTTTTATAAAATTTACATGAACTTTTAACAATTAAATTATTTTAATTTTAACAATTTTAATTAAACTTCAAAAAATAAAACAAATGAAATTTACAATATCTATAATACAAAAATACTATTTAAATAGAAGATTTCAATTTTATCTTATTATAATAAATTAAATTTGACATATCTATTTTGATTTATAATTTCTTTTATTTTAATAGAATATATATATATATATATATATATATATATATATATATTTATTTATTTATTTATTTATTTATTTATTTTATAAATTCTATTACCATTAAATCATATTATTATTTAATGACTTAAAAAAAAGATAGAGATCTATATATATAGGAATATAATGATCGAAAATATAATTACAAATAACAATTAGATTTATTTTTGTTTTATTTTGCACCAAAGTTTACTTTTATGCGTATGAAACGTTTGAAAAAGAATTATTTCAATTGTCGTATGTAATTAGATTGATTTAATATAATTGTATGTTAATTTAATACATTAAAATAAAAATATCAATATAGGTGTTATTTAAAATTTTTTAATTAGAACTTTTTATTAATGATATATTTTTATATATTAATTTTATTTGTACATAAAAAAAACTAAAATTAAGTTGAAAAAGAATATATTGAGTATTAGTTTAGTGTACCTTAAAAGTAGACCATGATTCATGGTATAAAAAATATTTAGGCAATCATTAATATAAATTAAATTAACATATATAGCATTTTTTTATTATTTAATTAGGTAAATAATACTTGTAATTTCAAAACAGAATTATTTTTTTTAGATGGACGGGAAAACAACACTTCTGTTTTAATATATATTATTATGTAAGTCTATGTTAATTTTAATTATATATTGCAATTGTATTGTAAAAAATCAATCTACAACATTTTAAAAAATGAACCAATATTATATTAAAAATGAATATAATATAGTGGTTTAATATAATTATATGTTAATTTAATACATTAAAATAAAAATATCAATATTGGTCTTTTTTTAAAGTTTTTAATTAGAACTTTTTAATGATATATTTTTTATATATTAATTTTATTTGTATATAAAAAAAATACTGAATTTAAGTTGAAAAAGAATATACGGAGTATTAATTTAGTGTACCTTAAAAGCAGACCATGATTCATGGTATGATAAATATTTTAGATAATTAATACTATAAATTAAATTAACATATATAACATTTTTGTATTTATTTGATTGTTGGACTTTTTAAATACTATAATATACATCATATAGTAATTTAATTGTTGAAATTTTGTTTTTGAATATTATCATGAGAGGAATTTAATTACGTACATTAACATAATATGGAAATATTTTTTAATACTATAATATACATCATATAGTAATTTGATTGTTGTAATTTTTATTTTTTTGAATATTATCATGAGAGTAATTTAATTACGTACATTAACATAATATAGTAATATTTTTTTAATACTATAATATACATCATATAGTAATTTTTTGAATATTATCATGAGAGGAATTTAATTACGTACATTAACAAAATATAGTGATATTTTTTTTGAATACCATAATATACATCATATAGTAATTTGATTGTTGGAATTTTTATTTTTTTTTAATATTATCATGAAAGAAATTTAATTACGTACATTAACATAATATAGTAATATTTTTTTTTTGAAAAATAAAATATACATCATAGTATAAGGAATACTATAATAGATGTCGGAAATATAATTAAAATAAAAGTAATTTGAATGCTATATATTTCATTAATAAATAAGGAATCTATGAATGGAATTGAATAAAGAATGGAATCATAATTTGAATATTTTGTCAATTTTAGTCATAAATAAGGAATGATAAGGAATGCTAGAATTTCTGATAAGGAATTATTATATATTAGTATGTTGACTGATTTCAAAAATTTTGGACTAAAATGAGCGGGAAAGCTAACACTTCTGTTTTAATATATATATAGATGGTATCAATATACTTATAATTTAATTTTCCAAACTATATATATAGATCACAATCTTCACCTACGTGCTTGATTAAATTTATTAAAGCGTGCAAACTTTTATATAAATTATTATAATAAAATTATTAATTTGAGAACGTGATGCAAGAGCTTGACTTCAAAGTTGGTACTTGATAATCAACCAACCCCAAGGGTATAGTGGTTACCAATGGGGATTTGATGTTAAATTATTTGTACACAAACTTGGACCGACGCCATCTGATGATGAATGCGTTGAGTCCTTATAATGGCGTTGAAAGATTTCAAAATTATGGTTGTAACCTACCAAAAGTCTTGACTCTTATAAGAGGAAGAAAGCAATAAGGTTGTAACCTACCAAAAGTCTTTGACTCTTATAAGAGGAAAGCAATATTTAAAATAGAACCTACCAACCAACCAACATGCAAGATCTTATATTCTTATCCACTCTGCTACTTTCATCACCAATGGTTTGGTGGATCGTATGTAAATAATTAATTAATTGGGTTAATTTTATTTTTTGTCCTAGATTTATATGTGACAGTTCACTTTTATTTTTTTCTTCAAAATATCCCATTTGGTCTTAGTTTATTATTATTACATGACCGTTTTTTGTCCTCCGTCAATAAAATGGTTGAAATGTCATTAAATACAAGGACATTTCGATCTTGTTTATACAAATTATGTTGACCCATTATATTTTTATTTTTATTTTTTAGAAAAAAAATAGAAGACCTAAATGTGCTTATATTTTACGGAACTTAAACAATTTTGTTAATGGAGGACCAAAAATGGTCATATCACGATAATACTAAGATCAAATGAGGATGTTTTTAAAAAACGGAGTATAAGTGATTTGTCACCTATAAATCTAGGATAAAAAATGTGAATATGTGATTAACTCTAATTAATTAATTATTATCATCTTGAAAGTAAATTTTTTTACCAAAATCTTTCATCATCCAATAATCCAATATATGTGGTAATATAAGTACATTGTTTTAAAAAAAAAATGAGGTGGAATAAGTCAATGGCAACTGACTAATAAAAATAATAAAAATAATTTTATTGTCACATATATGATAAAAGATTTTGATGAATTTTTTTATCCTTATAACCTTTTCCAATTAATTAATAGATGTTTAATAGACAAAATTGTATTTACTATCCATATTCTCCCTTTCAACTCCCTTGATGAAAGAAAGTCCACGCCAACAACTCCCATGATCTGTCATCCATATATCATGACTTCCCTTGATTCAATGGATTATATATATCCGTAGGGATAAAGTTATACAAATCAAATATTTTTCTATAAAAATCTTTTACCATATGAAATGTCAATAATCTTTTTTTTTTAATTATTACTTATTGGTTACTGTAAATTGTCAATCTTACCATGTCTAAAAAGTGGGTCTACCCATTAATAAAATACGAATCATATATTACCACATTAGATAATAAAAGATTTTAGTGAAAAAAAAAATTTAATTCGATAAATCCAACGAGTAGTGTTAATTAGGGATGACAATTTAGCCCGTTCTTGATGGAGATCTCCGATCCCCGCTCCGACGGAGACGGAGAATGGGGACGGAGCCGGGGAATATATGTAATTCTCCGTCGGGGACAGGGATATGAACACCCTACTTCGAATAATTTTATATATATTCTCATCCTGCCTAATTCTCCACGGTTACGAGGATGACAAATATTTTTAATTCTCCGCCGGAGATGGGGTCAGGGTCACAAGAATAATGGGGACGTGGACTCCCCGCCCCCGCCCCCATTGCTATCCCTAGTGCTAATATGCTCAAATTATGTTGCAACAAATTTAATTTTAAAGGATGTCATTTAATTTGCTCTAATTAATTGATAGTGGAATCAATTTATAAAGACTACAACTAATAATATGAAAGATTATAGATCAAAGTAAACAGCTTTGCATGGTTTTATTCATTCAAGAAATTTTGCTTATGTGTTTTTGTTATAAAAAGTAAACAAATAATTAAGAAGTTATTCCTTTTTAAAATATAATAAATAATCAAAGTAAACAACTAAGGAGTCTTTTTTTTTTTCTGAGTTTATATATATACTTTCTCAACCTATTGAAACAGAAATGGGCAATTCACCTCCACCAAGACTCAATCTCATGACCTCCCATAGAGAAGATTCACTGCATACCATTTAAGCACAAGGTGCTTGACAACTAAGGAGTCTAATACTAAACCACTGCTTTAACTTCATTCTAGGATGAATTTTGCTACAAGTGTGACAATCATCGATCAATATCTTACCTAGTTACAAGTACAACATTAGAGATGCTACTAAGGGAAAGTTTAATTCACGAAATGTGATATTAATTTAAGTAATAGAATTACCTTTTATTCAAAAAAAAAAAAAGAATTACCTTTTAAAAAATAATGTGAGAGTGAGAATGCTCTGAAGTAAAAATAATATATCAACTTTTTTTTTTTACTTCAACTTTATCTCCTACTTGCAATAATCTTCATCTTCTTAGAACTTCTATTCTCAACATTTTCTTCTTTCAAGGTAAGATTTCTCTTCATTTGCATTCCTACTTTTCCAAAGTTCCTAGCAGATTTCTCTTTCTTTGTATTTTGATTACGATAATAATGAGTTAATACTGAATTTGGTCCTTCCACTATTAAAATTTTATCATTTTTGTCATTCACTTTCAAATAAATTTGCTCAATTTCATCTCCAACTATATATGCAATTCTTACCTAAAATAGTTATAGGTCCAAACTAAAATAGTCCTGATTGAGGACCATTTTGGTTAATAATTGCATAATTGTAAATGAAATTGAACAAGTTGGAAGTCAAACTAGGACCAAAGTGGTGAAATCTTAACAGTCGAATGATAAAGTCGAGTATTAACTCGATAATAATTTATTCGATAATAGAATTTTATTATAAAGTATTCAAAAGTAAATTAATAAATGATGCTTATTGAGTTATTGTTGTTGTTATTTTGTTTACTAAAATAACTTATACACAGATTTATTATTAGTATTATTATTATACACTAGTATCTTACCCGTGCGATGCACAGAAACAATTATGATATAGTGAATTAAAGGAGAAATTAGAAAAATGAAAAATAAAAGGAATAAAAAATTATAATTAAATAGTATATTAAAATTTTACGAAACTTCGATAGATTAACATTATTATCTACAATGTTTGATGTGGAAGTTTTTTGGATGTTTTCCTTATCACAAATCAAAATCTTCAAAAACCATTTGGGTTGACGTGACGACTCTTGAAATAACAACATGCAATTGTTCATGTTGAATTTTGGTCTTTTCAAAAAGATGTCCACGTGAGAAAGTGATTATTGACTCTGAGTCTTGTTAATTGTCATTGCATAAAAGATGATTAGAGAGAATTGTCTTCTTTGAAATTTAAAAAACAGTCTCAAGTATGACGGAGTTAATGACATTCCTGGAATCAAAATTTTATGACTTGCACTACTTCAAGATAATACATCTGCATCGAAAACATGATTCCAAGTTTAGCAATGATCATCCTTGTGTCCTTACACAAATCAATTGAGTGATCAATATTTTTTATGCATCATTCCGTAATAGAGAATAATATAGAAATCGTAATTTGAATATAGAAATTAAGCCAAAAAAAATGAAATTAAGCCAAAAAAAAAAATCTCACACAAAAAGTAGGAACCTAGATAATATACTAAATTAATTTGAATATATGAATAATCTGACAACCACTACTTGTTTACCTCCCTAATTATTCCATCTATCATAATCTCATTCTTATTATTTTTTTCTTTCAATTAAAAGGTGAGAAAGTAAATATTCTAACATAATTTATAGATGTTCTTTAAAAAAATATGGTAGCTAACCTCTTATAATATTGAAGGAGATTATATAACCCTTGTGGATCAAACCTGTGACCTCTCACTTAGGAAGGTCAAAGCTATGCTGTCACACTTAGGAAGGTCAAAGCTCTCTCACTCGCTTGACTACAAGAAATTTATATTTTGAGTATAAATTATTATTTTTTGGTAAATTTACAAGGTCTTTCTCTTTATATTTTGAGTATAAATTATTAACGGTCCCGGTCACGGGAACTGGCCGGCCCAGGGGGAATCGTCACTTCTGGGAATTGAACCCGGGTTATCCCGAAATTCCTCCCCACAAAGAGAGCTCACTTGCCACTTGAGCTACCCCATTGGGTTTGAGTATAAATTATTATAACTATGAAGATACCATTATTTTAAAAATGATAGTAATATATATGTATTTTTATTTTGTTATAGATTCTATTACCATTAAATTTGCTCTAAACAGGATAGCAATATACATACACACAGACACATATTGCTATTATTTTTAAAATAATGGCAAATAGTAATGAGATTGTATTTGGTTTATTTTGGTTTTATTTTGTAACAAAGTTTTGTTTTATTTGCATATATAGAAAGAATTTTTTTAAAAAGAACAATTTCAGCAGATACCAGGTCAACAGATCACTTCAGGTTCAATGGCATAATTTTGTATTGTTTAGAGATCTAGTTGCTATTTTTTTTTAAAGTTGGATTACTCAATTGCAATTTCGTGTGTACGTAGTTCGATGGCAGCCTATTTAACCCTTATTCCTTTAAATATAGAATTAAAACAGTATATACCTAAATTTTGTATTCTTTTAAATATGTAAACTATATACTTTTATTAGAATACAAAAAAGGGACAAAAATTAGGGATATAATTTGGATTGGCACATATTATGTTTTTGGAGGAGAAGATATAATATATTTCATGTATCCCACAAACAAATTACTAACTTATTGTTTTCAAAAAAAAATTAAAATTACTAACTTATTCAATTATACAATATAAGAAATATTTGACTAGACAAACTAAGAAACGGAATCTTTGTACCAGATTTAGTTGCTGGTAGGTGCTTGAGTATACAATGTACTATGTAGTATATAGTATTTCAAAATTAAAATATACAAGTTGAAGTGATGTCTTATTCAAAACTATTTAGAAATTCACTCCTAAACGCATTTTTCTCTTCGATTTGGACATTTTGGTTATCTGGTAATTGTATTACTGGATAGGGTCATAAGAGTACCTGGCAATCTGAGGACCATAAATGATATTATCTTAGATAATATTGGTAATGTTGCATTAATATAATCAATTTATAAAAAAAAAAATCCTACATTTTTAATGTAACTCCATTGGATTAGTTAATTTAATGGTATCCAATAAATATAAAAATTTGTGATATAAATATATCTAAATAGGGTTCTATAGAGTAATACAAATAATAGTAATAGTAGTAGTAGTAATCAACTGAAAATAAATTACCCATAAAATAAATTACATTAGATGAAAAAGAAAATGATGCAAAAAGATAATAAAATGCAAATAATTTTCCTCCTATTATGTGTTTGATGAAGATATCAACTGGAAATTCCTTATCCTATTGCTTTCTTATCTTATTGATTGTTGTATTCAATAACTAGGAAATTCTTATTCTATTGCATTTATCATTTCTTAAAAGCATATATTGCGTAATAGCTAGCAATGCTTCGATTATTTGATTTTACTTATAATATTTACCTTCTCACGTGACAATACTTAATTCTTTTTTATCTTTTTTTTTAGTACTATTGACTCTGTTAGAGTGTAGTGTCTGTTCATAGCTATTTTCTCAATCAAATGAAGCACAAAGAGCCAATATCATCTCCATTGAGGCTCGAACCTACCCCCTCTCATGTGAGGGTGTAACCGGGTGCCACTAGACCACAAGGTCTTTGATTTTATCTCTTTTTAACACAATATATATTTGATTAATTTATTGGTAACCAATGAATATAAAGAGTTTAATTATTGTATTACACGGTGAACATTAAAAGATAAAATCAAGAGGGACAATACCCCTTTTCATTGCATAATTGTCCCTCCTTAGAAAATTATGAGTTATAAATTAAAACAGATGTAACTTTTGGTAAGTGTAGGGCAATTATATCTTTAGTCCTTAACATTCCCAAGTCCCGCCAATGACCTTGTGGTCCAGTGACATCAAACCCTTCCCTTTATACGGGAGGTGGTGGGTTCGAGCCTTAGTGGAGTCAATACTGACTCTTGTGCTAGAGTTAGTAGTATTAAAAAAAAAAAAACATTCCCGAGTCCCAAGGGAGTAATGATAATTTTTTACTTTTTTATTTTTATTTTTTTATTTTAATAATAATAATAATCTTAATTTTAATTTTTTTATTTGTATTTTTTGTGTGGATGCGCTCGAATCAGCCACAGTGGCCGAGGACATGCTTCCTCGACTCCTTTTTTTCTTCTAATTTGTTTTTTTTTTAACTTTTTATTTATATTATTTATTTATTTATCTTTATCGTTGCACCTATAGGAGTTGAGATTTGAGTAGGTTGAGCTCGGGAGTTGGACAAATTCCCAACTCCTCCCCCCTTCCTTTCTCACTTTTTTTACTCATTTCATGGTTCACGCCAAGACAAATCACGCAATCTTAACTTTAATTGTCATGATTTTGGACTTGGGTTCATGTGCACCAAAGATGTCATTGAGCAAATCTCCAAGTATTTCTCAAAGGTTCCTCTACATGTTTGGTGCCAAAGGGGTAGGACCTCATGGTCCCGTTAGAGTTGTGTGTAATAGTGAGTCCCTAACAAACACTTTTAGTGCTCTCAAAGCTATGGGACCACTACATTCGTCGAATGGGCGAAGTCTGCCCTCCTACACCTTTAGCGCGTGATTTTTTTGGTGGTTTTGGATGAGAATGGTCGAGGCAGGGCATCTGCCATTGTAATTTGTTAAGACTGGTTGAGGCAGGACATCAACCATTGTAATTTTTTAAGACTTGAAACTTTGCTAAGGTTGGACCCCAACCATGAATTAAAATTAAATGACATATTTTATAGACATCAAGATTAATCTGGGCGGATCATGATCAATAGTTACACAAAAATCCTACTATGATCTTCTACTATTTAGCGAATGATTTGTTTTTTATGTTGCGCGGGCTGCTCCTCTAGCTCCTTGTATCATCCCTCTGCGATCTAGTCTTACGCCTTTTATTTCGTGCTAGAAGCGGATAGCTTAGAGCCCTCGCCCTTTCGCCACACACTTTTGGGTTGGCCTTGCCGTTGGTGCTGATGTTGTTACCCTGGGCACTTCACAAATTAACTAAAATATCCCCTCTGAATGAGCTCCTCTATCTGTCTCTTCAAAAAGTGACACTCATTAGTTTCGTGGCCAACCTGTCGGTGGAATCAGTAATATTTAGTTTGGTTTACCTTTGGGAAGACTTTCATGCATTCCTCTGGAAATTGCATTATCCTCATCTCTTCAACTTGATCCAAGATCATGCTAACCGGATGGGTGAGTGAGGTTAAACGACACAAAGTGACCAAACAGGGTTGATATGAACCTAGTCCAAGGTTCAAATAAAGATGGAGTACTGTCACAAGGAAGCTCTCAATGCAAGGATAGAGATGGATCGAAATACCTTAGACCTCACGAGAAACCCTTAGTCTCGAATCCTCAAAGACTTAAAAGAATCCCATTGTAGTTTCAACTTTCAAGTACCTCGATGATGCAATCTTCAATAAACTAGAGCAGGATCTAGTTTCCTTCGATTCAAAGAGCGAGTCCACGAACCTAAACCTATGGTTGAAGAAAGGAAGATTGATTCAAGTCCACGAATCATTTGCTAGTCAAGTCCACAACTAGCCACTAATTGAGTTCACAATTAACCATTAGGTTTCTTACACAAGTGTAAAGAAAAACTTAAGAATTTTATTGAATAAAAGCCTCCCCAAACCTACTATGGATGTGCCCTATTTATAGGTGTAGGGAATAACATTGTAACCCTAAATACAATGGGAAAAAGAGTCCTAAACCTAATTTAGAAAACAAGTAAATATAGTCCTATTTAGAAAGGGATTCAAGGAATCTTTTCTAAATACAAACTAGTGTTTTCTCTTTCACGCCAAACAATTTAAAATAATGATGACAAAAAATAATAGGGATGGTTTGGGCCTAATTTAATTCCCAAAATCAGCACTTAAAAAATTATAACAAGCCTTGAGCTCTTCTTCATCTTTTGCAATTGGGCTTGACTTGGATTTCCACAATCTTTGAATATAACCAATGAAGAATTGCCTTAATTGTTTGGACTTGGGCCTTGTGATTGGCCCAATTGATACACTTAATGGATTTCGTTATGTTGGGCCCCATCAAGGGTCCTCCCAAGAATTGATCTCTATCTCCCTATTCCATTCTTTCATGGAACCTAGCCAGACACCTGGTTGGTTGGACCCCGTCTTCTCGGGCTTTCTTCCTACTTTGCCCTCCTCTCCTCTCTTTTCTTCCTATTGGCTTCCTCTACTTCTCCAAAACGGTTGGCCACCCTTATCAACTCGTCGTAAAATCGAGGACAATGGATGTTCAAGTACTTATGGAAATCTTCATACCTAAATGTCTGGATAAATATTAGGATTATTGCCTTTGAGTTGAAGGTGTACACACTTTTGACCTCTCTCTTTCTTCCACCTGGCCATGAAATCCCTCAAACTTTGACCTTTGTTATGTCTAATAGTGCACAAATAAGCAAAGTGTTTCTTTTGATGAATGTTGTTAGAGAAATATGTCAAGAAGTTGTTTGACAACTTAGCAAAACTTCATATTGATCTATTTGAAATTGTGTTGAACCAATTATCGGCCTAGGGGCATCTAGTGCCTAGGCGGCCAATTTTTGCAACAGTGATTATAGGTTGTCCCATCCAAAGTGGACAAGAATGTTATGCACATGATCACGCCATCTGCCCCAATCATCACAATAGTCGCCTTATAACTTGTCATGTGTACACGCTGGTCCAAGGTCCCGCTGTAAGCCTTAATAGCTAGAAGCCTGAAATCCATAGGAAGGAGCGGCGCATCCATTATCCTCAAGGTAAATGGTGTGGCCATCCTTACCTTGGGTTTAGGCGACTGCTTCCTCGCTTCCATTTTCTTCTCTAGCTCTCCTATTTTCCTCTACAGTAGTTCTACCACCTCCTCCTACACATTTAGGGTTCACTTCTACATGGTGGACCAACGCCGAGCTGGTCTACCAGACTCTTCCATCCTTTCTGAGCACAACGACCGCTCTCCCTCACCCATTGTCCTGGTCATGTCTTGATGTAGTCCCTTAGTAGATGACCCCTTGGCCTAGCAGGTCGTCTAGGCAACCTTTCACTTTGAACACCTTCATCCTTTACTTTCGAATGTTAGGAGGCTATTAGCCCCTCTTACTTGGGAGCTAGGTCAATTGCCTGATGCACGAGATACTAGGGATGACCATGGTTTGGTTCAAATCGTCTGGTTCGAACCGAACCCTCTACTGTAGGAACCAAATTGGAACCCAAAATGTTTCGGATCCGATTTCAAATTAAGAAAAAAAATATTTTATTTAAAAATAAAAAGCCTACAACCAAGGGCCTTTGATTCTTATGATTATGATATGATATGTAGGCAACTTAATCTTTGTAAAATTAAGTGCAAGCCTACAATTATTTTTAGTTTTCTAGTTTAATGTTAAAGTTTAAATATTTAATATAATCATTTTTTAAAATTGTAAGATGAAAAAAATATTTGTTAAATTTAGACTATTTTGAAAATAGGAAATATAATTTACCAAAAAAAAAAAAAGGTTCGAACCAGTAATTTAAACTGGAACCGAAACCTTCCTAAAAAATTTGAATTCGGATTTGTAATATTTCAGAATCGAGAATTGGTGATTCAGAACCAAAACTGAACCGCGATTGAGACTCACCTTTCAGTTAATACTTTTTAAATACATGCGAGGTGTATAATTTTAGAAAAAATTTATTTTTTTTTTGATGTGTAAAATGGGAAAGGAGTAGGAAGTTGCCAACCCTACCAAGAATTCGGATTATTTAGGACTCTTAGCTTGTACCTTGTACAGTTCTACCTACTCTCTCCCCACTTGTAAATTGTAATATGCCGGCCCAGTTATTACTACTCTTTCTATTTTCTCAATTCTTCTCCGCCCAATATCTAGGGGTAGTTGGATGTGCTACGATGCTTCCTTCCTTCTCATGTGGAATAACATGTTGGAAGGCACGTGACCCCTTCACCTACCTACCCCTTTTAATTTTCAACAATCTATGTCATATACGTCTGCATCTATTCCTCTCATTTTCCTATTTTCATCCAAATTATTTATAATATTTAATTAACATTAATTAATAAATTTTATAAACTTAATTTTTTTATTAAATACAAACCATTAAATTTTAAAATATGGATTATATATAATAAATCATTTTAGTTTAGACAGATGAAACACGTTATTTAATTTGATATTATTAGATAATGTGTTTGAATATTGAGTAAGTCTTGTGTGAGACCATTTCACGCGAGATGTATAATACTTTGTAATTAAAATTTAATACTTTAAAGCACTTATAATACGTATTGCATTTTGAGTAAAAAATGTTATGCCACAGTCTTATACAAGATTTATTCTTAAATATTTGCGCCATTTGATTTTAAAAAAAAAAAAATTGAAACGAAACGCATCATTTAAATGTAACCAAACAAAAATGAATTGGGCGTTACTAATTAATAATGAATATGTCTTTAAAATGGAAACAAAGTAATTATTCAATTTTAATATTATGTAATTGAGTTGGCATTCAAAATTTGTAGTTCTTTTTCCCTGTAATTAAAATCTTGTTTTCAAATGAAAATGACCAAATATATTCTATAGTACGTAACTGTATAGTCATTTTCCACAACCACTTCATACATTCGTACATTTTCATATTGTACTGTTTTTAAAATGTTTTAATTAATTTATGAATTCTTTTTAATAACTTGTGACCCAGGGAGATCAACTAATTCATATATAACCATTCAATAAAAAGAATTTTCAACAATATGTTAGTGATGGTTTTAACGGATCGGGTCCACCATAAACCGAATATAGGATACCGGGCTAGGCTAAAGCCCAAACAATTACAAGATGGATATGAACCCTGGACAAAGGGTTGAAAATAAGGACTTGGAACCACTAGACCGTAGTATTTGCCGTGTTTTTGATGCCCCTTGATGGATACCCGAACCCCCTATTTATACTGACTGGCCCCCTCCCAGATCCATCCACGTGTACGCCCGAGATCCCGCTCCCGCTCCTCACGCCACGTGGTCCACGCAAGCCTCACCACACGACACTGCCCACCACCCCAGCAATCATACCCCGCAGGCCACGTCACCCCCCCTACTGCCCCATGGGACGGGGGGCGCACAAGGGGCGCCGGGCCACACCACGGTCGCGCTCCCGTCGCGCTGGCCGCGCCGCCGCGCCCACCGGCGGTCACGCCGGCGCCCTGGCGCCGACACACCTGGCAGGCCGGAGCCCCGTACCCCGGACACTCGGACCCGGCCCATCGTCACAGGCCCAATCTACCCCACACCCAATATCCTCATCAGTTAGAAAATGAAAGAAGGGAGTGATTGTAATTATATTATACGAGTAAAAAATTTTATTTTTTTGTCAACTAAAATATTAAGTTGAATATCATTTCAAAGGGCATAACTTTTGGACTTTTCATAAAAATTTAATTAGTATACATTTAATAAATGACTATTATCTATGTGGTGTGAATGAGATAACATACCTATATTTAAACATCGATTTAATTTTATTTTTTGTCCTAAATTTATATGTGATAGTCCGCTTTTAGTCTTTTTTTTTTATCGGAACGTCCACATTTGGTCCTAGTATTGTGGTGGCATAACCATTTTTTGTCCTCCATCAACAAAATTGTTGGAATATCGTTAAATGCAAAGACATTTTAATCATTTTTATACAAAATGATTTGACTTCACTATATTTTTATGTTTTTTAAAAAAATCTATAATTGAATACTGAAATATAAAATAATTATTTTTTTACTTTTTAATGTTATATATATATATATATATATATATATATATATATATATATATATATATATATATATATATANATAATCGCGTTCAGGTGCGTACGGCTCGCCCAGGAGAGAACTGAGAACGCTTCTCAACGCGCCACGTGTTCCAGATGTAGTTGCACCTAACATTATAACTAGTTGCATGAATGTTAACAAGTTAAATTACTTGCACTTGTAAGTGAAGATATGTGCACAAGTGCAAGTAAAATGTATTACAGATGCAAGTAAGTTGTACACTGAGCATCAACACTAAGTGCACCTAATGTTATAACTAGGTGCACCTAATGTTATAACTAGGTACACCTAGGTTGCATCTAGATGCATGAATGTTAACAAGGTAAATTGCTTGCACATCTAAGCGAAAATAGGTGCAAAAGTGCAAGTAAAATGTATTACAGGTGCAAGTGAATTGTACACTGAGCATCTATACTAAGTGCACCTAACGTTATAATTAGGTGCACCTAATGTTATAATTAAGTGCACTTAGATTGCACTTAGGTGCATGAATATTAACAAGGTAAATTATTTGCACTTGTAAGTGAAAATAGGTACACTTGTAAGTGAAACTAGATGCAATTACTTGCACCAAAGTTTGAGTTATTTACGAAAATGTCACCGCGTCGCTTTTTTAAAATTACATCTGATTCTTTGATATGGATACGTGGACGACTATGAAGCGTTCTCATTTCCTTCTTGGACGGCAGTTCGCATGGGAGCGCGCCCCCCACAAGTGAAACTAGGTGCAATTACTTGCACCAAAGTTTGAGTTATTTACGAAAATGTCACCGCGTCGCTTTTTTAAAATTACATCTGATTCTTTGATATGGATACGTGGACGACTATGAAGCGTTCTCATTTCCTTCTTGGACGGCAGTTCGCATGGGAGCGCGCCCCCCACAAGTGAAACTAGGTGCAATTACTTGCACCAAAGTTTGAGTTATTTACGAAAATGTCACCGCGTCGCTTTTTTAAAATTACATCTGATTCTTTGATATGGATACGTGGACGACTATGAAGCGTTCTCATTTCCTTCTTGGACGGCAGTTCGCATGGGAGCGCGCCCCTATATATATATATATATATATATATATATATATATATATATATATATATATATATATATATATATATATATATATATATTTATATTTATATTTATATTTATATATTTATTTATTGGAAGCTAGCAATTCGTGCGGGCTACCCACGTAGTTTGCCAATCTGCGCGGGCAAAAAATTTTAGTCCCTATCTCACCTCACCGCGAGGTATTTTAGGACTGACTTACAGATTTCGATCCACTGTGACACCATTAGAGACAACTAGATAAGTGATTTTGTTTTTTGTGGGTAAAAATAACCAAACACGCCTTTAATATACTGTGGAATTTCTTTTAAAATTGATTGGATTTTCACCAACCAATCTCCGCATTTACGAAGTCTACCCGCCATTGCCCACTGCAACTCAATTGTTTAAGATCTCGATTTGGGCCCACATTTTCAATTCAAAGTTGTTGTGTCCTCTCGTGTTCCCTCTCCTCTTCATCTGTGCTGTTTTTATTTTTTATTTTTTATTTTATTTTTAGGTCAGCGTTGTTGGCTTCAAGTAAGTATCCCTCCCCATTACTTCATCACCAAATTTCTTTTGTTTGTTTTTTTTTTTTTCCCAAACTCCAAGTTTCACATTTCATTATGAAATATGATCTAAAATAACATTTAAATTATATGTCTGCAGTTAACAGATTATGTATCTATAAATAATTTGAAGACACATAATATATTAATTGCAGATATATAATTTATTGATTATAAACACATAATATGTTACCCGTAAATATCGTTTTGAATCACGGTACACCGATGCAATGTGGACCCTAATCCAGATTGGCTGCTTACCAACACCAATACATTAATGTATTCATGTATGAGAATCTGCCTACCCGGTATAGTTTACCATTTCTACAATATCTTTTTCAAATCCTAATCAGCAACACATGGCATGGCCACACCAACAAATCTACGTGTACCCAAGCATTTACTCGTTTGTTTATTTCCAATTTAATCGAAGTTGCGGTTTTTCTTGTACCGGGACGGGTATAAATACAGGGGGAGTATCAGACTCAACAAACCCAATCCACAATGCCATTTTCTTGCTAACCCAAAAAAATCCATTCTTTAGTTTTTTTTTTTTTTCTGAATTTAGAGATTTGATTTCCCCATTCTTTTGTTGTTGATTCTTTGACTTTGGGTTTGTGAAGATGGGCAGTGTTGGGTTGTTGAAGAACACCACCATGGTCTGTGCTCCATTGATGGCTCCTTCTGTGGAGGAGCTGATCAATGGCATGTATAAGGCCAAAGCACAAGGGGCTGACTTGGTTGAGATTAGGCTTGACTCTATCAAGGATTTCAATCCCCAAAAAGACCTTGAAATCCTCCTCACAAACAAGCCTCTCCCTGTCCTCATTGTTTACAGGTATCTTTATCTGTATCTATATATATGTTTTTCTCTGTTCTTGTGGATTATCATTTTTCAGTGCTGTTATTGCTATTCCTCATGTGTTTTGCTTCCCATTCTTGCAAATAAAAATTTAGTAGGTAATCTTGAGTTCTTGTCTCTTGGTTTGAACCGATCAGCTATGGGTAATCTAAGCTGGTTTACTATCTTGTGATCCTTTGTCGGTTAGGGCCACAAGAAGGGGTTTACCTATACACGCAAAAGGGTTGTGGGTTTCCCTTGTCCTCAAAAAACAAAAAAAAAAAATCTAGTATTGGCAATTTGGCATCATTCATTCTTGGCTAACCTGTTATTGAATCTACCAGAAAATTTGATTTGGTTAGGTTTGGTGACTGGTTTAGTGAAACTTCCCTTTTCAGACATAAAATGTTTTGCCTTATTGTTTACTCTATTGCTGTTGCTGTTATTGTTGTTGTTGTTGTTTATCACAACAAATGCTAAAGTTAACAATACCAATCATAGCCCAAATAGTCCCTTAATAACTGGAAAAAAATAGAAACTCATATATAATGAAATAAAATATAATTCCAACCAAAACCTTATTACCTCTTGGTGTTGCCTGAAGGCTTGTATACAAATTTGGTGGCTTGTTGAATGAGCAATGTGTGACAGGATTGACAGCTAGTCTAAAGCCAACTGGATGACATGTTATTTCAGTTTGAATGATTGTTCAGAGGGACCACATTTTTTGCTGTAATTTTTTTTTTTACTGCAGAATATATCTATAGTAATTATTTAGAACTTGCAAGGGTATATACCAAAGGACATTCTGCATAAACTGAATTTTTTTTTGTAAAAAGCTTTATACTATCTAATGCAGTGTTTTGTTTTTAATTAATTTGAAATGAGATTAGCTAATTTTTTTTGAAAATCAATAAATATTAAAAGTTGTGGCACATGTCATGAGTCATATCCTTTCTTACAAAAATTCAGTCCATTTCACATCACAAAATTTACGAGGTAGATGAGGTCTCCTCTGTGGTTGATATGAATCCACAACTACCAAAGAATGGAGTTGTTTTGCTCTTTTTATTTTATTTTATTTTATATTTTTTATTAAATTTTATCTGTTCTTAGATTGTTGATATATTTAGTTAAAATCTATGTCAGCTTTTTCAACTCAAATAGGGTCTGTAATAGGACAATATGTTTGCCACTTTTCCCTTGTCTCATTTGTAGACCATAATTTACTAGTTGGCTCAAGCGGAGAAAGGGAAAAGAGGAAAAGAAGAAAGAAATTGTAATTAAAGTTGTAGCCCGTTTACTAACTGGAAAATTTCTCAGTTTTCTGAAAAACTAGAGAATTTGAGAACAGATACTAACACAATTTCCTGAAATTGAAAAACTCCAAGTAGTTTCCCGAAATTCTGAGTGAACATCAAGAGGGAAATTGATGGTTTAGTTGAACTGAATGGAAATTATTGAGCTGAAAATTAGAGAAAAAAAAGTCCTGAATTTGATAATATGGTCATTTATTTCACCGGGAATGGTTTAGTATACATTCAGGCCAGCATTTAAACTTGATATAGAACGTCTTATTTGTGCATGCTTAGTCTTTTTATCAAAAGGTCAAGACGAGGTTTCTAACAAGAGTTCTGATAATTAAATCTCTTTTGAGTTTCAGACCAATATGGGAAGGTTATAACCTTGAAGGGGATGATGACAAGCAACTTGAAACTCTTCGTTTAGCCACCGAACTGGGAGCAGATTACGTTGACTTTGAGCTCAAGGTGATTATAACAGATAGCATTAATACTCCCTGTTCATTTTCCTTGTCAAAATATCAAAATTTCCCTGTTCTAGGGGATTAATAAAAATAAATACATCATGTAATTTAGTGTTTGCGGATTTTGCTCAAATGACACTTCATTGACTGTAATTTTTCTGTAACTCAGATCGCTTATGATTTCAAGAAAGAGGACAGAAAGAACTGCCGTGGATCAAGTAAAATGATTGTATCATGCTATGTTGAAAACCTCATCTCTTCAAAAGAAGATCTGAGTGATGTTGTTGCACGTATTCAATCTACCGAGGCAGATATCATAAAAGTTGTTACAGACGCAACCGATATTACAGAGCTATCAAAACTATTCCAGTTGCTTTCACATTGTCAGGTACGGAATTTTGTGAGGCAGATGTTATTCTGCCACTCGTACACCTTATAACAAGAATATGATCTTCCTGCTTCGGAAGTCTTGTAGTTGAATGGCTTAAGCAAAGAAAAGCACATAGCTTCTTATATTTGTAAAACAAGCGTAAAGAGATTTTTCTTCTTGCTATTGCATTCATATATGAGTTTAATCTATTTGCAGGTGCCAGTTATTGCTTATTCTATTGGAGAGAGAGGTCTTATAAGTCAGTTGTTGGGCCCAAAATTCGGTGGTGTCTTAGTATATGGATCAATTGAAGGGAACCCAGTGCCCGGTGTGCCAACTATCGATCACCTTAGAAATGCGTATAAAATTGAGGATATGGATGCGGATACAAAAGTTTTCGGCCTCATTTCAAAACCTGTGAGCCATAGCAAGGGACCTCTCTTGCATAATCCGACATTTAGACATGTGGGTTACAACGGGATTTATGTGCCAATGCTTGTGGATGATCTTAAGGAGTTCTTTAGGGTCTACTCGAGTCCCGACTTTGCTGGCTACAGGTATGCAATGCTTGAACTCACGGTTTAATGATAAAGCTGCCTGAATTAAATATTTAACGGGAGAAACTTCATTTTTAGTTCAATCAAAATATGAACGGCATCTACATTGTATATTCTACAACACTCAACTCATTAATGAAAGGGAAAATTAAGTACACGTTTGTTTTCTTGCTTGAACTGCAGTGTTGGGATCCCGTACAAGGAAGCAGTGGTCGATTTTTGTGATGAAGTCCATCCGCTTGCTCAGGTTGGAACAAACTCCACTTGAAACATTATAATTCATCGATATACTTCTTTGAAAAGAGCCAGTAGAATTCTTCATCTAGTTTGCTTTAAGCTCGTAAATTGATTATTTAGACAGTGAGAACCTTAGTGAAAATATAACTCAATGTTTCCTGTTTCACCATAAGTATAGTATTGGTTCTAAATTGAAGCGTTCTTTAAGATAGTAGAATTTCACAATACATCATGTTATGATATTCTTTAATCTGATTTTACATGGTTCAACAGTCCATAGGGGCTGTAAATACTATTGTCAGGAGGCCTAGCGACGGGAAGCTTATTGGCTATAACACAGATTGTGAGGCTTCTATAACGGCAATTGAGGACGCTTTGACCCTGAAGGGTACGATTCTAAATCTTGTTAGACATGAAACATTATTTCTTTATTCTAACCATGGAAAACATCATTGCTAAGTTGCGTATATAATTCAAGAATCATCCAAATGAGGATTAACCAGTTCATCGTTAACTCTTTCAGTTAATGGATGGACAAATGGATCAGCATTCCATTCTTCTCCACTCTCCGGAAAATTATTTGTCCTGGTTGGTGCCGGAGGTGCAGGAAGAGCGCTGGCATTTGGAGCAAAGACCAGGGGAGCTCGGATTATCATTTTTGACATTGACCTCAGTAATACCATCAGCATTCTACGATTTGTTGGAAAATTGTCTCGATTAGTGTCCATGTGCCACTAGAGGACTTGTGATGATATTGCGGGATTGTCCCAACTTATGTGATCTTTCCTTTTGTGTATGTATATATAGGTAGAGCAAAGGCTCTTGCAGAGGCAGTCTCAGGTGAAGCTCAACCATTTGAAAACTTACCTTCTTTCCAACCCGACAGTGGTGCGATCCTTGCAAATGCAACGCCTATAGGAATGCATCCAAACACAGACCGCATCCCTGTGGCAGAGGTTTTCCATCTACTACCATTCCTTATAGAGAACTCGCCATTTTCATTTGAATACCGAGACTAAACTATATACTCTCGTCTATAGGCAACGCTGAGGGATTACCGTGTTGTCTTTGACGCTGTCTACAACCCTCGCATGACCACTCTATTGAAAGCAGCCGAAGCTGCTGGAGCCATCACTGTTAGCGGAGTTGAAATGTTTCTCCGCCAGGCTATGGGCCAGTTCAATCTTTTCACCGGGGACAAAGGTAAATGAATCCTCCTTCTATGTTACGACCATTTCCGTTTTGTGACCCTAGCCTGCCAGCAAAGAACCACTGGGGGTAAATCAGCCTAAGTTGCCCATAGCTGACAACTGGCTCAAACCGAGAAGGCTAGGTTGAGTCTCGAACCTGAGACCTCACGGTTATCAAACCAACTGTCTAACCAATTCGACTGGAATTGCCCCCAGTGGCGTACCATTCTATATGTCCATTAGAGTTGAAACCAGCATTCCATCCTTCTGATTAAAAACATGTCTATTTGTGCTTTTGTGCAGCACCTGAAGAGTTCATGCGGGAGATCATTATGGCTAAATTCTGATTCTCAGAAAACATACATATTGTGTGGAAGGATTTAGTGAGACAAACCAATAAATATTGTGAAGAAGAGGTGAAGAAGAAAAGAAATTCTTGACCTGGAAACAATTGAACGTATAATGAAAAGCTGGTTTGGTGATAGCATATAATAACTACAGCTCCTTACAATCACTTGACCAGTTTACAAAGTGTATACTGCTAAGTGCTTAGTAGTGATATTTATTTATATTTTTTTTAATGGGAGGAACCTGTGATTATTTGTAATTAATAAATTATTATATATAACTTATAAATGCAATTATTTTCCCATGTCAAGTATTTTTACTTGAGAATGTAGATTCTATTTTAAAAAATTTTGAATCAACTTAAGGAGAGATCTCGATAGGGTGAAATCTACACAACACGAGGAATCCACCAAGGTTGGAAAATGCCCAAACATCCCATGCAGGGGGTGTCGAGTGCTAAAAGATCATGCTCTGTATCCCTCATCCCGCTCAACTTGAAAGACCATATTTGTTAGAAAATTAGTAGTTTCTTCTTCTCCCTAAAGATTCTCCACAGAACATTTGGGCGACCACCCAGAGCCTATATATATATACTGTTGCAAAAATCCCCGCCTAGGCTCTAGGCGCTCCTAGACCGAGGCGAATTGCTCCCTAGGCGTCAGCCTAGGTGGCCGACCGCCTACGAGGCCGCCTAGCGCCTAACTCAGTCGACTGGGCCGAGTTAGCGGTCGAATTTGGCCGAGTTAACTCGCCCAACTCAGCAGAGTTAGCCGAGTTCACTCGAGCGAGTCGGCCTTGTTAATTTTATTATTATATTTATATATATTTAAATTTATTTATTTATATAAGTAAGAGAAGAAAGAGATATATATATATATATATATATATATATATATATATATATATACTTAAAGTGCATGTTATGGTTTGTATGCTTAAAGTGCGTCAGTGTTGAAACTTAAGGTGAGTGAACCTAAAGCTTAAAGTGCGTGATTTTCCTTCTTAAGGTGCGTGTTTTTCCATCTTAAGGTGCATGGTTTGTATGCTTAAAGTGCGTCAGTGTTGAAACTTAAGGTGAGTGAACCTAAAGCTTAAAGTGCGTGGTTTTCTTTCTTTAGGTGCGTTGTTTTCTTTCTTAGGGTGCATGATTGTATGCTTAAAGTGCGCAAGTTGTTGAAACTTAAGTCGCAATTTTAAAACCTTAAGTGCGTGCGTGGTTTTTTTTTTTCTTAAGGTGCATGATTTGTATACTTAAAGTGCGTGGTTTGTGTACTCAAAGTGCGTCGGCCTAAAACTTTAGGTATGTGTGGTTTGTGACCACACAACCGCACGAGAACCCTCCCCCGCACCCTTCCATATATATATATATATATATATATATATATATATATATATATATATATATATATATATATATATATATATATATATATATAT
>NC_044930.1:10079123-10098012 GCF_003576645.1 Ipomoea triloba
TATATATATATATATATATATATATTTATTTATTTATTTATTTATTTATTTATTTATGAAAATGACCCACTCATTTATAACTTCATTTCTCATCCATCAGATCTTGCAGATTAATGATTTAGATAAGTCCATACGCCCTTATCTAAGTATAGGTCCTTATTTGATTATTAATATATATATATATATATATATATATATATGTATATATATAACGAAAATAGGAATTTATAATCTTGCGAAAATAATCCCAACCAACATATATAAATATATAAACAAAGGGATTTAAATTTTAGAAAAATAATCTCACCGAGATGGAAAAGAAGAAAGCAAGGAAAAGGGATCCAAGTCGTGTGATACTTACACTTTCTTTAAAATTGATTCGCTACATCCCGAGGTGCTAGGAGTGTTGTAGCATCAGTCTCTCAAGATAAAATGGATCAACGATACTGTAGTTCGAACACTCGAACCATAGTATCGTTGGCAAAGAATGAACTAGAACAAAGGCTTGACACATAAGCTATTTCAGAATGAGTGAGCAAAGAATTTGAGGAAGAAGAAGAAAAAGAGATTTCCGTTTCTACAAAAATCTGCCCAAACACAAGGCTATATATAGGGGACCAAATTAAATCTTAGCATTAATAGGCACAATATAATAAATCCGAATTAATAGTTGAATTATAACGTTTTGGTTATACTTTTATCACAATAATATCAATGATTACGAAATTAATATATAAATTAACTTGTTTCAAAAATACTTGAATGATCAAAAAGTCTGTATACTAAATTACTCAGCACTTTAAAGTGCTTAATTAGCACCTTACTTGGTTCTTCATAGCACCTCACGTAAGGTGATATCAAATTAGCACCTTACAGTGCTAATAAACATTCTCACCGAAAAGTGAGAAAAATGCATTCTTAATCACTATTCAGCTGCAACCCCACGGCAAGGTGATTGCACTCTATCGCACCATAACATCTTACTTCTTTTGTATAAATTGGTAAAATTATTTCATAAAATTGACATTGTTATAATAAATATAGTTATGTGGCCATTATTTGTGTAACCGTTGTAACGGTCACCATACTTAGTATTGTTATTATTACTTGTACATTATATATATTGGTGTTTTCCCACTTGTAAAGATACAATGATCATGAATAAGAATGCTCTCTCATCTTACCTCTATTCTCTGTTTATAGATTTCCTGCAAAACACCAATCACCGGTTAGGAGCTAAAGGCCAACGGGCACAACAAATATGGATTTATAATTCTCAAAATAATATTACAACATATTTGTTGTTGAAGTACAGAGGCTTTACTTAATAGTAAAGCAATTAACTAAGTAATTTTCTCCTCCAGGAAAATGTAAAAATCAAGATAATACCATTAGTACCTATTGAGAGGCTATTAATCATTATCTCAACATATGTTGGTGTTATAAACATCGTAAAGAGTTTAATGATATTAGCTCTAATAAAAATGAAATGAAAGGACTTGGTAAACCAAGTATTATCTCGACCTGCAGATCGAGTATTCCCTTGAAAGTTATATACATCAATCAGTCTATTTTTTTAGAAAGATTTCTTTAACGCATTTCATATTGACTCATCACACTAACGGTTATATCTCTTGAAGAAGATAAGGAACCGTTTAGACTCAAAAATGATACTAAGGACACTTTAGGACCTGAAGTCCATTTCTTCATTATTGGAACACTACGAAAGAACCAGAAGTTCCGTGATCATATTAGGACTAACATTGTCCATACAGTGAAATCACTTATAACTCCTAGTGCTCCAAATATTATCTAGTAAACTTATGCAATAACCCACTAGTGTTTCTCATAGATCACTTGGTATTGACTCCTTTTTTTTCAAAACTAGTTATGTGTGTTATTCAACCCACATAAGCTCCAGAAGAGTCACGAGAATCATTGTATAAAATATTAACTTATAGTAACAATCTTGAAGATTGTCATATCATCTTCTCTACGATCCCTTTGAAACAGCTATTCTACTTTAAGCAATGTAGAAATCGAAGATTGTTATCTTCAGGGGGAGATATTGGACTACATTTACTTAAATCAATCCTGAAGATTGGGTGGGTCCTAAATGGACCAACAATTGTACTCTTTTTTCCCTTAACTAAGTTTTTCCCACCGAGTTTTCTTAAGTTAAGGTTTTTAACGAGGCAATCAGGAAGGTTGTTGTCTTCAGGGGGAGCAACAACATACACATAAATTATTGGTCTAGA
Source organism: Ipomoea triloba (assembly GCF_003576645.1). NCBI lineage: Eukaryota > Viridiplantae > Streptophyta > Magnoliopsida > Solanales > Convolvulaceae > Ipomoea > Ipomoea triloba. The sequence goes on from NC_044930.1 coordinate 10,081,382, forward strand.
AGACCACCAACTCTTACAAATCCTGAAGATTAAACGCAAAAAGTTATGGTTGTACTCTTTTCCTTAACTAAGTTTTGTCCCACTGGGTTTTATTAGTGTAAGGTTTTTAATGAGGCAACCAGGACAATATATATCATGTACTCTTTTCTTCAACTAGGTTTTTCCCACGTGGTTTTCCTAGTGAAGTTTTTAACAATGCATGAAAGTATTTGAATATACCATTCATATACATTATACTCTTTTTATGTCTAGGTTTTTCCCACAGGGTTTTCCTAGCAAATTTTTAAACCAGGCAAGATCGTGAACGGATAATGTCCAAGGGGGAGTGTTATAATAAATATAGTTATGTGGCCATTATTTGTGTAACCGTTGTAACGGTCACCATACTTAGTATTGTTATTATTACTTGTAATTATATATATTGGGGTTTTCCCACTTGTAAAGATACAATGATCATGAATAAGAATGCTCTCTCATTCTTCTTGCCTCTATTCTCTGTTTATAGATTTCCTGCAAAACACCAATCACCGGTTAGGAGCTAAAGGCCAACGGGCACAACAAATCACTTTTCCAACAGACATTACGTAGTTTTAAGGCCCGTCAATTTTCGAATGACATTCGTGTACGCAAGTTGCGGGTGCATACGAATCGAGCCTTTCCAAATTCTACGTTCAATTTTTCAACTCAAATGGTCTTTTTTGAAAATTAATTTCTCATTCACACATTAACCGTTTTGAGCATACAATATATCAAATTTTTTGTCTCCGTTTTGAGCGTACAATATTTTAAGATATTGATATATTGTAAGCTCAAAACAGATAATGAGTGAATGAGAAATTGATTCTCAAAGTAGACTCATTTAAGTTGGGAAATGAAGGTGGAAAGCTTGAAACAACCACATTGTGTTCATAGTATTAGTAGTGTTGGTTTGAAAATCATTATGAATAGATAGTTTAATTTGTTGTTATTGGTTTGTAAATTTGTGTGTTGATTTGGTGGTTTTGAAAAATTCTGTACAGGTTTTTTAATAAATAAAATTAGGTATTTTCAGAATTTAAATGAAATATTAAAAAAAAATATTCCGCGACACCCTATGCGGAGAGCGTGTCGTGGAAAGCTTTTATTTAAAAAAATAAAAAAGGATTTCTGCGTCACCCACAATGGGGTGGGTGTCGCGGAAAGCCATTATTAAAAAAAATATATACTTTCCGTGTCACCTTGTACGGTGATGCAAAAAGTTCATGCTTTTAGAGTTACCTTAATCCGCTACACCACTACAGGTTTAGCAGAAACTCATTTACAGGTGTAGCGGATTTGCTTATTTGTACTAGTGACTATATATACAAGAGTCTTTTAGAAAGATATTGAATTGTATAGCATAGAGGCTCTCTCTAGCCCGTAGGGGTGCAAATCAAATTTTAGATTGAGTTTAAAACAGACTTGACTTGTGTACGCTGGTATCTTGCAAACTAAGTTATGCCAATTTTTCAAAAATATTTTTCAACATTTTTACCACTGACCGAGCAGTCACTACTCGGATTTGTGACCAAACGAGCAGTTACCACTTGGCCTAGGTGACCGAATAGTCACAAGGCGAGTGACTACTCGGCCTTGTGACCGAAAGGTCACTGCTCGATTGTAACCTTTTGATCTACTTTTCGGGTACTATTCGTGAGTACTGCTCGAAGGTACTGTTCGAATTACCGTTTTGGAGCATTAAATATGATGTTACGGAATTAATTTCATATTAATTCTAATTTTAAATTTTAGAACTAATCTCCAGATTAATCCTGTTAAAGGTTACAATATGGTTTTTAAACCAGTTATTAATGCCATGTTAATTCCTATTAATTCCTCATCTCCTATATAAAGCTTGGATGAGTAGGTGGATTTTTAACAACTCTAACACCCATGTTCTTGGCTTTTTGCCTTCTAGAAAACCACTGTTCACTTTCCTCTAAAATTTTTGTGTTTATACCAGTGTTCTAGCTCGCCAGACTTATTGTTTGAGGGCTAAAATCGTAAGTCGCAATCCGTTTTGTCCTGAGAAACCTTGGCTACAACGCTCATAGTACTTTTGAGGATAGCAAATAAAATTTTAAGTAAATAGTGTTTCGCTCTACTCGAACTAAACATCACCTTTCGTTTTGCTTGTGCTTGTATTTTTCTAGGAATAATCTCTTTGTAGAATTATTTTTAGGACAATGTTACATGCCCTATATCTATCATTCACAAATTTGTCACTCCCTAATATGATAAGTTTTAATAGGTTGAGATTTGGAAAAGAAAAAAATAAGGATAAAAAAGTAAACAAACCTATTTAAAACTTGTCACATGGAGTGACAAATTTGTAAGTGGTAGATGTTGGGGCTATTGACATTTTCCTTATTATATGTCTATTATCATTATTATTTCTTTATAAATTTATTATTATTATTAAATATTTATTTAATCACGTACTATCGTGCAATATTTGACTATTTGACTTTTTTTTTTGTTATAAAATGAGAAATACAACACTCCACATTCCACATAACTTTTCAAACACGACATCCAAATTAAGAATAATATTACGCGTTGAGTGGATAGAAATGGCAAAGTCGTGCGATCCAAGTCTTTATAATTTGGTGCGTACGTATTGCCTAATATATAACGATATTAATTGGGAGAAATTCCCTCGTGGATAAAGAGACGTGTCCACTTAATTAGCTTATGCATATGTGATGTTCTCTACCATCAATTCACCAAATAAATAAGGGATCTTACAAATCTATGATAATGTGGAAAAAAACATTAAAAAAGCAGAATTTTTTCAAATTGATGCATAATATGATCAAGGATGTTTAAAATGTTTTATCTAAATTGTTCAAAAAGTCATGTTACATGTCCTATAAAAATCACTATCATGGTACTATTTTATTAAATTTTTTTTTTATATTTGATTATTATATGATTTTTTTTTTATTAATTCATGATGAGGTTATCGAATTCACCCATAGTGAATGGAAAAAATATTTTTAATTTTAAGATTGTCACATTAGAGAGTAAAATTTACGTAGTAAAAAGTTGTGGGTAGAGATGTAATCGGATCAGCTCCTTCAAGTTTTAGGCTCGCCCTATCAGACTATCGGACGTATTGATTTGGGCTAATCATTATTTTTTGTCGGGTTTAAAATTATTGGCACTAACCTTAAAATTTCGAGTTGTCGACCTTATTAGGTGAACTCGACTAAAACTTTTGGTATTTTTAAATTAATATTTTAAACTTTCAAATTTAATAAACTTGTGCATTTACACTAATAAATATAAATTTATACACCATTCAATCAATCTAACCCTCCATTTCAAAATCTAAATTTCTAATTAAAAATAATTAATATATTTACATTATAATATAATAAATTTTTATTTTTCATTATTTATTTTAATAAAAATATTTTATCTTGTAATAAATTTATTAAAATTTTATTTACAAATTTAATAAAAAAAATACTAAAGATAAACTTATATATAAACTCCATGTGTGTTTTGCACTACTACAAATAAGACTTTTAACGTCGATTTTTTGACACTTTTAACGTCGGTTTTCTTTCAACTTCGTTCTTCTAGACGTAGTACATTAAAGGAACGACGTCGGATATCGAACCGACATCGTAGCTATTTAAATAAATAAATAGATACGACGACGGGGCTGCTGCTGTAAGACGACGGGCTGTGGTAGTGGTGTGCGACGACGGCGTTAGTTATGTAGTGCGGTGGCGACGACGGGGAAGAGAACGATTGGCGGCGACTGGTTTTGTGTTTCCAAACAAGTAGGAGAAAGGTTTTCCAAACAAATTGGAAAATGGAGACTAGCTATACGTCTGATATGATCTGTAATAAAAATTTAGATATGCGGCGTCGGTTGTCCCAAACAACTGACGCCATAGCATTTTTTTTTATAAATCCTATACGACGTCGATTAACAGCAAACCGACGTCGTATAGGGTTGAATTTTTTTTAATAAACCGACGTCGTATAGGTGTTTAACGTATTTTTTTTATTTACAAAATATTCCAGCATCAAAGAACTGATGCCATAACAAAAATTAAAAAAAAAATTGACGGTTCTATACGACGTCGGTTAGACGTCTAACCGATGTTGTATAGATTAATAAATATTATTCAAAATTTTTTTATATTGTATGACGTCGGTTAGACATCTAACCGACGTCGTACAATAATTTAATATTAATTTTTGTATATGTTATAACATCGGTTATTCGTAACATTTAAAAATTAAATTAATTTTTTTACTTCGATTTTGTATAGTTGCAACGTTGTATATATTTTCTATAGCAGTGGTTTCATATTACTTGTGAAACAAATTAAAGAATAGTTTTAAGTGATTCGAACTAGGGATTCCATATCACGATTAAAATTTTCAAATTTCAATTTAATTGTATTTATAATTTTTTTTTTTTAAAAATCAAACTAGATATTTAAATTTATTTTCAAAATATGTGTTTTAAAACCACATTTTAAAATTAAAACAAAATTTAAATAGGTTAGTTCTTACAAAATTACGAGTAAGAATAAATTTAAAATTTAAAATTTTAATCATTATTATTAAATTTTTATATCAATATAAATTTAAAAAAAAAATTAATTTAAAGTTTATTTTAAATGATAGTATTTTAATGAGAGAGATCAAAACTAGTTAACACATTAGATCATGTTGATGTCCACATGACAGTATATACTATCTGGATGTGTTCATCATAATTACTTACTCAAGAGTCAATATTACCATCACTGAGGCTCAAACCCATAACCTTCAATATGAGAGAGTCATCCCGTGTCACTAAAGGACAAGGTCATTGGCCAAACAAATAAACAAATAAAGGAGTGCATATGTCAGAATAGCTCATTATTTAATAATACATTTATTTTTCTTATTCTTCTTCTTCGTTTTAATTTATTAAGCATTTAGCAATTTAAAAAGTAATTTAATATTTATTGTTTTAGTAATAAAATTGAATCAATTGCTAGTGAGTTTATTATGTAATGAATTGGTTATTATACTACATTTTACTATAATGTCTGTTTTGGAAAATAAAAAATTAAGGTATTTTGACCATTCAAATGGCTTATGAAATGGAGTATAAGATCGGAATAAAAAACAATAGTAAATAATATAGTAGTCAAAATAATGGTATAGTGATAAATTTTCAGATGAATAATTCCCCCCCCCCCCCCCCCCCCCCCCCCCCCCCCCCCCCCCCCCCCCCCCCCCCCCCCCCCCCCCCCCCCCCCCCCCCCCCCCCCCCCCCCCCCCCCCCCCCCCCCCCCCCCCCCCCCCCCCCCCCCCCCCCCCCCCCCCCCCCCCCCCNCACACACATAAAAGGATCAATTTTTGTTATTCAAAATGCAATGTTTGGTAGGGTGTATTTGCAATTCAATTGCAACGTTTTTTAAGCAGAAATTACTTATTTGATTGGAGAGAATTGCTATTCCCTCCCTATTGTGGAATTGGAATTCATATCCGCATATGAATTGCAATTCAGTGTGGAAAGAAAAGGAGAGAGAAAAAAAATCTTTTTGCCCATTATTATTATTATTATCATTATTATTATTTCCATTCCTATTAATTTTATTCATCCCTACCAAACAATGTACTTTGAATTTCTATTGTATTCCCTACATTATTCTTTTTCTCACTGATTCCTTTTCTCTATAATTCCTTCTTCCCAACTAAATGCCCTGTAAGTTTCCAAACCACAAATGATATCCTAAATTTGAACAAAATTGAATTTTTCTCCTGTTTGATTCATTTTCCTCAAATATGGGGAACAATTTTGGAAGGCTCAACATTGATATTTTGTTTTGAAAAAAATATCAAATATGTTATTGAACTTTTTTATTTTTGTGCAATTAGGTCACTAAACTTAAAAATGTGCAATCAAACATCAAGCTAAGCAAGCAGAATGTGTGTAATTTGGACATTTTCTTATTTTTTTTCCAGTAAAATCTGATTATATTGATTATATGATACGGAGTATGTACTAAGAGTTGCTCTTTCCGCTGACATATTAGTTAGGACTTAAGGAGTAAGATTATTCCTCAATTGCACATAATGTGCTTGTTTGATAACTCAATTGCACCGCAAATTCTACTGTGGACGCATCAAAACGACATCGTTTTGATTAATGAAAACAGACGGATGAAATAGCTTCCGTTCCGCGCCATTTACTTTCAGTTTATATACACTGCAGTTACATCTCAACACAACTATAGTTTCTTTTCGATATAACTGTAGTTTCATTCAATATTATACATTCAAATACGTGAACCTGCTATTTAGTTTTCTTTCAACACAACTACAGTTTCTTTTATAATACACTGAAGTTTCATTTCAACACAACTACAATATAATTTCGATATACCTACAGTTTCATTGGACAATATACACCCAAAAATGTGAAACTGTTATTCAGTATCAGTTTATATGCAATGCAGTTACATTTCAACACAACTACAGCTACATTTCGATATAACTACAGTTTCATTCGGTAATACAAAAACAAACGTGAGGCAGTATCATTTGAGATGAACTGTAGTATCAGCTACGGAAATTTACAGCAACCGTTTTTTCCACTTATTGAAACGACGTCGTTTTGTGACCATAATCCACAATGTATTGTGGACCATGGTCTACAGTATAACGACTGCAATTACACACTTTTTAAGTTTAGTGACCCAATTACACAAAATAGATAATTTTAGTGACATATTTAAAACTTTTTGAGTTTTTCTTTTATTTTGCATGAACATTGGGAAACAATTAATTATCACTTGCGTAAAACTTTTTAAATTACCTTTTAACAAAATAGGTATAAAATTTGTATTATATTATTATAATAAAATATATAATTATAATATTTTAATTTATGATATTATAATTTAAAAATCACTATTATTATTATTTAAAGATATATTGATCATTATACTTAGGGTGCGTTTGGTTCGCATATGGGAATCGGAATCGAAATGGGTATCAAATACTTGGTAATGATAATGGATTTTGGTGAAAGTATTTAGCATGTTTGGAAGTTTGGTGGAATGGGAATGATTATTAATAGTTGGGGAAGAAAGAAGGAAGGGAGATGAAATCCTTATTTAATAAGGGTATGAGTTTTATCATTAATGGGGTATTCCAAACCCATAGTAGCATTCACAAAACCTATCAACCAAACACAAGCAATCACTTTCATATCCATTCCTTATGCCTAAACCCACCAACCAAACACACCCTTAGTATAACCAAACAATAGAATTAATGGTAATTTCTTTCTAATGGAACTAGTATTTTCGCCCGTGCGTTGCACGGAATGGATTTGTTATAATATTTAAAAAAATATTTAGATCAGTATACAATTATATATATTATAACATCGAATATTATATAGCGCAATTGATGAAATTGATTGGATCGATTATGTTTTTTGATGTTTTCCTTTGAATTAGAACAAATAATTGTCCAATTACCCGGGCGTGGATAAATTTTTTTTATTATATATTGAGATAATAAAAATAAATATGAAATTATAAAAAATTCTAATATTGAACGTGTATATTTATTTGATTATAAGATTAGTATAAAAATATTACTCAATTAATTGAATAATATATGACTTGTTTGTCTAAAATTATCTTAAAAAGATCTATAAGTAATATGACTTATATAATTATATTATGACTTATATAATTATATTATTACTAAAATAAATATGAGAAAATGAGAAATAAATTAATTTTAATTATTATAAAAATAAATTCAACGACCAATGCTTAATTTAATTATCATAATAATTATTAGGCAATTATTATTAGTCAATTACACTAATATATGTGTAATTATACTTTTATACTTTAAGTATATTCATTTTGCCCATATTGCATTTAGTTTTATCTTCCTCCTCCATATTTGAATGAATTAATTTTGATTATTATAAAAATCTAACAACCCATGTTCAATTAATTTTTTTAAAGTTTAAATAATTTAGAGTTTTCAAAAGGAAAGTATAATTAACTATTAAAGTTTTTAAATAATTTTCAGTCAATTAGTAATATCCTTTTTCTTTTCCCGATAAATGATTTTACTTTTATTAATAGTGTTGATACGTGAGTATACATATTATCAATTTATAGATATTAGTTAATTTCTATTTTACATTTTCTTAACAAATAAGCTTTATTAATTATTTGACCAATAAAATATTTCATTAATTGACTACAAAAGTTTAGGCGGAGAATGAAATAGGAGGATTTTACTTTTATATATAGTATAGAATATAGATTACGATCTTTTTATATTTTAAATCAATTAGTAATATCATTTTTCGCGGAATAATGGTCAAATAAACCATTGAACTACACACAAAACTGCAATTAGGCCATCGAACTCAAAAAGAATGCAATTGGATTCCTGAACTATATAAACTCATGCAATTAAGTACAAATTGACATGTTTTCAAAAAAAAAAAAAAAAGAAGTCCAAATTGACCTGTTTACCTACAATTGTGATGACATGGTGGTTACTAATTTTAAAATAAACTTTTTAAATAATTTTAATTAAAATAATTAAATAATAATAATAATAATAATAATAATTAAAAAAAAAAAACAAACGTCTCCGGCAGTTCTTCTATTTTTTTAATTTTTTTTTTAATTATTAGTGCCGATTGTTATGTGTAAATTAATATCGAGCAACTTTATCTAGGAAAAATGAAAAGAATTACGTAGTAATATTTACCTAATTTTCGTTCCATTTTTAATTGATGATGTAGAATATTATTATTGAAATATTTCCGTTTCATTTTTAATTTCCGTTCCTTTTTTAATTTATCTTTAATATTGTTTATAATATGCCTTTATTATTCATGATGTAGAATGCTTTCCTTTTTTAATTAAATTGCAATGATATGTCCATTTCCTTTTTCATTTTAGTTAATTATGGATATTTTTTTATTTACAGTCAATTATTAATATTCATTTCCTTTTATATATTCAATCAATTAGTAACATCAGATTCATTTTTAGTCGATTTTTTTTATTTTCAGTTAATTAGTCAATTAGAATAATAGATCCACTGGTATTTTTACCTAATTTCTGTTCTATTTTTAATTAATGATGTAGAATATTATTATTGAAATATTTTCATTCTATTTTTAATTTACCTTTACTATTGTTTAAAATTTAAAATATGCATTTACTATTCTTATGTTTTTATATATAGTATAGATTAATACTATGCTAATTATGACGTCCATGTATTATGAATAAGTATGGTAATTAAGGAGTGTATATTATAACTAAAAAAATAATGTATATTTTAATTTCGTTTAATTATGGACGTAATATGTGTATGTTTAATTTTCTTTAATTTTATCCGTAATATATATGTGTATGTTTAATTTTCTTTAATTATGTCCGTAATATGTGTACCATTAATTTCTTTAATTGATTAGATAAAATTATGGCAAGTATAAAAAACCGTTTAATAAAAGTATAATGTTTGAAATAATTTCTCAATGACCATAATTATTAAGATTTTATTCCAAAGTAACCATTAGCATGATTTTATATGTGTAATAATCTGTGAATTGAAATAATTTACATAATTGTATGGACGTAATAATATGTGAATTACCATAATAATACGTGAATTGAAATAATTATCATAATTTTGTTAATCTCCTCTAATTATGGATGTAATATGTGCATTATCAATTTCGTTAACTGATTTGATAAAATTTATATTACGAACAACAATATTAATTCATTAGTTGTCATAATTTTTAAGATTTTATTCAAAAGTAATCAAATGAAATGCACGGGTAATTGACATTATCTGAAGTAAAAATATATAAAATTATCGTAAGAATGAAATCTCTATGTTTAATGACCATAATAAATTTAGATGTTAAATATAGTGTAATTAACACGGATTATATAGATGGTAAATAGTATATGGTAATTACCTATATAGATTAACATATTAAACGGATTAACATATGGAACAATGTTATAAAAAAGGAAGGAAGCCTTTTAGATAAAATATATTAGGAATAATATCAATTAAATAAAATATCATAGGAATTTCTCAATTCTATATTTATAATTACCTTTATAAACAGATTTAATAGGAAAATTTAGTTACAAACTTATATTAAGAGTTATGGATCATTATTATTATATTATTATTATTATTATATTAACATAATAGATTTTAAATCGAGGCTACAAAATTTAATATTATTATTTCATTTATTCAAGTATAGTAATCACCATTCTTTAACTAATAAGTGTGAATTAGTATTGTGCAATTAATGATAAAGATTAATAATAATTGGAATCAACAATCAATTATACAATGACCCATGTTTAGCTTCCAATGCACCATTTTTTATAAAATGAAGAATTGGAATGGTAAAACGAACAATTGGAATGAATAATTGAGGATTTATTCAAGTATAGTAACCACCATTTTTACCAAATTACATAAGCATCCGTAAATGGGGAAGATCAAGATTGCAAATTCTACAATATATAGATGAGCATCCGTAGATTGCTAGTTATTTTGCACAGTATAACTAAAAAGATGGATAGTTAAATAAGGTATTATCATTCAAAATCTTGTAATACAAAGTTACAATACAATGTTTTTCCATTAGAAATTATCAATCAAAGTAATGTGATTAAAATATATAATTATAGAAAACATTTGATTGTTCACTACAATCACTCTGAAAATTGTAATTTTACATGCGTGATACGCCCATGGCAAAATTGGCCTAGCTACTTGAAACCTTATCAGCAAAAATTAAAGCATATTGAGCTGTTAAAATCAAACTAAATCACAGTACTACAAAATACTTTATGGAATGCAGATTACACTATAAGGATCTCCAACATGCAGAATGAATCAACTAAAAATTAAATCATATCGCATACCATAACAATTCTACGCGTGTTAAAGTTCGATCTTCGACTTCGTAGAATTACAGATTATAGATCTCTTACTAATAGTGAGAGCACAGATATTGGTACATTGTGAGAGAAGAGTCATTTCTCATCATTATATAGTGGAGGATAAATATAATATGGAAGATTTTTCAAAAGGAAAGTATAATTAATTTTAATTTTATGTAAATATAGATGATTGACATGTAAAAATTTTACTACAATATTATATAATTTTTTCATTCTAATATAGTTAATTACATGTCAATTATATAAATATATATAGATATATAGATATAGATATAGATTATCATATCACTAATCACCAATCACCAATTAATTAATTAATATCAATATCAATCTATATAAATATAAATATTAATATATAACAATATTACCATATCACTAATCACCAATCACCAATCACCAATTAATTAATTAATTAATATTAATATATATATATATATATATATATATATATATATATATAAATTAATATTAATATATAACAATATTACCATATCACTAATCACCAATCACCAATTAATTATTCTTTTTTAAAATAATCACCAATTAATTAATTAATATTAGTATATATTAATATATTATATATTAATATTAAGAATAATACCATATACCATATTATCAATTATCAATTATATATCACCAATCACCCATCACCCATTAATATTAACAATATTACCATATTATCATATTATCATTATCATATATTACCATAATAATATTATAGGATGGATAATTAATAAAATAATAAAATAATAAATAAATAAAATAAATGATTTTACCAAAATACCCTTAAGTTTTGGGGGGAAAATTTGGGAGGAGGAAATTGTTTTTATTTATAGTATATAGATATATAGATAGATTTTAATGTTTTTAATAATTTATTTCACACCCATCGAATAATAGAATCAATTGTAATTTCTTTCTAATGGAATTTTAATTCCATTATTCCTTAAATATTTTGAAAACTACTCCTTTCCTTATGTGAACAAATTCCGAAACTTAAAAGAGTTTTTTACCAAATTTTGGAATATGAAATTTCTGAGAAATTGTAAGTTGTAACGAACAAGAACAATAAAATTATAAATGGAGTGGGAGGCAGATTTGAGTGAATAGAAAATTTTGAAACTTTGTAGAGAGACAGAGAGAGAGAGCGAGAGAAAGAGAGAGAGAGACAAGGGAGGAGGGTAAGGTAAAAGAATGGGTAACTGTGTTTCTGATGTAAAAGGTGGGAAACAGGGTGTAGGAGGCGGTGGGGCCCAGGGTGTTGGCGGCGGCGCTGAGGGGAAAAACGACGCAGTAGATTTTTTCTTCCGCGCGCAGGGGCATCTCGCCACCCAAATTCAGGTTTATTTACTTCGCTTCACCCTTCAGCTTCTCCTCCTTCACAACCCTCAAATTCAATCGCTCTACCTTGCAATCACTTAAATTTAAAATCTCAATTATAACAAAATTTCTAATTTTATTGTATTCAGGTTATTATTTCAAATTGATGATCATAAGCTTGAATTTTGGGAATAGAGAATGAGACTTAGATTCTTTAGGTCGATTTTTTAGGTGAAAAATATTTGAGAATCTATAAAATAGATATTACCTTATAAAAATTACAAGTAGAAAAAATATTTATATATTTTTGGTTGGGTGTGTTTGTGAATAAACAAAGGTGAACAGTTACCAAGTGTTGTCAAATCCATAGTTGACATTGACCACTCTTTTCAACTCTTTATTTAGGGAATTATGTGTGATCTGTGCACTTTTCTACTAAAATTTTTATTGGTCTTTTTGAGAGTTAATTGCAACTTATATTGTGATTATTATTTCCTATGTGTCTAGTTTTTTACTGAAGTTATTTTTAATTAATTTTTCGTAATATTAAGATATATAAAATTTATATATTTAAGAATTATAATAAAGTAATTATTAAATATAAAAATAATTAAATAAATAAACAAAAAGAAAAGAGTTTGTTTCATCCATGAATAACAAATCTCAAAAGGAAAATGGGACAGATTTAAGAATTTAAAAAGTGGGTCCATTTGGAATGATGAATATCACATCTGTTTTTTTCTTTTTTTTTTTTAGTGTAAATTCATCATCGCTACATTTTATAGTCAAGTCAAGTCAAGTCAACCTTTTGTACGTAGTGAACAATCCTTGTTTCAGCTTCTCATTTTTAAATATACTAATTTATATCAATGGCCTACAAAGCCTCCACCCAAAAACTAGCTTAAAACAAATTGATGACACAAGTAAACTTTGGGTTCAATGAGATCTGGTCCTCAAATAACACTGAACTACGGATCTTGAGAACTAATTCTAATTGTTTATGTAATAAAGTGAAATTTTGTTAAATTGATCACGTTGGGTGGATGCGGGTGAAGGACGCACCACGTGACTAGGAGAAGTCCAGCACTTGTTTCTTGAAAATGTGACATATAAGTACCAGTTAAACGCTTGATCCTAACAATGACATACATAACTAAAATTTTAGTTCAATGGGAATTTAGTCATGAAATAACATGGAATGGAGATCTTGAGAAATCTCCATATTGATTACTGAAACCATAATGTTATGTGGAAATGTGGAATCCGTTTGAATCATTTTTGGGTCATGTGCTTTATTATGTTTTTCCATGAGTAACTTGTCAATGCTTCTTGTTAAATTTTTTTTGTTTTGTTGTTACAAATTCTTAATACTAACATGGCATCACAACCTATCTTGTTAACGAAATGCAGCTATCTCTATCAGCTTCAAAGCTTCTTGATTGCGACATCTTGTCAAAGGTATGCTCACAAGATTTTGCACGTACAAAATGGCTCGCAATTCGAACCACATTTTGCTCAAAATTGCTACATACTAAAAAGAAAAGAAAATTTATGTTTCTATGTAACCTCACCATGAAGTTGTACATCACTTTCTTATATATGAATGCGTGAATCCAACTTGAGACAATATTTTGGTGCTTCCATCTTTTAATTGCAGAGTGATCCCATGGCAGTAGTGTATGAAAAGCAAAGGGATGGAACCCTTTTAGAAGTTGGACGCACGGAAGTGATAATGAACAATTTGAATCCTACTTGGATTCAAAAAATTAATATGACATACCAGTTCGAGCTTCTTCAACCATTGGTGTAAGTGTTTTGTACACATAATCCCTGCTCCTCTCTTAGGTGCTGTTTAGTTCATGGAATTAGGTTGTGGGGCCCATTCCTTAATCCTAATCCAGAATTTGGGAGGGGGTAGGATATCTAACTCTAATCTGTAGGATAAAGATTGAGGAAGTGATGGAACTGTTAATTCCTTTATTGTATGTGTATGAGTAAACATTAGGTGTACTTTTTATTCTATTTTTTACTCTCCCTACTAAAGTAGTTTGATTGGTTCTGAAAAAAGTGAGTTATAGTTTTCATTTCTTTCCTTTTCTTCTTTGAATATGACATTTGACGAGAGTTTTACTTCTTGAGAGTTACACATATCATTTTCTAATATCTTCTTCTTTTTTTCTCACTATTTTCTTTTCAGTTTTCATATCTATGACGTGGACTCGAAATACAATAATGTACCTGTGAAGGCACTGAAGTTGAAGGACCAAGATTTCCTTGGTGAAGCAAATTGTGTTCTCTCTGAGGTGTGTTACGTTGCTTGCTTAACAAAGGCAAATGGAACTACATTCTGGCATTATACTATTCTTATCAATTATCATGCAGTTCTTGTTAAGTTGAGTTGTAGTGATGAGATAGTAGGAATGAAACTATAAAGGGTGCGTTTGGTTTGAACTTGGGAGTCGGAGTCGGAGTCGGAATGAGAATCGAATACTTGGTAATTGGAATGGGTTTTGGTGAATGTACTTTGCAGGTTTGATAGTAAGGTAGAATTGGAAGGATTACCAATATTGATGTTTGTTTATGTATGATCCTATAATCGGAATGAAAATTTTAAAAATTCAAAAACAAAAACTCAAGGCAATTGATCTTAAAAGTGATGATGAAGTGAGTGAGCAATGTAGTGAGGAGAGATGAGTGAGGAGGCGGCGAAATGAGGAGGCCATGAAATGAGGAGAGATAAGTCTAAAGTAATAGAATGATACCTTATTTAAACTAGATAATGGGTTTTGTAATTATAGGGGTAATCAAATCTTATACCTGTTTTTTAAAAAGTTGTCAACCAAACAATGTGTCAATGTGTATGCCTTTCATTCTCATTCCTTGTGTCTAACCCCATGAACCAAACACACCCAAAGATGTATTAGCTATCTTGGATATCGACTATCGAGACTACTTGTTATGATACATCTAGTTACTATTGTAGGGATTTCCTCCTTTGTATAGCATGAAGATGTCTTGCACTTTTGCTTATTTTCCCATTTGACTATTTCAGATTGTGACCAAACAAAATCGGCTGTTAACATTGAATCTTCGCAATAGATATGAGAGTGGCTCAAAGAACTTTGGTACACTTACAATCCATGCAGAAGAACCTGTTGTTTCGAGGAATGCTGTGGAGTTGACACTAAGGTGTACAAATCTGGAAAACAAAGGCATATTCTCCAAAAGTGTATGTATAGGATGGAGTTGAGTTTTTTGTTGCTTGTAACCTCATCTAATTTTCTTGTTTTCTTCTACTTCAATCTTCTAGGATCCTTTCTTGAGAATATCTAGGATTGTTGAAGCTGGAGGATCTGTTCCAATTTGTAAGACTGAAGTTGCGAAGAACAACGTAATTCCCATATGGAAGCCCTTGTGTCTATCCATTGAACAATATGTAAACAAGGTATATGTCATCTTCTTTCTTAGAAACTTCTTAATATTGTTTGCAACTTTGCATACATTTGTTAGTCTTTCTGTTTAAGTTGTGACTTATGTGCAATCCTATCTCCAGTTTCTTCTGCTTATTTTAAGGGCCTTACATACTCATCTTGAAATTCAATTGTTAGATATTTTTTCAAGTTTCCGTCTTAATATATACTTAAGTCAACCCCTATCTGTTACCTTTAGATAGAATCTGAGAAATCATCTTAAGAAACAAAATGGAATCAGAGCGTGCAGTTCTTTAGAGCCCAGAATTTCTAAATGTATAAGATCTGCTATTTGGTACTCCCTTTGTCGACTTTAATTGTTCTATTTTATGGCCAATTTGACTTATGTTTTGAAACTCTTTAGTTTTGATTTTTGGAATAAAAAAAAAGGAGATATTTAGAAACTACTCATTTTATTTTATTTTTTTCAAGAATCAGAGGTTGAAAATTTATAGATTTATTTTAAAATATTGGTCAAGGTTAAATTGTGTTGCTCAAAACTCAAAAGGAAGCAAAACTGAACAATATTGACAATGGTTACTTAGGTAGTGTTTGACTATTAGAGACTTTTTTTTTTTTATCTACTATCAAATTTGATACTCTATGAGGAAGAAAAAGAGAAAAAAAAATAAAAATGAAAAGGTCATTGTCCATTCAATATGAAACTTTAATATATATATATACACACACACATATGTATGTGTAATGTGTATATGCATGTATTATATATATATATATATATATATATATATATATATATATATATATATATATATATATATATATATATATATATATATTTATTTTT
>NC_044930.1:10098524-10114785 GCF_003576645.1 Ipomoea triloba
TATATATATATATATATATATATATATATATATATATATATATATATATATATATATATATATATATGTATGTATTTATTTATTTTTATTTTAATTATTTATTTATTTTGATTCTAATGCCTATTACTACCAAACAAATACAATTACCAAGTATTTAATTCTAATTACGATTTTGATTCCAACATTTGAACCAAACGCCACCTTCATATTTCCTGTGTCTGTTGTAGGATAACCCTCTAATCATTGAGTGTTTTGACTTCAAGATCAATGGTAATCATGTACTCATTGGGTATGCACTGAATATATTTATCCTTCATTCTTTCTCTTTATATTTAGCTTATTTAAAACATCATGGTTGTCCAAATATCTTACCAATTCCCTTGGATTTTAGTATTAATGGTACAGTTTACATCATGCAGAAAATTACAGACGACAGTGGCAGAGCTTCAAAATCTTCACAATGCTAATGCTGGAGCAAATTTTATCTCACCAC
The DNA here is from genome assembly GCF_003576645.1 of Ipomoea triloba. Lineage (NCBI taxonomy): Eukaryota > Viridiplantae > Streptophyta > Magnoliopsida > Solanales > Convolvulaceae > Ipomoea > Ipomoea triloba. Next base: position 10,099,018 of record NC_044930.1, read on the forward strand.
CTTCTGGTTTCCGGAAACAAGAAAAGGTTTTAGTTACATTTGTACTTTATGTATATGTTTTTTTTGATACATTAGATTTCCCGGCTTAGACTAAACTAATCCTAAGCCCTCAAAACCTCTGCTTAAGAGTCGTTAGAGGAGGTAAACCGCAAGTTACCTAAGCAATCTCCCAGTCAATCCCTGTTGTTGACTCTGCGCCCAAGGATTCCATCTTCACACTTCCCGCCAACTTAGGGAGCCCAAGGGCCCAAACTCTAGTTTGGGGAGCCCTAGCTCCAAGATGTTGTTGGTGGGAGTCGAATTTTTATGTTTTTCCGCTTTCTCCGTGACTTGTAGAGTCTTTGCACCACATGCATGTAATATGTGACTCACCAGTATTAAACATTCAGCTTTTGAAGACTCAACTCTTTGTGGAAGAATTCTTTGAGAAGGAACTCTTCAGCTTTCTTGATTACATTTCTAGTGGATTTGAGCTTAACTTTATGGTTGCTGTCGATTTTACTGGTATCATCTTTCATATCTCTTCTTTTTTTATGTTTTATTGTTCTTTTGGTATTCTTCAAGAGTTCTTTGCTGATACATCCTACTTTGCATGCCCAGGTTCAAATGGAAACCCTCAATATCCCAGTTCTCTACATTATATCGATCCTTCAGGAAACTTAAATTCTTACCAGAGGGTAAGGGAATGCCATCTTCTATAAGAAATTAAACTAACTGTCATCATTACAATGTAGTGAAAACTCTCTTTGGTCCACAATAGAAATTGACTAAATACTGTACTTGCTTCAGGCTATAAAGGAGGTGGGAGAGGTCATACAATTCTATGATTATGATAGATGTTTTCCTGCTTGGGGCTTTGGAGGAATGACATATACTGGAGCAGTATCTCATTGTTTCAACTTAAGTGGAAGTTCAAGTTCCTCCGAGGTCAGAAGTCTATATTGAGTCTAAGAGAAAACTAAACTATTTTGTTTTATCTGCGCGCAGATCATTATATATTTTGTTTGTGCATGTTTTTGTGTTATGATTTGGTTTTATATTACTTCAGCTACTAGCAATTGTTATATCATGGATCAAGGTTTACCTGCATTGTGGACGCTGGTCCAAAATTACATTTATATTGTGTGTTTACTTTTAATATATTATATATTTTCAGTTAATAAATTATGTGCTTATTACAATTAACATATTATGTGTCTAGAGTTAAAAAATTATGTGTCTGCAGTTAACATATTATGTACCTTCAATTAATTTATTGCATGCACAGGATCGACAAATTATTCTGTGGACCCAGGTCCACCTTGCAAGGTGGACTCGGGTCCAATTTACATATTGAATGTTCACAATTCAAATTGTGAACATTTAGTATGTAAATGGACACGTGTCCATGGTATAACTATTGCACAGGATCTGAAAATGTCATTTTGGACCAAGGTCCACAGTATAATTTCCCAGCTAGGTTTGAAATCCTAGTTGTTTTGAACACTCTTGGTCTTGTTGGAAACAGCAACCTTTGGGGTATTGTTGAATAAAACAATGTCATGTATTAAGCTTTTACACAAATGCTGTTTCACAGGTTCAAGGGGTGGAAGGGATTATGAATGCATATTCAAGTGCTTTGCACAGTGTAACTCTTTCAGGACCCACCTTGTTCAGCCATGTCATTAACAATGCTGCAAGAATTGCTGCCGAGTCCCTCAAAAACCACCACAACAAATACTTTGTCTTGCTCATTATCACGGTATGCAGTAGTGGAAAAATAGGATTTGCTCGATCTCATACGTTTAGTGCCTATATGTAACGTGTTCTTTTGCCTTCGACTGTAGGATGGAGTTCTTACTGATCTTCAAGAAACCAAAGATGCAATTGTAATGGCATCTGATCTACCACTTTCGATTCTTGTCATCGGAGTTGGCAATGCAGATTTTACACAAATGGAGGTACAGGAAGGGTATTTTATGTATTTCTCCTTTTAGAAAAACCAAGGTGGATCCAATGATAAAATGTATTTTTTCATGGGATAGATCCTCGACGCTGATAATGGACAACGACTAGAGAGCTCCACGGGAAGGGTAGCTGCACGAGACATTGTGCAGTTTGTTCCCATGCGTGAAGTGCTTGGTAAGTGTGGGATTATATATGCACTGTCCTCTCTTCTGCAATGCTCCTATGAACAAAAAAAACCGAGAATTTTTATGCCTTTATATAATTGTATGTATGCAGGTGGACAAGTTGCAGTAGTGCAAGCTATGTTGGAAGAGTTACCATGGCAGTTCCTAAGCTACATGCGAAGTAGAAACATCAAACCCCTGAACGTCCCCCCGCCTTCTACTGCTCCAACTCGACCGTGCTAGGTTTCCGTTGCTACAAAGTCTAATGGAGTTAGTTGGGAAGATATTGTCAAAAACCTGGAAACCCTTTAGTTGCTTAGATATGTACATGCTAAGTTAGAGTTAGCAGGAAAATATAATGTCAAACAACTCTTCCCTGGCACATAATTTTCTTATTGCAACTATTCTGTTTATAATCATTCTATACAAGAAAGATGTCTCTGGACAGTGAATTGAAATGCCAAAAACACAAACAGGCCTTCCTGTTCATGAATGTACATTAGTGATGTCTATGGCTCTCCTTCTCCCTTGATGAATATGAGGAACTATGATAGTCACAATCTGCGTAAAATTAACATTGTTAAGAAAATTTTGGTGGCATGTTTACTTAAGATTGAAGGAAATATACCTCAAGAAGAGTCAAGTTTTGACTTTTTCCAGATGTTCTGTTTTTATATAGTTTAGTAAACATATGGTATGAGTTATGAACAGATATTGCATTGTAATAGAGTCATTAGTACTAAAAAAAATGGTATGAGTGAAAAACCTCAATAGCTAATTAGAATATTACCCATGACTTCGATTTTTCCTTCTTCTCCCTCTCTTTTGCTAATCCTTTTCTTAGGTCCCTCACCTTTTCCCCACCAGCCCATATGCTCAATTGTTGAATTTGAGCTAAAGTGTTTGTTTGATTTAAGCATTGGAATCCGAATGGAATGAGAATCAAATACTTGTAGATTGTAATAGTAATGAGTTTAAGTATAACGAGTCACTTTGTTGGGTAATAAATAGAAATTGAGATCAAAATAAATAAATAATTAATTAATTAAAATATATATATATATATATATATATATATATAATTATATAGGGATAAGGGTCAAATAGACCCTCCAACTATGTACTAAAGTGCAATTAGACCCTTGAACTACAAAAACATTCAATTAGACCCTTAAACTTGTTAAAATTGTGCAATTAACTCATTTGACCTATAATAGTATGTCACCCCAAGTCACTTGCCACATAAGATTCCATGTAGATTAATATTTTTTTAAAATTATATTTTAAAAAATCAAAATTTTTATATTTATATTTTCAAAAAAAAAAAAAAAACACCATTCCGCCATGGCAGGTTGGCTGCCATGGCTTCTTTGTCCATGGCAGCCAACTGCCATGGCTCCTCCGTCCAGATTTGGACGGAGAAGAAGCCACGGCTTCTTTGCCATGGCAGGTTGGACGGAGAAGAAACCACAGCTTATATTTATACTTTTACAAAAATAAAATAAAATAAAAATAAAAAAACCAAGAAAAGTAACATTCCGCCGTGGCAGGTTGGCTGCCATGGCCTCTTTGCCCATGGCAGCCAACTGCCATGGCTTCTCCGTCCAGAATGGACGGAGAAGAAGCCACTGCACGGCGGCTGTTAAATCATAATAGTTATATTTATATTTTTACAAAAAAAAAATAATAAAAATTAACATTTGCCATAGCAAGTTGGCTGCCATGGCTTCTTTGTCTATGGCAGCCAACTATCATGGCTTCTCCGTCCAGATTTGGACGGAGAAGAACTAAAGAAGCCACGGGTTGTTAAATCAAAATAGTTATATGTATATTTTTATCAAAAAAAATAAAATAAAAATTCACCATGGCACGTTGGCTGCCATGGCTTTTCCGTCCAAATTTGGACGGAGAAGAAGCCACAGCGGTTGTGCCCCATTCAAATCCGGCTTCTCCACTTAAGTTTTTTTTAATGAGTTGCCAAGTCAGATGTCATTGACTGGTTACCTTTTGCTAACATATTAAATATGTGAATTGCACAATTTAAATAAGTTTAAGGGTCTAATTGAATATGTTTGTAGTTTGAGAGTCTAATTGCATTTTGATGTATAGTTGGAGGGTCTATTTGACCCTTATCTTAATTATATAATGCATGGACAACAACCTTTTATTTTTTATTTTTCATTTTCTCTACCATATTTTTTACTTCATTGTTTAAAAGTAAAGAATAAAATTATTCTAAAAAAGAAAAGTAAAAAATAAAATGATAATGAATTTTGTAATTACTAAGGGTGTATTTGGTTCATGGGTTTACACATTAAGAATGATAATCAAAATCAGTGTTTGGTTGACAACTTTTTAGAACACAATTATGGGATTTGATTACTTCTTTAATTAAAAATCGCATTCCCTAATTAAAAAAGAGTATCATTACATCTTATTAATAATCTAATTTTTAAGTTTAAATTAGTATTTTTATATTTTTGTTTTGATTTTTTTTGTTCATATTGATGCTTAAGAGGTCATTATATTAGGATCAATTACCTTGATTTTTTATTTTTGTATTCTTAAAATATTTATTCACATTATATGGTCATACATAACCAAACATCAATATTAATAATTATTTGAATTCCACCCTGCTACCAAACATACAAAATGCTTTTACCAAAACTCATCACCATTATCATGTACTCCGTATTAGATTCCCATTCTAATTTCGATTTTCAAGTGCGAACCAAACACACCCGAAAAGATTTGATTCTAATAGTAGAATAACAAAAATAAGCAAACAAACATGATAATGAGTATCAAACCCATAGTCCCCAACCAAACACACTTTAACTTCTTCCACTAATATAGAAATGTCCAAATGCATCCATTGTTCATCCATAAAAAAGACGTGTATAATTCTTTTAAAATATTAAAAAGAACAGACGTCTGTTCCAGACTTTTGGAACAGACACCTATATTTAAAAAAAAATATTATTCAAATTTTAAACCTATCTCCCTACTCTACAGAAAATTTATCATGCAATATTCAATTTGAAACATTCAAATTCTGCAATCAGATACCATCCAACATATTCAACCATCCATCTATCCACATATGCATCTCAATTAAATTTCAACCAACAAATTAATCTACAATGCATAAATTTAATCAAACACATCTAATAACCATAATTTTTAATATAAAATCAGATGCTCCATAATATATATTGCTAACTACACTACTCTAACACATCTAACCTGACACATTATATATACATGCATACATAATATATATATATATATATATATATATATATATAAAATATAGTTTGATAGCTACAATCAATTATAGTATTAAAAACTATATGCATTCTTCCATAAAATATTTCACCCACATGTTGCGTATCTCATTGATTTCCTTGTTGGAGTAAGCATTAGCTTCTTGAAATGCCTACAAAAATTTCAAATGAACAAAGTATTAATTATATCATTACTGAGCTATGATTAAATGTTTTAAAAAATACCTAGTTCTATTACTTTTTACATACCTTATCCAAACAAGTGTAGTCAGAATATTTTGTGCAGATCTCATACATATATCTCATAACATAGTATCCACACTCAACACCTCCTGATTGTTGAGGACACTAAAAAGTATACATATTACTATATTAGTAATCTAAACAATACATTAACTAAAAAAATCGTACTAATATTAAAATTTTAATTTCATACATGAACTTTCTTCCAATCAACCATGTTTCTTGCCCTTTGCCCTCTTTGATTCGAAAATGATCGAAATGCCCTATAATATTAATTTAGGACAACAATTTACAAACTAATGAATATCAAACTTACACAACAAATATAATAACCCAAAGAGTTATATATATATATTAATAATTTTACTTACATATTCAATGCTGGCTTGATTTCTAGGGTGCGGTCACATTCTATAGGATCTAAGACGTATACCATTTTCGGATTAATAGAAATCACTAGCAACAACCAATGGTGTCTACATTTTATAAACATGTGTATTAGACATTTAATAAAAATAATTCAAATTAAATTATATAAATAAAGAAAAAGAACTAATTATCTTACTCTTGATGGTATGGTGCCAAAATGAATCTATGGCTCTTAAGTTGAAGCATGACATGAGCAATATATGTCGTAACAACATCAATATTTAAGTCAACATTAGCTTTCGAAATCTGTGTTGGACACATAAACCCAATTGAGTTGACTCCACTTTGCTTGCACAACCGATTAAGACACCTGAAAATCCTTAAATAAGAAATTCAAGAACAAATAAAAGTTTTAAATTGATAAAATATAAAAACTTACAGTATAAACACTTGTATAATAGACACATCAAGCCATTTCATCGTCAATAAGTCTTTAATGTCCCCCATCATCACATAAATGGCATTCACATTTCTATGATGGAAGATTGCATACTCAAGCTCCAACTCGAAGTAGTCCAAATTGAGAGGCACTGATTTTAGCAAAGTGACTAGTTGCTTGCATTCATTTCCCAAATGTTGTAAGACATCATCATCAACAAGGAGGGGTTGTGCTTTGGTAGTAGATAGCCCATCATGCTCATCCTGCTCATCATGCTCATCATGCTCATCACTCTGTTCATTCATTCCTTCATTTTGTTCTTTTGAATTTATTATTATATTTTCCTGTAAATATAAATTTTTAATTTTTAATCATAATAACAATTAAAAAGTAAACAAGAAAATTTTAATAAAACTCTAAAAAGAGAAAAAAGTTCTTACATCTTCTAAAAGAACTAAATGCATAGGCCATTGTGTAAAATTTCTCACGATCTCTCCCAAGTTGGTATAGTGTTGAGTTTTCACCGGTAGAATAAATGCTTCTGCACCCTTAACAACCTCATCCACCAAAACCTTTACATGATTAGGTAACAATGGTTGATTTTGCACTATAGTGTCAGAGCTAATTGGGTGAGCTATCCCTCTTGCAACTACTAATGGTGTATCACCAATAGGACATAAGGCAAGACGACACCGAGTTGGGTTCTATTATTCAACATAAAATAAGATATATGTTAATTTAACAATTGAAATAATATTTAACATTAAAAACATTTAATATTACCTTAATCATGCTAAATGAATTTAGATCAACTGAGTGGCAATTGCTACGAGAAAGTGGTGGATCAAAAGGAACACGCTGATCAACGGGAAACTGTTGGGGAGCGTTTTTCATTAAGTACTTGAGCTGATCATTTAGGATGTCTATCGCAGGTTGCATTGCTGATATTGTTTCTTGCTTGACTTTCTCAGCAATATCAGTATAAACTTCCTTTTTGATAATCTCTCTAAGATTTTCAACCGAAGCAAACCTTGCTTTTCTCTCCTCTGGGTCTGGCTTGCCGAAAACATCCCTAATAGTGACATATACACCAATACCTCTCACAAAGCCCGAGTGATCCTCCTTACCAGTAACTGCTGACAATATATCATGGTGTCTTTTTGGTTGAAATGATCCTTGGCTAACTTCTTCACACTTCTCTACCTATTTAATAAATAAGGTAAACTACATATTAGCATTTTTCTCAATATTATTTACATTCAAGATATTTATAAAAATTATTACTTACAATTTTTTGAAACACCTCCTTTGTTTTCTCATTGGGAATGTAATAATTTCCATCAGTTCCTTTTTTAGATCTTGCCCGAATCCAATCTAAACTACGATCATCAGACGCAATGATCGAGTTAACAGATGCACACGAAGATTGTGAAGACAGAGGGTCTGATATAAGCCACTCTGACTTTTTACCAGCATATCCACCAGACCCTAAAAAATGTGGATGCTTGTTTAGGGATGATCGTTCCCTTGCCAGCTGACTTTTCTCCTACAAGATAAAAATTATTATTTTAGTGATTTGTTAATAATAATAATAATAATAATAATAATAATAATAATATTAATATTATTATTATTATTATTATTATTCATACAAGTGATTAAACATACCTTGAACTCCTCAGTCTCACGATTTGCTACAAATTTCTCCCATTGTGCATCAGTTAAGAAGCCATATAACTGTGTGGGAGATTCATATCTTGGGTGCTTCTTAAAAATAAAATCACGCACTAATCTAGTTTTAAAGTCTTTCCACCGCAGTCCCGCAACTCTTAATACTGTTTGTTTCTTTTCATCATTTGGAATGTTGAACTCCCTCTAAATAATATCACACACAATCAACAATCAATAATCAATAATTATTTTTAAAATATATATATTATTTACAATTATATCAATAATTAATATTTAATATATAAGAATATTAGATACCTTAATCTCTTCCCAAATTGTATCCTTAATGTCTTTATCCACTATATGCCAGTTGCTAATATTAATATCTACATGACTTCGAACCAAAGTACCAAGGAAGGACTTAAACTCCCTTCCATATTGGCCTATTGGCCTACTGTGCTTGTCAAACTCAATTGATAGTTCTTCATCTAATTTCTTCTTTTTCAGTTTTTTGCAGATTGTGGGACCTCTTGCTTTGGGCTGAGAAACAGACTTCAAAGTAGGCTGTAAAGTAGATTGTGAAGCATAGGGCATGCCTATGTACCTAACAATGCAAATATATATGTCATGAATGAAGTATATACTAAAACGCTCAAAAGATGTCATTAATAATCAATTAACCTTACACTTTTAAATATATATATATATATATATATATATATATATATATATATATATATATATATTACATTTCAAGGTTATCTTCTCCTAAGGTTAAAGATTAAATACCAATAGAAAATAAAAGGATTTGATCAATCATAAAATCACAACAAGGACACATAATGAATTCTTTACCATTTTTTATTTTATTTTCATTAGCATATTTTTTAAACTCTTCAACTCCTTACACATATTCAAGTGTATACATCCAACTTCGATCCATATTTCTCACTGCCACACAATCAATTTGTCTAATTATAAAATTTTAGTCTAAGCATGAAGAAGATATGGATAAATGAAGCTGGACACACATAGAAATGATATTTCAAATTGATATATTATAAATAAAATCTAATTATATTATAAGGATCTAAACAATTAGTTAAGATTAGTTCATTTTAATTTCCTTCAAATTAATATATTATAAATAAATATCACATTACAAAAACAATAAAAATATTCAATAAAAATTACACAATTCAAAAATACAATATTAATATATACTTTAAATAAATATCACAAATTAATTTTAGAAAATCTAATAATAAATAAAGCCTCGCTATAAGGATTTAGGAAATTAATTAGGATTAGCTTATTTTAATTTTCCTCAAATTAATATATTATCAATGAATATCACAAATTACAAAAATAATCCAACAACTCACAATACGGAGTAATATATTATAAATAATCAAATGAAAAAAATCTAAATAATATTTTAATCAATTAAACAAACAAAAATAAATTCCAATATAAACACACATTATAATGAAAATAAAAAATAAAATAAATAAATAAATAAAACAAAAACAAAAATAAAGCAAAAAATTGCTAGATTTACCTTTCTGCCAAGCTGCTGTCGTTGCCAAAGGATTGTTGCCAAGCTGCTGCTGCAGCTGCCGAAAATTTCTTGGGTTGACATGATCGGTGCCTTTTGTTTTTAATCTATATTAAATGAGATAACAAAAGATAGAGCCTTGGAGAAAATGATAAGAGCTTAAACCCTTCGTGCTTACTAATAGAAAGAGCACATGACAAAGTAGAAAAGTTAAAGGAGATTAAAATAGACTGATAGAGGATGCATTTTGACCTTAGGCATTGGCTTAGAGGGTAAATCCCATGATCTATTTGATGTTGAAAATGAAACACCTTCCCTGCATACATGTATATATTGTGCCTTTGGAAGACTATATAGATGGGCCAGAACTCGACAAACTTCATCTATCCCAGTCTTATCTGTATCAAATGCTTTCCACCAAGGAGGATTCTCAGGCAAGGGTACTTTAAACCTACGGGCTGTAGCATAAACAACTCCACAGGCCACAACCTCACTCTTAAATCTAACACACAATGTTGTGCGCAAACTGCTCAAAATATGGGTAAACATCAGCAGGATGCCAGGATGGAAGAAAGAAAAATGTGCTATAAAAAGGAAAAAGAAAAAGAAATTATGAAAATTGAGCTGCATGGTTATCAAAGATAATTGGAAAGAACCTACAAGTTCACAATTTGAAATTACTGTACTGTGCCACCTTTAAAAACTATCTACCAAAAAACTCAAATATGATATAGTCGGGAAATCTACAACCAAAAAAAAATACAACAGAGACTTTTGTTTTTGATAGGTTAAAATATTCAATAGATCTCAATATCTCATACAAATTTAATACACAGGAAATATTAATAATAGCAAGTACATCTTATCAGCTCTAAATATAGTAAAAGAGAACGTAATTTGAGACATTACATCTGGAAGCTTCAACAGTTTAACTTCACATTGAAATAGGTTAGGAACATCACATTCAAAATGCATTCATGTGGAAACATTGCTTACATACGGAGTAAACTATCAGATAATCAATCAATCATTGTTAGATCAGTGGGGTAGATTATTTTGGGCAAGGAAAGTTTTACATCTAAAAAAACCACAAGTAAAACTGTTAACATGTTAGGGGAGCTCAGAGAGTACTTGTAGCAAAAACTAGTAAGAAACTAAGAGAGCACAAAAATGTGATTGAACCTAACACTTAAAAATACTCTGCATTAACATTTAAAGCATACACAATACTATTCCTTTATCACTTCTAAATATTTTGCATTAGCATTTAAATCATACAGAAAACTAAGTACTGGTACTGCCAATATATACTATTTTATGAGAGAGCATGTGCTTGTAAACAGACAGATCATATCTACTATGTCACAGTTCTGCTTGTTTGAATTATACCTGTCATTTGCAAGATTCCATGCTTCCTGTCTCAATTCATGAGGCATCTCAAGAATTGTAATATAAATTGATATAAATTTATGGGGGTGTTCAACATGGCAGATGAAACCCATCTCTTTTTGAAGACTCCTTTTTGTTCTAAACAAATCTGCCTTCAGATCAACATATTTCTGTCCAAAGAATGAATAGCAGGTGTTTAATCTAAAACCAGCTTGCCTTCAGTTGAAAAGACATAAAACCAAAAGGCAATACTTATAAGTAATAACAAGCATCTTTTTCTTGTCATTTTGAATGTCTTTCTAGAGAAGATTTGTAAACAGGGCAAAGAAAAGAAGATATATAGCCCAGAAAGCTAATGATAAAAGGCAATCGAATACCCACTTAGATAAATTGTCTACCTACAAAATGGTAAAAAATTGTTCCCCAGCTCATGCAATGTAAAGATTATTCAAAATCTAACCTTTGAAGAAGTATCCAAATGTTCTATGGGTAAATTCTCCCTCCGACATTCCATTCTGTGGAAAACAACGAGGACTTGCCCGGCTTTTCTGGGGCATTGTTCAAGTCTTGAGGCAAGCCAAACACAACTAGCAGCAACTATCTACACATAGTATAATGCCATGTCAGCATGAAGATTGCAACTTTTAAACTTACACAAGTAATTATTTGCTTTCATTTTTGGGAGGAGCAAGGGGGAGAGAATAGATATACCTTCACATTAAAATGAGCAAACGACTTCTTGCAATAAAAACGGTGGAATAGTACTTGACCCGTGGCCATAACAGCTTGATGTCTGCAGGTAACCACATTAAGGAGATACAGAGGCCATGTGTTGATCCAAAAATAAAATAAATCTATTACAATGGCAACTACTTACTTGAAGATGCATCAGTATCAATAACTGCATAAATAAATAAATAAGATTAAAAAAAAATAAAAAATATAGGATACAGTTTCAATAAAATTCCACTTTCTTGGATAAGATCACAGCCATAGATTCGAAGGGTTCTCTCAGTGGCTTCATCTATTCCATCTCTTCGAGAAGGTGAGTTCTTAAGCTGCTCATCTGTTAGGTAAAATGTGTCAACTGCTGTGTGAATCATAGTTGGTCAGGAGTTCAAGATGTCTATCAACTGCAAACAAGAAAGAAAGCAAGCTTCAGAATCCCTTATTCAATAACATTACAACTGTTGCAGAAAAAGAAGCAGTATTTACAGAATGAAGTGTAAGCAACTCAAACAGTGATTTGATATGTGTAGTAAAATTTGAAACATTTAAGTTGATTATAAATTTTAATTATTTATTCTTTATCAAGTGTCAACAGAGTAATAATTTTAACCTGAAGTGCAATACCCAAACAATCCAGTAGATACTTACAACTCTTGGATATAAATTGGATTTAAATTATCCTCCAATACCCAAATACCCCAAAGCCATTATCATCTCCATCAGACTCATAGGATCAAAAGCAGAAAGAAAAAATCAAAATTTTGGCTAACATAATCACGAAAAAATTAACTAAACGATTCAATTCTCGATAGCAATTCTATAAATAATGACTCTGACAATGCCTCTATTAAAAACAGCAGAAATCGAAGGCCATGCAAGAAACTAACCAGGCATCGGTTTCAAAGTATTAGATTATTTCTCTAAAATTCAATTCCAACTTCATAAACTACTCCAAAGAAAAATCAAAGATTAAAAAAGAAAAATCTTTCAATTTGATACTTGAGCGGGAACCCTAGATGAATAGCTGAAGCTAATTCCAGTATGGCAATTTCCAGAAAGTTCAAATATTGAAACATAATGTAAAGATTGTAGGATAGTAGGGCGTTCTGTACCTACCCTCCAGCACTCCAGTGGTGTTGTCAAAGACTCCAAGTATGAAGCCGATGTCGCTATGAAGAGCGTTGAGCACTTAAGCGTAACTGCGTAATAAGTGTTTATTGTTGGGTTAAAGTAAACCGAAATACTTGTAATTTTCTCCTAATCTCCCACCCTCCCGGACATAGACACTTTTTCGGACATTTAACAAATTTAATTTATGATCCAATTATTATAAATCATGTAAGAAGAATTTTAGAAGGAGAATAAAACATTTTTCTTTCCCATAACATCATAATAAGTGTTTGTGTGGAAACCAAAAAAATATGATTTTTCTGAAAATTGAATTCGGGAAAATCGAAAATGATTTGTTTTATAAATAAATTAAAAAAACAATTTTATTTTTTAGTGTTTTGTTGAAAATTAGAAAATAATGAGATCGTTTACCAACTTGAAAAAATGGATTTTCCAAAAAATAGAAAAATGGAGGGGTGGAAGAATGGAAAATGGAAAACTTGTTTATTAAAAACATCTCTCTACTACCTCTTTTCATCCCCATTCTTCCGTTTTTGTAAGAAAATGGAGAAAAAAAAAATATCAAGCTCTCCATTTGGAGAAATGGAAAACACACAGGTGAATAGTGCATTACATGTGCGAGGACCAGGTTTGACTCTTGCTAGGCACAAAGCTTTGTTCTGCTTATTTATTCCTTTTTGCTCAAAGCGTATTATTATTATTATTATTCTCTTTATTATTATCATTATTATTATTATTATTATCTTTATTATTATTGTTATTATTATTTTATTATTATTATTATTATTATTATTATTATTATTATTTATTTTATTATTATTATTATTATTATTATTATTATTATTATTGTTGTTGTTGTCGTCTTTATTATTATTATTATTATTATTATTATTATTATTTTCGCCCGTGCGTTGCACGGAATGGATTTGCTATAATATTTTAAGAATATTTGGATCAATATACAATTATATAAATTATAACATCAAATATTATATAGCGCAATTGATGAAATTTGTTGGACCGATTATGTTTTCTGATGTTTTCTTTACTTGAATTAAAGCAAATAATTGTCCAATTACCCGTGCGATGCACAGATAAATTTTTTATTATATATTTAGATAATAAAAATAAAGATAAAATTATAAAAAAATTATATTGAACATGTACATTTATTTGATTATAAGATTAGTGCAAAAGTATTACTCAATTAATTGATAATATATGACTTGTTTGTCTACAATTATCTTAAAAAGATCAATATGTAATATGACTTATGTAATTATATTATTACTAAAATAAATATGGGAAAATTAGAAATAATTTAATTATAATTATTATATAAAAATAAATTCAACGACCAATGTTTAGTTTAATTATCATAATAATTATTAGACAATTATTAATAGTCAATTACACTAATATATGTGAAATTATATTTTTATAACTTAAGTATATTCATGTTCACTGTATCGCATTTAGTTTTTTCTTCCTCCTCGATATTGAATGAATTAATTGTAATTATTATAAATAATCTAACAACCATTTTAATTAATTTTTTTAAGTTTAAATAATTTAAAGTTTTCAAAAGGAAAGTGTAATTAACTTTTTAAAAGTTTTTTAAAATAATTTTTAGTCAATTAGTAATGTCCTTTTCCTTTCCAATTTGCCTAATTTCCATTTCTTTTTTCGTTAGAATATTTTTATATTTTCAATCAATTAGTAAAATCAGTTTTCTTTTCCATTTTATCTTTACTATTGTTTGGGGGAATTTCACAAAGGATTATTTTATATTTATTAATAGTAGTATAGATATAGAAGTATAGATAAGTATTTGAATTATTATTATTGATGTAAATAATAATTAATAAATTATTTTTTCTTATAAAATTAGGCCGAATTTGTTTTCATTATTCTCACAATTATAATGGTTTAATTATTGTCATAATTTGGTAAATAAAATTTTGTTACCAATTAAACTTTATTAATTTTTTTACCAATTAATTAATAATATTAGTTTGTGCAGTATAGAACACATCCAGTATAGTATAGAACAAAATTTTAAGAAGAATTTACCAATTAGCTGATTGCTATCCACTCCTCTGGAGTTTTAACGATCCAAAATCTTTAAATTTGAACATGTGTTTGTAAATGGATGCAAGTTCCCTAAGGAAGATCATGAAATTTAAAAAACCAAGCAAAAAGTTGAAAAACAAAAAAAAAAAAAAACAGCATACTAACAACATAAAAAATGCATAACAATAAATACAAAATAAAGCAATATGACCAAACATGACCATGATTTTATTCCTATTAAATAAACAATATAAAATTGAGCAATATTAAATAAAACAATATCTTGACCCCAACAACAGAATTTGCAGATTTGAAGGTGGAGAGGTCTGGAATAATTGCACTGCGTTTTGCGTTTCTCTTTTAAAGTTCACAATATAGGATTAGGGATTTATATAAGTTGTATCTTATTACAATAGAATTGTAGTATGATAGGAATTGTAATGTAGAATTGTGATACAATAGGAATTGTAATGTAGAATTGTACAACGAATAGGAAAATAGGAAATAATCGCATCCTAAATATTGTATGACTGTTTTGGGTGGAAGCTTAAAGTGAGGATTTAGTTTTATATATAGTAGTCTTATTACGATAGAATTGTATATGATAGGAATTGTAATGTCGAATAGGAAAATAGGAAATAACCGCATCCTAAATATTGTAGGACTGTTTTGGGTGGGAAGCTTAAAGTGAGGATTTTGTTTTTATATTTAGTATAGATATAGATATAGATGTAGTATAGGATTGTAGTAACGAATTGTATAGAT
>NC_044930.1:10114810-10164141 GCF_003576645.1 Ipomoea triloba
TATTATTATTATTATTATTATTATTATTATTATTTTCGCCCGTGCGTTGCACGGAATGGATTTGCTATAATATTTTAAGAATATTTGGATCAATATACAATTATATAAATTATAACATCAAATATTATATAGCGCAATTGATGAAATTTGTTGGACCGATTATGTTTTCTGATGTTTTCTTTACTTGAATTAAAGCAAATAATTGTCCAATTACCCGTGCGATGCACAGATAAATTTTTTATTATATATTTAGATAATAAAAATAAAGATAAAATTATTTTTATTATATATTTAGATAATAAAAATAAAGATAAAATTATTTTTATTATATATTTAGATAATAAAAATAAAGATAAAATTATAAAAAATATATATTTAGATAATAAAAATAAAGATAAAATTATAAAAAAAATATATTTAGATAATAAAAATAAAGATAAAATTATAAAAAAATTATATTGAACATGTACATTTATTTGATTATAAGATTAGTACAAAAGTATTACTCAATTAGTTGATAATATATGACTTGTTTGTCTACAATTATATATCTTAAAAAGATCAATATGTAATATGACTTATGTAATTATATTATTACTAAAATAAATATGTAATATGACTTATGTAATTATATTATTACTAAAATAAATATGGGAAAAATTAGAAATAATTTAATTATAATTATAATAAATATGGGAAAAATTAGAAATAATTTAATTATAATTATAATAAATATGGGAAAAATTAGAAATAATTTAATTATAATTATAATCTTTATATAAAAATAAATTAATAATTTAATTATAATTATAATCTTTATATAAAAATAAATTCAACGACCAATGTTTAGTTTAATTATCATAATAATTATTAGACAATTATTAATAGTCAATTACACTAATATATGTGAAATTATACAATTATTAATAGTCAATTACACTAATATATGTGAAATTATACAATTATTAATAGTCAATTACACTAATATATGTGAAATTATATTTTTATAACTTAAGTATATTCATGTTGACTGTATCGCATTTAGTTTTTTCTTCCTCCTCGATAGTTGAATGAATTAATTGTAATTATTATAAATAATCTAACAACACATATTTAATTAATTTTTTTTAAGTTTAAATAATTTAAAGTTTTCAAAAGGAAAGTGTAATTAACTTTCTTAAAAGTTTTTTAAAAGTAATTTTTTAGTCAATTAGTAATGTCCTTTTCCTTTTCAATTTGCCTAATTTCCATTTCTTTTTTAATTAGAATATTTTTATATTTTCAATCAATTAGTAAAATCAGTTTTCTTTTCCATTTTATCTTTACTATTGTTTGGGTGGAAATTTCACAAAGGATTATTTTATATTTATTAATAGTAGTATAGATATAGAAGTATAGATAAGTATTTGAATTATTATTATTGATGTAAATAATAATTAATAAATTATTTTTTCTTATAAAATTAGGCCGAATTTGTTTTCATTATTCTCACAATTATAATGGCTTAATTATTGTCATAATTTGGTAAATAAAATTTTGTTACCAATTAAACTTTATTAATTCTTTTACCAATTAATTAATAATATTAGTTTGTGCAAGTATAGAACACATCCAGTATCCAGTATAGAACAAAATTTTAAGAAGAATTTACCAATTAGCTGATTGCTATCCACTCCTCTGGAGTTTTTAACGATCCAAAATCTTTAAATTTGAACATGTGTTTGTAAATGGATGCAAGTTCCCTAAGGAAGATCATGAAATTTAAAAAACCAAACAAAAAGTTGAAAAAACAAAAAAAAAAAAAAACAGCATACTAACAACATAAAAAATGCATAACAATAAATACAAAATAAAGCAATATGACCAAACATGACCATGATTTTATTCCTATTAAATAAAACAATATAAAATTGAACAATATTAAATAAAACAATATCTTGACCCCAACAACAGAATTTGCAGATTTGAAGGTGGAGAAGTTTGGAATAATTTCACTGCGTTTTGCGTTTCTCTTTTAAAGTTCACAATATATGATTAGGGATTTATATAAAGTTGTATCTTATTACAATAAAATTGTAGTATGATAGGAATTGTAATGTAGAATTGTGATACAATAGGAATTGTAATGTAGAATTGTACAACGAATAGGAAAATAGGAAATAATCGCATCCTAAATATTGTATGACTGTTTTGGGTGGAAAGCTTAAAGTGAGGATTTAGTTTATATATATAGTAGTCTTATTACGATAGAATTGTACTATGATAGGAATTGTAATGTCGAATAGGAAAATAGGAAATAACCGCATCCTAAATATTGTAGGACTGTTTTGGGTGGGAAGCTTAAAGTGAGGATTTTGTTTTTATATTTAGTATAGATATAGATATAGATTGTAGTATAGGAATTGTAGTAAACGAATTGTATTAGATTTGTAGTTTTGGAGGATTTTATATATATATATATATATATATATATATATATATATATTATAACAGTGTACTAATCCTAATGCATAACAAATGTTATAGGATTTCTTGTTTTAATATTATTGTACTTTTAATATTATTTTATTGTTTTAATTGTTTTAATGTACAATATTTTGGGAGGGAAATATGATTTCATTTTGGAAGATTTTGTTTATATATATATATATATATAGATTATTATTGTTGTTGTTGTTGTTATTATTATTATTATTATTATTATTACTATTATTCTTATTATTATTATCTTTATTATTATTATATTTATTATTATTATTATTATTGTTATTATTATTATTATTACTATTATTATTATTATATTTATTATTATTATTATTATTATTTATTATTATTATCTTTATTATTATTATCTTTATTATTATTAATAAATATACAAATGTTATATTTGATGATTGTACTTAATGAAGTTTTTAGTATTTTGTTTTGTAATCAAACTATGTACTAAAACTAAAGAAATGAAAAAATTAGAGAAATGGAGAAGGAAAATTGGAAAACTGGAGAAATGGAAAATTGGAGGAATGGAGAGGGAAAAATGAAAAACTTGAAAAATGGAAAATAAGATACTAGTAATCTAGAACAAAGCAATGACGAACATATTCAACATAAGCTGCGAACATATACTAGTAATCTAGAACAAAGACGACAAACATATTCAACATATATTAGTAATCAACAAAGCGACGACGAACATATTCAACATTTACTAGTAATCAACAAAGCGACGACGAACATATTCTAGAACAAACACGGATAGAATGCGAACATATTCAACATATATATACTAGTAATCAACAAAGTGACGACGAACATATTCAACATATACTTGTAATAGGCTGCGAACATATTCAACATATACTAGTAATCAACAAAGCGACGACGAACATATTCTAGAACAAACACGAATAGGCTGCGAACATATACTAGTAATCTAGAACAAAGTTGCGAAGAAATATACTAGTAATTTATCTAGAACAAAGACGACGAATATAAGAGAATAGAACCAACCAACATAACAGAGCTGCCAAAGAAAAGAAATTATGAAAAATAAGATCTAGTAATCTATCTAGAACAAAGACGACGAATAGAAGAGAATAGAACAAACCAACAGATCAGAGTTGCCAAAGAAACGAAATTATGAAAAATAAGATACTAGTAATCTAGAAAAATAAAATTTTGAAAATTGAGAGGCAGCATTGACACTTGGGATGGGCAATATATGTATCATTTTGAAAATTGAGGGGCAACATTTACACCACTAATAATTCAGGGGTGACATTGATAATTGACATATTATGGAGGGGCATAAATTACAATTTTCCCTGCAAACATTTATTTTAGTGACAATTATAATCAACCTCTTATATATTATCTTGCATTCATATACTTTGAATTACCAATTTAAATAAACAAATTCAACATTCAATTATATATCCATGAACATATCATATATAATCTTGTATTGATATACTTTGAAGTACTTATATTTAAAAATAAACATTGGGTTGTGTTGAACTGATACTGAATTTGTGTTGAACTGATACTGCAGTTATGTCCGTAACTGATACTACAGTTTATCTCAAATGATTCTACAGTTGTGTTGAACTGATACTGCAGTTGTGTCCGTAACTGATACTACAGTTCATATTAAATGATTCTACAGTTGCATGTGTTGAATTGATACTGCAGTTGTGTTAAACTAATACTGTAGTTGTCGGAGGCCGTTTCATCCGTCTGGAACTGCGGTTGTGTTAAACTGATACTGCGGTTGTGTTGAAAGGGAACTACAGTTGTGCGGAATGGAAGCAGTTTTATCCGTCTGTTTTCATTAAGCAAAATTACGTCGTTTTGTTACTTAAACCACAATGCTTGGTGAACGCGATCCACAGTAAAATTTGCGTGACATGACTGTGTGATCAAAGTTTTTATTTATTTTAGTTAATAATATTTTGATTGGTGGGAGAAAGTCGTAGGAAGTTTCATTCAATGCAACAATCAATATCTATAATGAAGGAGCAGTGATTGAAAGTAATATGTTTTTTCTTTTATTTGTGTCGTCTTCAAACTTCTATCATATACATAGATGTTGTTTGAAAGGAATTTATCATGAGGAAAATAAAGAATGTAGGGTTTGTTTAGTTGGCAGATTATGAGAATAGGAATCGGAATCAGAATTACAATTATATACTTGGTAAATAGCAATAGGTTACGTTTGATAAAAGTATTTTGCATGTTTGGTGGTAGGGTGGAACGAGAATGATTACTATACCAATGTTGATATTTGGTTGTGTATTACCCTATAATGGGAATAAATATTTTTAAAATACAAAAACAAAAAAGCAAGGCAATTGATCCTAAATATAATCACATCCAAAACATCAATATGAACAAACAATTTTTTTAAAAAAAAATCTAAAAGTGCTAATCCAAACCTAAAAATTAGATTATCATTCAATAGGTTGGAATGATACTCATTTTTAATTGAAAGGGTAATTAAATCCCATAGTTATGTTTTAAAAAGTTGTCAACTAAATACTAACTATGATTTTGATTCTCAATAAATGTGTAAATTCATGAACCAAACACACTTGTATTACCGCTATGCTTTCCACTATGACGATGGCCCTTTGCGCCATCTTAATGGGAGCCGCCAACCTCTCAAAGGATAGTCTTCATATATACTCCGATGTCGGCAACTTGGCCTGGAGGATTATTCTGATATTAGGTGTAGGGCCGACATGGATGACGTATTACTGGCCTTATCTCTGTGAGCATAAATATAATATATGCAGTCCAACTATCAGCTTAGGCTTTTAGTTTGATTCCCAGCATATTCTTATACCAATTTTTTTCCATCTCCAACCCATTACACCAAATTTTATTTCTTCACTAAAATAATTTGTTTTCAGACTTTGTATTATTTTTAAATATTTTAATATAAAATATAATTATAATGCAATATTATGCAAATAATATAAAGTAATTTCTAGATTTAATTTTATTAAATTTATAATTTATGTAGTTTCATTTTTAATTATTCTATATTCAATATTAGTCTTGTTTTAATCGTCTTGATGAGATATTTCAAACGATATAATTTATTTTTAATAATATAAAATTTATATTTAATAAATTAACAAAATATAAGAATATATTAAAGAAGAAACATTTGGTGCGGATGAACAATGCAGCACCAAATATGGCGCTGCACTATTCACCTTGCACCAAAATTATGGTGGGATGGCGTGTTGGTTGGAGAGGATTCACACCATATTTTATGCCGTTTTAGTGTTTTGGAGGGTTGGTTGGAGGTGCTTTAGTGAGGAATTTATGGAGATAGGGGAGAGAAAGAAGTTAAATGTGTAGAGCAATTATTTATAAATATAACCTCGGAAAAAGAGCTTATTAATAAAATTTGTAATTATATAATTTCAAGAATAAATGTGTCACATGTAGACAATTCAAGGATTAAATTTGTTCAAATCAATTGATAAGGACAAATTTCTAAAAGTAAAACAATTCAGAGGTCAAAAATGTCGTTTACCTTATATTTAGTTTTTAAAAAAACATTTTTGACGAATCAAAATATCAAAATATTTAACATTGAGTTGCATGAATTTTTCAACTATATTTTTGTCATCTAGTGTGGATAGCATTTGAAGTATAATTTGAGTTTCTAAATTCTAAACACAATAACTCAACCTACTAACTTACTAAAGTACAAATAGTCAATATTGCCTCCACTGAGATTTGAATCCATGACCTCTCAAAAGAAATGTATTAGTTTTAGGGATAACTAAATATTTAAAATAAAATGGTTGTCTGTTTCTTGGCCCCCCTTTTGCTTTTTACAACAGGCGGTACCAATAAACTATTTTGTACTAGTGATTATTAAGTCGTAATTATCATATCATTGAAATTAAATCTCTTCAAAAAAAAATATCATTGAAATTAAAGGAGAAAAGCATACAAGGTACGTACAAATTAAACTAAAATTTATATTCCAAATTAAAACTGGTTTACAGTATCCATCATTCATTATTCATTATTACAAGTTTCAGGAATTAGAAATAGTAGGAAGTCTCGTCCAAATACATTGAACTATTCCTCTTGTATTATAATAATTTTTACTTGAAAAATTTTGTAGAAAATTGCGCCACCTCTTTGTTGCAAGGCAATAGAACACTCCTTTACCATCACAAAACTTTGGAAAATATATCTTGTTACTAGTTCCACGAGTAGTTGCTTCTCTTGACAAGGATATCTTAGAAGAAACGTAAAAAGATTTTCCTTTCAAATTCTCAACCTTTTTCCAAACCATTTTAGAATCAAGCTTCAAAACCCGGACTTCTCCGTCTTCATGAGTTGCCACACACATGAGATCTCCATCGCTTTCTAGAAGGAATCGATCTCCGAAATTTTAAAATTGTTGTCCGTGTGACTTACCGATGATGTTCCAAGAAATGTAGTTGGCATGCTCCTCTTTTGGAATCTTGAGCTTCCCTAGGTTTCCAGATTCCCCTAAAATATAGATATATCTATTGCAAATAACTGGGATGCAATTAGAAGCTATAAAATCTATATTATTTTCTATTTGTGAATACAATGACCATGAATTTTCACCCAAATTCAATATTCCTACTGTAATAAATTTGGATAAAACACTAACTATACCAACAATTTGACAATGAGAGGAAGTTGGTGATCCCGAAAAACACACAAATGAAAACGGTATATCTGGTGTGTGTATGTCTATTGTAACCTTAGTTAAGGGGTTGAAGAAGAAATAAGATGCACCACCTCTACCCAGAAGCAACCAACCATTTTTCGCATAGTAAAGTTGAACTTCACCACTATCATCATTCAATAATTGAGGAATGTTAAGTGAAAAGTTGATATTGCGGGTTGGATCATAAAAATTGAACAAACGAGTTTTTTTGTTTAAGTACATTAAATGCAAGTTTTCATATGAATCTATATCACATGGTGATCCATGTTTGAGTGAGATTGGCAACGAAGGGCAAGGTAGTGACGTAATTGACTTCCAAGATCTACATACTAATTGAAAAGTATAATAATCCCCAATAGCTAAACGTGTGAGAATACATGATAAAAGCTCCTTGTTTAGATCTGACCAATCCCTTCGTGTACTGGCTATTGGTTCATCAATGCTAATTATACTACTACTACTCATCTTGTTCTATATATTAAAAACCAAATAGAAGTGCACCCTATAGGGAAATACTGAGAGTCTTGACAAACACTAATTATTTCTGCACTTCTCTCTTTAAGCAAACTTTGCAATACTCTGAAATAAAAATCTTTCAATATAATTCCTCTATATATAACTAGAGATGAGAGTCATGAGACAGTTTCCGCGCAGGATTAGGATTTTAAATTTTCCATTATTAAAGGATTAGAAAACTCAAACTACACTCCAAATACTATTACGTTTAGGATTTAGAAACTTAAATTATACCTCAAATACTAACCACTATATGACAAAAAATACTTAAAATCTACTCCGTAATATAGTTTGTCTGCACCTAATGTTGAAATATTCATGCAACTCAATGTTAAACATTTTGATATTTTGGTATGTAAAAAATGTTTTAAAAATTTAAATATAAATAACTACCAATTAAATTGAAATAATCAGAAGAAATAATTTATAAACTAAGGCCAGTGTTGGTGGAACTTTATATGACAACTAGAGTTCTTGCTACCCGTGCGATACCAACAGAAATTAAAACGATGCTAAAATGTATAGTATAAATAGTTGGACTTCATATATACTTGGTCATTTACGTACGTGGTGCACGGTATAATTTGCCTTTGGATTGCATTTTAATACTTAACTAGTATTTTCGTCCATGCGTTGCACGAAATGGATTTGTTATAATATTTAAAAAAATATTTGGATCGATATACAATTATATAAATTATAACATCGAATATTATATAGCACAATTGATAAAATTGGTTGGATCAATTATGTTTTCTGATGTTTTGCTTGAATTAGAGCAAATAATTGTCCAATTACTCGTGCGATGCACGGATAAATTTTTTATTATATATTTAGATAATAAAAATAAAGATTAAATTATAAAAAAATTCTAATATTGAACGTGTACATTTATTTGATTATAAGATTAGTGTAAAAGTATTACTCAATTAATTGAATAATATATGACTTGTTTGTCCACAATTATCTTAAAAAGATCGATATGTAATATGACTTATATAATTATATTATTGAGTCATTTCCATTTTTGGTCCTATTGTTATTGAGACATTGCCAATTTTAGTCCACTTCATTAATTTTTGCCACATTGCGGCCAGTCTTATTTAGTCCTTACAACTTTTAGTCCACCGTTAAAATTTTCGTCAAATGAATGTCTTAAACAGGGGTATTTTTGGTCTTTTCATGATTTGGTCATCTTCTTGACCCTTTGCAGTGGTTTTCCTTACACATTTTCATCCAATGAAGAGATCCAGCGAAAGCCATGTGAGCCACATTACAAAGCCATGACTTTCGTCGGACATCTTCATTCGATGAAAATGTGTAAGGAAAACTACTGCAAAGGGTTAAGGAGATGATCAAAGCATGAAAAGACCAAAATACCACTGTTTTGGACGGTTATTTGACAAAAATTTTAACGGTGGACTAAAAGTGGCTAGAACTAAATAATACTGGCCACAATGTGGCAAAAATTAATAAAGTGGACTAAAATTAGCAATGCCCTAATAACAGTATGACCAAAAATGGAAATGACTCTTATATTATTACTAAAAAATACGGAAAAAATGAGAAATAATTTAATTATATTTATTATAAAAATAAATTTAACGATCAATGATTAGCTTAATTACCATAATAATTATTAGGCAATTATTATTACTCAATTACACTAATATATGTGCAATTATACTTTTATACCGTAAGTATATTCATTTTCACCATATCGCATTTAGTTTTTCCTTCCTCCTCCATATTTTAATGAATTAATTTAAATTATTATATAAAAAAATCTAACAACCCATGTTTAATTAGTTTTTTAAAGTTTAAATAATTTAAAGTTTTCAAAAGGAAAGTGTAATTAAATTTTTTTAAAGTTTAAAATAATTTTCAGTCAATTAGTAATAACCTTTTCCTTTTAAATAATTTGCCTAATTTCCGTTTCCTTTTCCATTAGGATATTTTTATATTTTCACTAAATTGGTAAAATCAGTTTTTCTTTTTCATTTTATGTGTACTATTGTTTGGGCGTCAATTTTACAATGGAAGATTTTATTTTTATTAATAGTAGTATATATAAGTATTCGAATTATTATTATTGGTGTAAATAATAATTAATAAATTCTAGTTTGCTTATAAAATTAAGTAAAATTTATTTTCATTATTCTCACAATTATAATGGTTTAATTATTCTCAGAACTTGGGAAATAAGATTTTGTTACCAATTAAACTTTATTAATTTTTTACCAATTAATTAATAATATTAGTTTGTGCGGGAAAGTTGAAGGCGATGATTTTACTTTTATTAATAGTATTGATTGATTGATACGTGAATATAAAAACAATATTACCAATTAATATATATTAGTTAATTTCCATTTTACATTTTCTTACCAAATAAACTTTATTAATTATTTGACAAATAAAATATTTAATTAATTGACTACAAAAGTTTAGGTGGGAAAATGAAATAGGAGGATGTTACTTTTATATATAGTATAGTATAGATTTTATATTTTTATATTTGTAAGGTAATTAACTTTAGGCAAAAACTTATATTAGACTGTTTCACGGATCTTTGTTGTAAGGCTAAATTGGGTCAAGATAAAAATGTAATACTTATAAAATATAATACTAATTAGGAATAAAATGTCTATTATTTATATAAAAATAATATTTTTTCCCATGAACCAAGCATTATAAAATGCTTTTTCCTCAAATTCTAAGAATGCCAATTCTTAGGGATTTATTTTACTACCAACCAAACACCCATAAAAATGCATGCAACTAATAACAAATAATAAAAGTTACTGCCAACCTCTATTGTTTAATTACTAGTATTTTACCCGTGCGATGAACAGTATGAAAAATTTAAATATAAATGTTATGATTTCATATCAAACGTTATTTTGACTATAAAAATAAAAATAACTAATCAAAATTAGAAATTATTAAAAATTTCTTTGTAAATTATTACAAAACTAATCAAAATTACAAACTATTAAAAAATTAGTACATGTCTTTTATATATAGATTAAATTTAAGTATTGCGCAATTAATTATTTGCTATATCTAGAATATATTAGCAATTATTTATTTAACACTTAATTTTGAATAGAAAAATCTATTATTTTTCGCCACCAGGTTCAATCATATGATCACCCATTTTGAATGATAAGAGATGTGTCATCACACGACATAATAGTTAGCATTTCACTATATTTGTTAATTCTTATAAATAAATTGTTATACTTCCCAAAAAATACAATATACATGAAGGGCTATGTATAGGGATACAGAGAATTCACTCAGAAATAATAAATGATAATATTTCTAATAATATAGGGAGAGAATTAATTCTAATATGCCTATAATATAAAGTCCTAATATGGAGAGTAATCTCGAAGGCATGAACTGAGAGCTATGGAGTTGGTTGGTGACGATGCCAAAATCGGTGTTGATTCCTCCCCCCACCCTTGGCTCTTGTTTTGTCAAAATAAACAAGGTACACTATACCTCTCTTTCTGGTCAGAATATATTTTTCCTTTTTTTTTACCCTCAGCTCATTATTCCCACTTCTATATATCATCCCTCTCTTTCCTACATGTCACTCCAAAAACTATAAAAAATATCCATCATTTTTTAGGTTGCTCTTATACTCCACAATAAATGGATTTTTCATTTTCAAAATGAGTGTCATCTATAGAGGAAAGTAAAAGACTAGTCCAATGGCATGTAATAATGTGATCTTCGATACACATGCTTTAACAAATAATCTCTTAGGTTATACTTATACTTAAAAAGGAAAGCCTTTGCAAGATGAGATGGCATGCCAAAGTGAAATTTTTTTAATGTTCTTAGGTGTATAGCAAGCTTGCTAAGTTCATAAAAAGGCTTCTATAGCCAAGGACCTTGTGATCCAGTGGCATCAAACCCTTCCCTTTATACGGGAGGTGGTAGGTTTGAGCCTCAGTGGAGGCAATACTGGCTCTTGTGAACAGATACTGCATTGTAATAGAGTTAGTAGTATTCAAAAAAAAAAAAGGCTTCTTCATGGTAGCCTTTTTGTACTTTATTTATTTATTTTAATTATTTTATTGTATCGTGATGTTATAGCGGGTTACTTTTGAAAGTGAGAGAGAATATTGTAAGAATATAAGTAAAATAGCTAATGAATGAATTGCAAATTTAATAGTGTGGAAGTGGAACCCATTTTTGTAAATTTGCCGAGCAGGATGAATTCTCTTCAAAGCTTACCTTATTGTGAAAAATGGGAAAAGGCATAAGAGATATGCACTTATCAAATGTTAAGTTACATAAAATCGTTTATCCAAAAAAAAAAAAAAGTTGCATAAAATCAACAAAAGCTCACGCAAACATGCCCTCAAAAAACACACACACATATACACATATATTTATACTCACTTTTTCTTTCAAGTTTGAAGTTCAAAAGCCCCCCTTCCCTATTTGCTCATATTGCTCCATTTTGTCCTAATGGCATCTTTGTTTCTCCACCCAACCATGTAGCATCCTTAATCCTGCAACAAGGAATCAATATGCCATAAGGCTTTCCAAATAATAGATATAATTGAACAAGTATACCTAATTACATACAATTATACAAATCTACAGTACCTATCGTGAAAACGAAATTATTTTGACCACATTGTACAAAAAAATTAATCTGAAAAATATGTTCTTTTAAAAAATGAGAGTTAAATGTAAAAGAGCACAGATACTGCACAAATCTACTGTACCTATCGTGAAAACAAAATTATTTTAACCACCTTGTGGTCCAGTGACATCAAACCCGTGGCATCAAACCCTTCCCTTTATACGGGAGGTGATGGGTTAGAGTCTCAGTGGAGGCAATACTGACTCTTGTGCTTCAATATGTTGAGAAAGTAGTTATGAACAGATACTGCATTGTAATAGAGTTAGTAGTATTCAAAAAAAATGTAAAAGAGCACAACTCCAAAGACCAAAGGCTTAAAATTCTACTTCCTAAGTGAAAGTCACATAAAGATCTAATACTGAAAAGCAGAGCAAAATGCTGAATGCAATAGAACATTATCCAAGTGTGTATTTTATGTTATTTTTTTCATTATAAAACATTTTGGGAGATTTTTTTTATTTTTTGGTAGAATATTCAAGTTGTTATAAGTAGTCTTAAAATATTTTATATAATCAAATCTCATATGTTGTATCAAGTAATCCTATACGTTCACTTAATAAGATGAATGCTACATATATGGGTTTGAATAATAAAAAAGCATGAAAAAGACATCTAATCTTTTTCTTCTATTTTAATTTCTCTATTTATAAAATTGTTTATATTAATAAGCTATACATTCACTACTTATTATATATTTATAATGAACATTGGAACTAACATTTTACTTTGTTAATTACGGCAAAAAGCTCCAGATGTTCCTTTAGCCTGTTTTGATTTGCTGCCCACACCCCCTCCTTGGTCTGTAATATTACTTCTTTCTCATTTTACAAAGCACAACACAAAACAGCTTGCAGCAGCAGAACAACTAACCAAAATAACATCAACAGCAATACAAAGTGACACAATTGTGGGCCACCGAATTGCACCAAATTCAGTTTTCTTCTTCTAAACAACTAATTACTAAGTAACACTCGAAGTCCAGATTACAGTACTCCTTCATCGATCAAAGCTTGCTGCACTTGGTGATTGCATTAGTAATTTGACATGTCAATGAGGAAAAGGGCTCGACTTTGTGATCTTCGCGCAAAAGTGACGCGAAAGTGTTCAAAGCTGGTGATTTTATAAGTAGATTAAAGGATGAAATTTTTATTTCTATACTGTCCTGCCGGCTACGGAGGAGGAAACTGTGGAAATCCACTTATGGGACTTTAATGGTGAAACTACGGTGGAAGAGATATTTTCGAAATCCCTAAACATAAAAAGAATCAAGTTAATTGGGTGAATCCATATTAGGCAACATAATGGCCCTGCTATTGATTTCTTCGATTGATAACTGGTAAAAGTTGGGCTTTCAAAGAAGGTAAAAAGACTCGAGTTGGATTTGTTGAAATATGAGGACAGTAGTGTGAAACATGACTATACATTCCGGTCTTTTCACTAGTAGGCAGTCCAATATGGCTGCAGTCCTTTCTCTGAGGTGCCCTTTGAAGGTTTGTTGGCTCGGCTCTCAAGCTGAATTCCTTGGAGATTGTCTTCTGCTTGGGCTTAAAAACTATAGAGCTCTAAGACTAGACTCTTTCTTTGTTGTGTTATTTGGGTCTGCAGTTACTTTTATCTTCAAAAATGTCCCAAAACTTGAAGAGGTCTCGGTGGGTATGGGTCTCTTTCTTTGTTGTGTGTTGTGTTATTCGGGTCTGCCGTTACTTTTATCTTCAAAAATGTCCCAAAACTTGAAGAAGTCTCGGTGGGTATGGGCTGTTCTGGAATGGAGAACAATCAGCTGGAAATCCTAACTTTAGCTATCTATAGTAATTTCTCAAATATTCCCAAACTGCTCAAACTCAAGGAGTTAGTGCTGAAAATTGGAGGATTGATGATGAATCTCTTCTTCAGTTCACATCATTGCTGCAACACTCTCCTCGTTTGGAAAGATTTGTGCTCCAGTTGATATGGCTGTGTCCATAGAAGACCAGGAGAAGGATGCTCAAGGCCGAGGCGTTTCTTCATGAGTCGCGATGTACTTCATCCAAAACGCTCCCGCTCTCCAGAAATTGGTGATCGATCGCCGCAACCAGATCCTGGAGCAATCTTTTCGGCCAGTGGAGGTTGAGGAAACTGCTAGAAGATATGCCCACCAGCAGCTTATGTAAAGGGTTCCACAAGGTGTGGAATTAGTAATTTACTGACCAAATTTGTGGGTTTTTTTAATAGCTTTATTTGTTGGTGTTAGTCTACAGACATGTGGTTTTGTTAATTGGTATAGGTTGTTTGTTTAAGGTCTGGCGTACCTTGTACAGAGGCACATAAAGACAGACAGATATAGATACATTAACCTCCAATTAGACATTATTTGCAACATTATTTACATTGCAGGCAGACAGACATTAGATTCTAAAACTGTTTAATAAAAATAGTGAGTTGGGTAGGAGGTACTGGGTTTAGAAATGTGCAACTTCTGTGCACTTTCTCGACTATTAATCTTGAAATAGGAGTAAGGTTTACTCCGTGTTGTATATAAAAAAAAGTCACATAATTATGCTTCCACTACATGGTGAAGTAGTTTTTAGTGGTGAGATGGAAGGTGCAAACGAGGATAGGATTCCCGAGTGTCATTTTAAGGATGACAAATTGGGGAGGTTTAGGCAAGTTACTAGAGATGCATTGACAATTGGAAGCGAAAGAGAGCAAAGTTCATATGGTGAACAAATATCAATTCAAAACAATGAGAAAAGAGCAACAATGTAAGAAAGAGGATTCGATAAGGATCTCCCCGGTCCTTGCACTCAATGGTCTCCCAATTTGGTTGAATTAACACACATGATATCTAGGGAGGCTCAAGGCACTTCACCAAGCACAGTCACACTTGGACTCTCATTTCCTCATTCGGTTGGGGCATTTTGTAAAACACTTTGTCTATGTACCTCCTCCGGACCTAGTCCTTTCGGACTTAGGGCCAGAGTTGCACACACCTACGCTATTGCACACTTGCAATTTCTTGTTAAACTATGCATCTTAAGTTTTAATCATACGCATCTTAAGCTATAAACTTACGTACTTTAAGCTATAAACTTACTTAATTTAAGCTTTAAATTTAAGCACCTTAAGCTTTAAACTTAAGCACCTAAAGCTATAACTTTATGCACCTTACACTTTAAACTTACGCACCTTAAGCTTTAAATTTAGGTAAAATAATTACCATAATGTCACCGCGCTTTTTTTTTAAACAAAAAATTCTTCATTTTGAGCTGTTGATTTTGGCTAGATCTATCAATGACTAAGATTTCACCTCATTTTTTACTTGAGAACTCCTTCGCATTTGATCTCTACTATGTATGTGTGTGTGTGAGTGTATAATGATGCTAAGAATTTATATAAGTATCTCAACTTTTCGATGATTCAAATATGACAACATATATTATAACGAGAAAAAAAACCTTTGAAAAAAAAGAACAAGATAGAAATTTACAGGACCAGAGTGGATATATATATATATATATATATATATATATATATATATATATATATATATATATAATATGATGCTAAGAATTTATATAAGTATCTCAACTTTTCGAGGATTCAAATACGATCATAAATATTATAACGAGAAAAAAAAAACCTTTAAAATAAAAAAGAACGAGATAGAAACTTACAAAACCATAGTGAATTCCTTTAACTTTAATTTGATAGTTTAATTCGAAATTCTTATTCTTTCTTACTCTTCAAGATTTCAATAGAAATTGTAGGCTTCGTTGATAATTCAAATATAATTACAAATACTAACGGATTTAAATAAAAAAAAAAAACCTTTGAAAACAAAAAAGAATAGAAGAAAAATTATAGAAGTTGAGTAAATTTCATTTGTTTGATATTTTAATTCGATCATTTAAAATGTAAAAAATATAATTATTTTAGTGCAAAGATAACTAAGGAAAAATTAAACAAAGATGTAATTATGTAAACAACAAATATATGCCCAAGTGTACGTATTTTATGTTAATTTTTAATATTAAGTTAGTATATATTCTATTTTATACTTAATATATTTTTATATTTATAATATAACCCCAAGTATATATAATTACCAAACCCTAACTCTTCACTTCCAAAATCTCATTCTAAATTATGATTCAATTATAAACATTGTTGTTAATCTTGCTATAAGTGTTCTTATTGTTTAATTGTTTATTAATTGTTTTTACTGTTATAATATTTAATGAAGTGTCGCGACTTAATTATGTGAGTTGATTGTTAACTATTTATTAGATTATATAGTATGGCAAGCAATAATACAATTGAATTTATTCCTAAACAAGTTAACGAGCAGTCGTGTTTTTTATTTTATTTTATTTTATGTTTTAATGCTATTATGTTTGCATTGTAGTGATATACTTATGTAGTTATATATTAGTTTTGTATTGTCTATATTTCTAAAATTATTTAGAAATACTTATTAAAGTTTTTAGTTAAAAATTGTAGACTTTAAATAAGCTAAAAGCATGACTTACTTTGAACCATTTTTAATGGCCTATATATTAAACATGCAGTTGTTATGCCATGGACCCGGGTCCACCTTGTTAGGTGGATCCGGATCCATGCTCACAATTTTAAAAATCTATGTTCATAATTTTAGAACTCTATGTTCATAATTTTAGAATTCTATGTTCACAAATATATTTTTGAACTCTATGTTCACAATTTTTGAACTCTATATTAACAATTTCATAACTCCATGTTCACAATTTCAGAACTCTATATTTAATAGTATAACACAATTTTTGAATCTATATAACAAAATTGTGAATATAGAATTCAAAAATTGTGAATATTGAGTAATGTAATTTTGTATATTGAGTTCTAAAATTGTGAACATAAAGTTCTAAAATTATGAACATAGGGTTTTAAATTTGTGAACATGGACTTGGGTCCACCTTGCAAGGTGGATCCAGGTCCATAGCATAATTTGTCTTAAACGTGCTTTTAAAAAGGCTCCAGGCCAAGTTAGGCCCAAGCTTTGGCTTGAGCCTAACAAAAAGTCTGCTCATGCCCAAGCCCATTTTTTAGATTTTAATAACAGACCAAAGTCTAATTTTCTACTGCTCGACTCGACTTATTTCCATCCCTAATTATGAGTATTTTTAAAATATTTTATATAATCATTTTTTACAAACAAAGGGAAATCTTATTACTAAAAAGAGGGTAAGAATGGTACATATGCAAGCAAGAGGGACAATGTCTCGGGAGAGTCAGACTGAGCGCTAGAAACCTTAGCTAATGTGTGGACAATCTGGTTTGCTGACCTACTTATAGGGATGCATGTGATAAAATCAAAATCCCTCATAAGGTTGGTACATGCTTGAATAATATAATGAAGCTTAATTAGATGGGTTCTGTTTGAAGTGGAGTTTTTTTAGCTCATTAACAATGCTCTGGCAATCAGTTTCTAGCTTCAAATATATGATGTCTCGACCCTCGAGCCAGGAGAGGGCTTCTTTGCATCCTATAGCTTCTACCAATGCAGGGGATTGAGGGCAATTGATCAAACCATTCACAGCTGCAATAAAGGCACCATCATGGGATAAAAAGACTGCTCCAAAAGTTACTTTGTTTTCTTGAGGAAACAACTTAACGTAGTAGGCAGAATCCCCCTAGCAACCCGCCACAGAAAAATCTGTAAACGAGGGGAATGTTAAGCTTCCATAAGGTATTCCAGTTAAGACTGGGTCTCGTTCGGAGCATGGTTGTAATTATTTATTTTGGACATGTTAATGAAATATATTAGTAGTAAAAATAATTAATTCTAAATATTTATAAAGTAGTATATGAGTTAGAATATAAATATTATGATATGACAGTGATGGTGTCATCACGGCATAAACTAAGTTAACAATAATATTAACACCCGTCCTTAATTGTACCACTTTTTAAAATATTAAGATTAAATTGAACAAAATAAAAAAATGTCACACTTATGTGAGACCGTCTCACGGATCCTTATTCGTGAGACGAGTCGGGTCGGGTCAAAGCACCATGCAAATGTCATACTTATGTGCTCAAATATAACATTAATCAATAATACAATTTTTGTTACTTATAAGAGAAAAAGTAATACATTTTTCATAATAAGTAATGTTGACAAGTGCTCCTTACTTATAAGGGCAAATATAATACTTTTGATGAAAAATGTAATACTTTTAAATCGAAATGTAAAAGTATTGTATTTTCCCTTAAAAGTATTACATTTATCCTTATAAGTAACAAAAATTTTATTCCTGATTAGTATTACATTTGAGCATATAAGTATAACATTTGCTCATATAAGTGTTACACATACAAGTTTTTGCCAAATAAAAATATAAGAACTAAATTAAACAAAATAATGCAGTACAAGGTCCTTAGAGCATCCCTATCCGAAGTTTTTTTGAAGTTTATGTCAGATTAAATGCCACATGGAGCATAGAGAAAATAAGAGAGAGAAAGGTGGGGGTCTTCTGCAAATGAAGAGTTATTTGTGATCCTAAGAAAAAAGAGTTGAATTGAGTAACAAATGCATGACATGTGTTTATTTTATTATTATATTTTTTTAAATCATATTTTTTTGTTTTTTTCCTCCACTCTCATTTTCTCTTTCCTAATCACACTTATAAAAACTACGAAAGGAAAAAATGTCAAATAGGCCACTGAACTTATCGCTTTTGTGCAATTGGGCCATTGAACTTAAAAAGTGTGCAATTCAACCATCAAACAATCAAAATTTGTGCAATTGGACTATTTTTACAAAAATTTTTGGTAAAATCCAATTATATTACTAACATATATGTATTAAGAGTGGCATTTTCTTCTACCATACTTAGTTGGGAGTCAATATTGAAATGTTTTTAACTCAAATTGAATTAAAAATTTTTGTAAAAATGGTTCAATTGCACAAATTTTGCTTGTTTGATGGTTGAATTGCACACTTTTTAAGTTCAATGGCCCAATTGCACAAAAGCTATAAGTTCAGTGGCCTATTTGACACTTTTTTCACTACGAAATAACTCCACTGCTAAGGATGCTCTAGATATTTTGAGCGAAAAGATGTCATTTGTTTCTTAAAATTTAAAAATGTGCACAAAATTTATTCAAAAAAAGTAATACAGCAGGAGCCCGGGGGGCGGGCAGGATGACGGTGAAATTAATATTTGCGTGTATAATTTAATTATATTCATTTATAAACGAATCTGAGAAGTCCAAGTGAGTGTGAAAGACGCGTGTAAATTGACTTGTTTGAGCTTTTTTGGTATGGCATGGCCTTCAACTCCGCCGCTCTGAGAACCACCGCGATCTCACTACTCCTCCTTGCGATCGTCGGCGTTTTCCTCCTCCGCCTGCCGCCTGCAAACCGTCCTTCAAACCATATATCACTCCTTCCTCACAGGTCCCTCCTCAATTCCTCCTGCAGATTCTTCAGTGATGAATCCGATGGACTCTTCAACTACTTCTCCTTCCATTCCTGCCTCTTCCGCCAAAACCCATTTCTCTCCGTCCCGTTTCTCGGGCTTTTCGTGCTCCTCTACTTCTACATCCTCATCACTACGGCCCAGGCCCACTTCTCCGTCGTGGTCACCAAGCTCGTCGCGCATCTCCGCCTGTCGCCGTCGATGGGTGCGGTGACGCTCTTGGCGCTGGGGAATGGGGCCCCGGATGTGTTCGCTTCCGTAGCTGCCGTCAAGGGAGGCCAGCCCAGAACTGGATTTGGGGCGATACTCTCCGCCGGGACTTTTGTCTCGGCTTTTGTTGTGGGCTTCGTGTCCATTTATGCCGCGCCCTTCGCCGTCGATCCGGCCCCGTTTGTGAGGGATGTAATGTTTTACTTGACGGCTGCGATGTTCCTGTTCTACGTGTACCTCAGTGCTGAGATTTTCCTCTGGCAGGCTGTTGGATTTGTGGGATTTTATCTCTTCTTTGTCGGGATTGTGTTTTGGATGGATTTAGGAGAGGGAAATAGGCGCAGGGCTGAGATGGGTTCGGTTGGAAATGGTAAGACTCATAAAAGGATGGTTGAGATGGGCGACTGTGAAAACGGCAAGTTTTTAGGTTCTTCAGAAATAAAGAAGAATCCCAGTTCCGGGTTATTGCTAGCTTATGAGAAGGTATGTTTCAGATAGACTCAAAATTTAATCTTTCCTTAGCTATAACACTTGTTTTAATGGGTGTGATTTTGGCTATAACTTTCCTAGTTTACCATCATCATGGAACTTAACTAATTTAACTCTGATCTATTTGTATTAATTACAGGGCTTTAATGACCTTTAGAACTTTATGATGACAATAGAAAAATGCTCAATCTTGCAATTTCCGTCAGTTCAAAGAATCATTCGGCTATAAAATTACTAATAGAGTGGTGAAACGAATTACGAATGTGTGTTGTATATTAAGAAATTCGTTTCAGGTCTAGAGTATTGAAGATTAAAAAGACTTGATCAATTGGATAAACTAAACATATGACTTTGTGCCACGCCTGAGTTAAGTAGTGATACTTAATGTGTCCTTCACAGGGTTTGTTTTTTTGCTACATGCTAATATTAGAAGGTTGAGTTTTTGTATTAGTATTAGAATAAGGAAATAGTAGTGAAAAATAAGAGTAATTTCATACTTGACCTAATGGACACATGCCAATTTTTCTAGAATCTCATAGAGTGTAGTGATCTTGTAGGACTTCTATGCTTTAAACACTTGAAATGCTGGATATATGTGAGGATCCTAGCTTATTGAACTCTCAATCAATTCAATCTTAATACAAAATGTATGATTTGGAGGTAATATTGTTTGTCCTTTTGTTTAGTGGGCGGATGGAGTTTTAAGGGAACTTTCAGATTGATTGGAGTTTCCCCACTGCCAGCCTTTTTCATTGGATTTTTCCTTTCTTTTTTCCCTCCTTTCTTCTTTCTTCCTTCTGTGCATGTATCTAGGTTTATTATTGTTTGAGTAAACTACTTTCTTCCCCACCCCCACCTTAAACATAATAGGAGATTGTGCTTTTCCCCCATTTTCTGTCTACTGGAAAGGAGGGCCTTTTGGTAAAGTCCCACTACTTATCATATCAATCCCAGCAGTTTGCAGCATAGCTAAGTAGGAGCCTTTGATTTTATATGCAGTACTGAATATTCTGACATTACTAATACAAACATTTATACTTTTGAGTTATACTAATATTTCAAAAACATATAAGCATTTGCATCTTACTAGTCGTTTCAAATGGAGCTTCATGGATAAAAGTCAATTTAGGTCTAATATGAAGCTAAAAGGCTAAACAGGAGAAACGAAACTATTGACTTCCCAGTTAATGTTTAATCTTTAATACTTATCAAAAGAATTTTATTGAGTTAATACCACAAATGGTCCTCTGACTATTGGGGTAGTACTTCTTTTAGTCCTCGACTTTCAATTCGACCACAAATGGTCCTCTGACTTTTATTTTTGACCACAAATAGTCCTCTGTTAAAATTTCTGTTAAATAGGTGTTAAATCTAGGGGTAATATTGTCAAATTGATTAATATTATTATGATTAATTCTTTTTTAGAATTATATGACAACATTATTAATTTCAAACATTAATAAACATTAAGTTAATAAATATAAAAATAAAATGGACGTGAGAACTTATATAAATGAACAAATTAAATAAAAATCCATGATTAATGTTCGCAATTTGTACTTGATTAATTATATTAATTCAACGGTAGCAGCTTTCAGTTATGTCCCAAACAAAATGTTTGATCGATTAATGAAAAGTGAAAATTATTAATCGACCAGGTATGAACAACCATGAAAATGATGAAAGCAAGATTTTTTAAAAAAAATCTTCCATTTTAGTCTGTTGGTTAAATTAAAATAGATAGCTCTAATATTAAATCTTAATTTTGTACGCATAATTACGAGAATAAAGTGTATTGTCTTTTTATTTATGAGTATTTATATTTGTTAATTGTTTCAATTATGCTTGTTGGTGAAAAATTATAAACATTTTTATTTTATGAACATTATATATATCAATTTGACGATAATACCCCTAGATTTAACACCTATTTAACAGAAATTTTAACAAAAGGACTATTTGTGGTCAAAAATGAAAGTCAGAGGACCATTTGTGGTCGAATTGAAAGTCGAGTACTAAAAGGAGTAAAAGGAGTACTACCTCAATAGTCAGAGGACCATTTGTGGTATTAACTCGAATTTTATTCTATTTGCAATGTTGATCTAGTTGTTGAACAATGAACTAGACTAACAAACATATTTTATTAAACGCTCAGTCTCTCATCCCATTCACTCATGACTGTCTCTTAATTACTTATGTTCTAATGATTGTGCAGCACCAAATGCTTTGCTCCCAAAATGGATAATAGACACTCTTTCTGATTGTCAGATTCTACATATATAAAAACGCATCCCCATCCTCCCCCCCTCTCTTCCCCTCCTTTTTCATCCGTAACAGTAAGTTTATAGTTCATTAGTAGTGGCTCTGAGATTGAGCCTCAGTGGAGGCGAATTGACTCTTTGTGCTTTAATAGGTTGAGAAAGTATAGATGAACAGATACTACAATGTAATAGGGTCAGTTGTATTCAAAAAAAAAAACTAATAAATCATTGACATAGGAAAGAGCACCTATTAACATCTAACTAGTAAATCTGAATAATGTTTGCTAGCTGTCTATTACCTCTGGTGGTCACTATGCATTTATTTTGACTCGCTTTTTCCCATTCTCTACAGATATCGCAGGTATGGGAGCTTCCAGTCTCAATACTCCTGAAACTTACAATCCCCAACACTTCACTTTCGGAGTGGAGCAGATTTTATCAGTCTGCCAATATCGCTCTCTGCCCCCTGGCCCTTTTGTTCTCATGCAGATCATTTATGTCCTTCAATCATCCAGTTGCATTTCTTCTCTCAAACGTCCATTTTCCTCTTTGGGTTGTAGTACTATGTGGAAGCTCCTCTTTAGCACTTCTTCATTACATTGTTGAAAAGGAGCCTCCAAAATCCGAGCAAATGCCTTCGATCCTTGCCGCATTCGTAATGAGTGTATTCTGGATATCAACTGCAGCGGGAGAACTACTCAACTGCCTCGCAGTTCTTGGAGTGCTTCTGAAACTCCCCTCTGCTCTTCTCGGTTTAACAGTGCTTGCATGGGGAAATTCAGTAGGTGATCTCGTTGCAGACGTTGCCGTCGCAAAGGCAGGTCAGCCCGCCTTGGCCATGGCCGGGTGCTTTGCCGGCCCCATGTTCAACATGCTTTTCGGGCTGGGAACGGCTCTGGTCATACAAACAGGGAACGTTTATCCAGAGGCGTACGAGCTTCATTTCCATGTGAGCATAGTTGTGGCATTCGTTTTCTTGCTCATTAGCTTGATGGGATCCTTACTTGTAGTAACTTGGCACAGGTTTCAAGTCCCGAGATTCTGGGGATTCTGCCTTGTTGGACTTTACTCCTTTTTCATGTTAGTGAGCCTGGTAATCGCAAAGTTTTCTGCATAATGTTTAGGCAGAGGGAACTTGATGTCATGGCAGTTACATTATCATACATTCTTTTAGCACATTTTTATTGTAAATATCTACGTCTCTCAACATTAGAGGTTATCGCTCTTCAAAAAAAAAAAAACATTAGAGGTTATCACATATTCTTTTGTGTCAATGTGATTTAAAAGAGAGTCTAGAGGACATTGCTTTTTAGTGAAGAGATCTTGAAAATATTTATATCTATGATGGTTTTTAATGGACTTGGACCACCATAAAAACTGTTCAATATGCAAAAAAGGGAGGTCCAAAATAATATTTTGTTCATAGGCCCCAAAACTCTTAAATGATTGTAATTGTGTTACAATTTAATGACAAAAATAGGAAAATAATCTTAGACCCAACTAGCTCAACCTTCAAATTCAACAGAGGTATGTCTGACCAAGGGAGCTTGCAATCGTTATATCCTGCACCACGGTGCACATAGCAATGTGCACCAAAAACGACGTCGTTTTGATGTTAGTGGACGCGGACGCAAATGACTCCAGGAAATTCATTATCTATAATACACATAATCATTATCTATAATACACAGAACGTTTGCCTAGAATACACAGAATGTTTGCCCAGAATACACAGAATATTGACACAAAATACACATAACTCATCATCCTAACATCGAATGCACAAACACATCACAACCTGTGTTAATAACATGAATACACAGAATATTGACACAAAATACACAGAAGTCATCCTCCTAAACATTCGAATGCACAAACACATCACAACATGTGTTACTAACGTGAATACACGGAACGGTTGCCTAGAATACATAGAATGATTGCCTGGGATACACATAATGATTACCTAGAATACACATAAGAATATTGACACAAAATACACAGAACTCATCCTCCTAACATTCGAATACACAAACACATCACAACCCGTGTTAATAACATGAATACACAGAATATTGACACAAAATACACAGAACTCATCCTCCTAAACATTCGAATGCACAAACACATCACAACATGTGTTACTAACATGAATACAAATAACGGTTACCTAGAATACACAGAATGATTGCCTGGAATACACAGAACGATTACCTAGAATACACAGAATATTAACATAAATACACAGATCGGCCGAAAAGGAAAACGTGATTTCCAAAACAAGAGACGGTTAATTTACAATGCTCAAAACGACGTCGTTTACGTACGTGGTGCACCTTGCTGTGTGCACCGTGGTGTACGGTATAATTTGCGGGGAGCTTGGGCAATATTACAAACCTTTGCTATCGCCTCACCTCATCAAGACATAAAAAGCGTCCTAGATATTCCTCCCTATGCCTTTATTTTTCTTTTTCGTTTTTTAACTCGAGTGATGGGTAACTGGTACTCCCCCAGGCCTTCCCCTTTGCTTTTAAGCTTCTTGAATAGTAGCTCGGTTAATATTTTAAACCCTTGTTACCACCTCATATCCTGGGGATGTATGATATTCCAGCCCACCCCTCCCAATCCCTACTATTACCTTAGAGTTAGAAACTTCATACATAGGTGTTCCATGGATATGAGGCAACCCAACTTCGGCAATCTAGGTTGCCTAAGATAATATTTTGGGCACAAGTTAGCTTGACCACAACAAGTCAATGGTCATCTTCTTTGTTGCCGATCTTGTCCCTAGTTTGAAAGACAACCTGATACCCTTTAGTTTCGATAGTGTCCCCCATGAAACCTAATAAGGGGGTTTTCACCGATTTTAACTAATCATCTAAAAGTCTTAGCTTGACAAAGACATTATGGTACATTACATTGATGCTACTTCTTGTGTTGACCAGTTAAGGGTGTGCTTCAGGCGAATCAATTTTTTCGAAAGCACAATCTTACTAGATTTCAATTTAAAAATTTATAATCTAATCCAAGAAAAAAAAAATCATAAACCCATCATATTATCCTAATTTCAAATTAGATCAATTTTATTTTATTTATTTTTCAGATTTTCATATTAAATCAGATTTGAACCGTTAATGTGTAAAAATAGTAATTTACAAGTAAAATAACAATTTTACATCTCAAATTAATAACTTACAAACACTTATTTCAACCGGATATTCAATTCGAATAGAACCAATGGCAGACTACCATCCTTCAACCTTCAACCAAGAGTTTCACAAAATCACAGGGCCACTCTTCTAGCCCCATTCATAACGCAATGCTATATTTTCTATCATCCAGACAAGTCGCCCGACCCCGACGGCATGAACCCCACATTTTTTCACCACCACTTACAGATTGTGGGTGCAGATGTCATTGCCTTTGTCCTCCAATGTCTAAATGGAAGGTCCTTTCCAGCCGAGCTCACTGATGCTTTAATCACTTTGATGTAAGACTTTTCCAATACAATATATATATATATATATATATATATATATATATATATATATATATATATATATATATATATATATATATATTGTGGACCTTAATTATGTGGTACAAGTAGACTAGGCCCATTAAGTAATAGGTTGTGTACAAAGAACTAGCAAATGTTTGTGCATAATTTAGATTTTATCTTTACTACGTGAGATCAATGTCCCCAACATTTATGTTCCCAAGTTATGGGATGACAATCTTGGTGCTACATGCATGTCTACAAATCCGATTTTTCATGCGCGTACCAAACATGTTGAGATCCCTTTGTTAGAGACAGAGTTGCTTCAGGAGATATTCAAGTCAACTTTATTTCAACTAAAGATCAACTTGCTACAAACGAGAATGATATGTGAAATAATGTAATGGAATTCGTCTCTGAAACTCTCTTGGAAGGAACGACGCCGGCGACGGCCCTCCGGTCGCCGGAAGACCAAGACCTCCTGGAAAGAAGCACGAAGAAACCCAAGCGTGGGCGCACGTACTTGGAAGCAGCAATGTCCCAATGTAGGGAGGTTTTGATGCAAGAAACTCCAGAAGCGACAACGCCAGAATCTGCCAACTGGAAGACACCGGATGCTACTCCGAGTCAAGAACGAGAGTTCAAGAAAGAGTCACCACTGATTGAGGAGGACTTTGATTCAGACGACGATGTGATGGACGATAGCGCAACAACATTTGATTATCCGGTCATTCTTGTCACAAAAGAAGAAAAAGAGATGCTGAGGCGGCCCATTATTGACCCTAATGTGGACCATTAATCTACCAAGAAGCTAATGCCTCCATTATGCGAAAATACTAACATTATCTTGTATTGATTTCTATGTTTCAGGTTGAAGCTGCATATGTTTTTGGTCTCCATTCGATTTTTTGAGTACGTTACAGATTTGTGGATTGCATCTAATAATTAGAAGACCTGGTCTGCTTAACCTAACCTAATTAAACTGGTGAAAACCGGTTAAATAAAAAAAAATATATATGAAGAGACAAAATTACCCCTACTAAAAATAGAAAAATTCATGAGAAAGACTAAAAGTGTCCAAAAAATAATAGTCTGGGATGTTAAATGGCAAAAACAATAGTCCAAGACTAAAATTGAAATTGTCAGACAAAGGACCTTTGATGGAATTAACTCATTTAATTAATCTACTGCAAAAAAGTTAAATTTGAATCAAATTATGATTTTAGACTTGTGTGATTTCCCTATTTTAGTTTTTCTGAAATTCTCTCATCATTATATATATCCATATAATCAGTATCTTTATAAACTACCAAGTTCAATACAATTAATTCTCATCTCCAGCATTCCACTTCTATTCTTATAATTCCCGTTGATCGATCTCTGTTGACAGCTGAGTTTCAGATATGGCAGGGTGGTCATCGTCAACGATGATCGTGACCAACACGCCGGCAAAAGATCTCGCCTACACCAACTTCGCATATTGCTCTCCGGCGGATCTCCGGAACTTCGTCGTTCCGGGTTCGAAGTTGGCCTACGCTCTCGTGGCCGATGCTTACGTTCTTTCCATTGTATATCCTTTTATTTAATGGTAGCATTTATGCGATCACTTGCACTAATCTTTGTAGCATGTTGCTGAATTTATATGAATAATTCGATTAACTTCGTTGCTTGCACATCTTTGATTTTTTGCACATCGATTTAAGTGTTCACATTTTCAATTTCTCTTTTGTTTAAGCTCTGCAATTAACTAATTGTTTTAGAATTTCGG
Source organism: Ipomoea triloba (assembly GCF_003576645.1). Classification (NCBI taxonomy): domain Eukaryota; kingdom Viridiplantae; phylum Streptophyta; class Magnoliopsida; order Solanales; family Convolvulaceae; genus Ipomoea; species Ipomoea triloba. The sequence goes on from NC_044930.1 coordinate 10,142,890, forward strand.
TGTCATTTAGAAATTTTACTGTAACTAAATGCTGAGGTCCTGGTTCTTTTCTTAATGTAGTATTTTGTATTATGTTTTGGTATACTCAAGTAGTAGTAGGGTAGTGGCCTAGTGAAAGATTCTATTTTGTATTTACTTGTGAATAATGAAATGATTTTTATAAACAGAAATGCCTGCTAAGCAAGAAGGTTACAGTAACAGTTCTGGATTCACCTGAAATAAATGCTTAACAAGAAAGACCTGATTAAATTTATGCCCCTGAATAGGTTGTTAATGCTGGAGATACAACTTAAGAAAGATTTCATCTGTTAATCTTTTTGTTTATGATTGTGCTGACTTGTGAGTTTACATTAAGTTGTAACCAAAAAAATCAAGGATTATAAAGCACACTGTACAGGAAATTTGGTGTTCATTTCAATTTCTTATGTGTTTGAATGGTATAATCCATAAGTAGTGAACATCATGGGTTATAGTGCCACCTTAACTATGAGATACTGCCCATGACTCTATTTCCAATGGCCAACTTGGTCTTAACGCAATTCAACGCCGAGATGCAAAGGTTTCTACTGGGGACTCCATATCTGTGAGCAGGCATGATGCGTATAACCTTGCTTTAGTTGGTTGTATGTGACTTGATGCTGATCTTTTATTGTTTTGGTGCATTTCCTATATTTGCTTAATAAATTACAGATTCATCCCACCTGAAGATTTCAATCTTGCTTTGTTGACCCTTGAATTGGAATTTGTAAGAAAGGGAACAAAGGATGAGCAGGTAAAAATATAATATTCTCACTGCTTAGCAAAAGCTAGGGTTTTTTGTTGAAAGTATTTTTTTTTTGTGCTAGCCAGTTATTGATTTATGCTTTGACATGGAAAATTTCCATGCTTGTTTTATTCTTCTCGTGCTAGGGATGGTCAAGCTAATTGGCCAAAGATATTTCTTTGCAGGTTGATGCAGTTCAAATGTCTAATCAAATTCGTAAGAGATTTGGAAATCAGGTAAAAAGTTAATGAGAGTTCTTCTTTGTATGCTTAATAATTGATGTTTCTTTGCGAGATTCATGTGCCAGATTTCTTCTTTTTGGGTAAATATTAGGTTTTCAGCTCCCTGAATCCTGAATATAACAAAGATTAACTTATCATCTTATAATGGTGTTTTGTAAAGATTATTTAATTATTTGGGTTATAGATTAGATAATCTATTTTTACACGTTTGGCAAAGATTATAGATTTTTGGCACTTCTCTGTTCATTTAAATCATTGATAAGTATTTAACTTTGATTAGATCGTTTATTATTCAAAAATCAAAATGCATAGTCATAAGCTGTACCAAATTTGACCAGTATTAGCTTATATGCTAAAATTTTCCATCCATTTCCATTCCTATTAGGTATTGATCAGGACTTGTCAGCTTAAGAACATACACTTGTTTGCAAAACTTCTTTTAGATTTTGGCTTCACCAATGACCAAACAGGGTGATTATGCAGGTTATGACAGCTGGACAAAGGGTGACCTTTGAATACCATGGAAATGGTTATATCTTCACTGTTACTCAAGCTCAAGTTGAGGGACATTCAAAATCAAATAAAATTGAAAGAGGGCTACTTTCTTCGGACACATATATTATTTTTGAAGCTTCAAATGCAAGTGGAATAAAGGTAACTTCCTGCTTATTCTTTTATTAAGCAGTAGTTGAATGCTCTAATGATTATTACTCGATAGGCTTAACATTTAATTGATAGTTTACTAATTACTAATTTGTATCCGTACAGATAACCAACCAGCGTGAAGCTGCTAGTAGCAACATCTTCAGGCAGAAAGAGTTCAACCTGGAGTCGTTAGGTATTGGTGGTTTGAGTGCCGAGTTTGCTGATATATTTCGAAGAGCTTTCGCTTCTAGGGTTTTCCCTCCACACGTCACATCTAAGTATGCTATATTTCCTGCTAAATGAATATTAATTGTTCCATATGTTTCCTCAGCCCACATTCCCAACCCCAACCCCCCTCTTCCCCCAAAAAACATATTATCTCTAGAAACTTGCCTGACTTCTTGAAAATTCTCTATGGCTATGGGATCTTAATTTGAAGACTCGGCATCAAGCATGTTAAGGGAATGCTGCTTTATGGGCCACCTGGTACTGGGAAGACACTAATGGCTCGTCAGATAGGAAAGATGTTGAACGGCAAGGAACCGAAGGTTGGTGCAACCTTTTGTTGATTTCTTTGTTGCACTTTTTAGTGAACCTTGGAAGCTGGTTGGGTGTATCTTTAGAGCTAATTAAAAGCTTGTGTTATTGTTAAAATTAGTATTGCGACTGCTATGATCTCTATACTATTAATGGTTTTTTAGAGTTGACTAATGACATTAAGTTTTAGATTGTCAATGGACCTGAAGTGTTGAGCAAATTTGTTGGTGAAACTGAGAAGAATGTGAGAGATTTGTTCGCTGATGCTGAAAATGATCAAAGGACCAAAGGTAAGTAGTTTTGGTGGCGAAAATTATTTTGCACTCTTTTACTGTTTATATGATTTTGGACTTCTGTTTTCAGGTGACCAGAGTGAATTGCATGTTATTATTTTTGATGAAATTGATGCAATCTGTAAGGTGGGGGCCTCAAAACTTTCTATATTTCTCTCTCTCTCCTGAAACAATAATTTATCTGCTCCATTATATCAAGTTTGTTGTCCTCTTTGAATGAATCTTTGCTCAAATTATTAGTAAGTGCATCTTAAAGAGTCTAACCCTTTATTATCTGGTTAATTTTTAAACTCATTCTAAATCAACACTTCAACAGCGATAGTCAACATGAGTAAGGGGAAATACATTTTTCTGTAAGTTGAACATAGCATTACTTTTTTAAGCTCAAATGTAGCACCAACTCTTTAATTGAGCCACATTTGAGGGGTTGACAAAGGTTTCCCCATGTAGCTTCTAACATCATTCTCGTGTGTGTCTAGACTTGTTGCAATAATCAAAATATCTAGCATTGTTCTGTCCACTAATCTCAAGTCCAATTGTACCACGACCTTCTTAGATCACAAGGGTAGATTATTTTGTAGTAGGTCCAGAAGTCTCATCAGTAATGGAAGTCACTTGAAGAAAATGTTTGAACAATTCTATGGTACCTGACACAATATTATTTCCAAGAATATGGTTTCGTGCAAATTTCAGACCTAATTTTGACTGAAGAAATACCACGAAGAATTTTTCCCGCTAGGCAAGCTGTTTTGCCAGTGCCCCTCCAATTGGAAAGAGCTTATTAAACTTGGTTACTCAACTCTATGCTTTCCCAAGAAAAACTTCTATACTCGCACCATCTTTCTTTAAGCTAACCAAGTTATTAACAATAGTGTAGAATTGTGAAAACTATTTAGTGTACAATGATTGTTTGATCCCATACCTCAAAATATGTCTTAAACGCTCATAGTAGTGGAACTAAATCTAAGGAAAAAGACTACCATAGTAGAGTACATAATTAGGCATCCACCCTTCTCCAAATTGCCTTTTCATTTTCTAGTACAATTCTCTATCCCCTTTTCTAAGGGTCAACCACACCTTGGCCCATAAACCACAACACAACAATGTTGGACCAAGATTGATAGTTTTGTGACCCGCATAGGTTTTTTGAGGGTAATAATTGGGTTTCCTGGTGGCCAAGAGGAGTGGTGGCACATGCAGTGGTAGTCGGTTATAAGACAAAGTGCCGTGATTGTATGATTTTCTGCAGTGGTGGCGCTACAGTCTTTTTTGGTTTTGGGACTGCTGGTTCAAGGTTCATCTTTGGGAAAATCCGTAACCTGAACCATTACTATGCAGTTCTAGATGGTTCATGAACCATCAGTTAACTAGTTTTTTTTTTATAATATAAATTAAATAAACATGTTAAATTTCATCTTTTAAAATTTAAAATTTGTATTTAAGTTTTAATTTTTAAAGTATTGCAATTTATTAAAAAAGAAAAAGAAAAAAGTCTTGCACTTGGTTTTACCAAGACTAAGTGAATTTTTGAAGTACGAAGTAGATTGTCAATTCATGGTCTTAGCTTGTCAACACTTTTTTTTTTTTTTTTAAGTAACAGTTTGTAACTGTGAACTGTCCGCTTCAAAATAACTGACAGTTAATGGTTCACCAAAACAAAAAACCAAAACCATAACCATAGTCCATCTAGTTCGAACCTTAACCATAACCTTCTGTACTATTATGGTTTAGGGCTGGTTCGCATAGTGCATGGTTCCATTTTGAATCTTTGCTTAAACCGAACCACAGCCACCTCTAGGTCAATGTTTTGGATGAACAGTAACAGTACATGAAAAGAAAATCAGAAATTCAGCGCCATGATCATGGATCTGATACCATGTTAAAGAAGAAGAAAATTTATTATATCAGAAACTTACACCTCAGTACAAGCAACAGCCAACAGGGCAATCTTTGCTTAAACCGAACCACAGTCACCTGTAGGTCAATGTTTTGGATGAACAGTAATAGTACATAAAAAGAAAATAAGAAATTCAGGGCCATGATCGTGGCTCTGACACCATGTTAAAGAAGAAGAAAATTTATCATATCAGAAACTTACACCTCAGTACAAGCAACAGCCAACAGGGCAATGTGTAGGAACTAAAAGGAATAGAAAACTAAGAAAATAAATGAAAGCAAGGCTCTAGGAAGATAGGTTTGCTCCTAAGAATACTAAAACACAGATTTGGAATACACAACAATTATTCTCAACAATACCAGTGTCATTGCAGGCTTTGCTTCATTTCTAGTTTTGCTTCCTAGTCATTTTACAAACCTGGTTAACTGATTTTATTAGCCTTATCTGAGTGCCACAGACACTAACAACTTCACACTCTCTGAAAGCCGAATATGGAGATTTGATCACTTCATTTAACAGTTTACCATTGTGTTTGCAGTCCAGAGGTTCAACTAGAGATGGAACTGGTGTACATGATAGCATTGTGAACCAGCTTCTCACGAAGGTATACTTTATTAAGTTTGTATTATGGTCACATTTAGATTGAGGGAATATCTGGCTGCACTTGCATGCTAGATATTTGACTGATTGATGATTTAATTGCACTACAGATTGATGGTGTTGAATCTCTTAATAATGTTTTGCTCATTGGAATGACAAATAGAAAAGACTTGATTGATGAAGCACTATTGAGGTAATTATCTCTCGTCAATTGTATTCCTTTGTTGCGTAAAATTTATCCTTTGATTGATGAAGCACTATTGGGGTAATTATCTCTCGTCAATTGTATTCCTTTGTTGCTTAAAATTTATCCTTTTTGGTAATTTCATTACTAAACCTTGCATGGTTATCTTATAATGCATTATAAATGATAACTTGTTGCAAAGGCCTGGACGATTGGAAGTTCAAGTGGAGATAAATCTTCCTGATGAAAATGGTCGTTTGCAAATTCTCCAGATTCATACAAACAAAATGAAAGAGAATTCTTTTCTTGCTCCGGATGTGAACTTGCCAGAACTTGGTATGCTGCTTGGTGTTCTTGCCTAAGAGAGTGTGACAATTTACTGCATTTTTCTCAGTTATTATAAGCACAGATTTTTCTTCTTTTTAAAAAAAAAATAAAATTTAAGCACAGGTTTTTTAGATATAATCATTCTCATTTACATTGAAGATGCTCTTTTTGGATTTTATGCTTTCCTTATGGCTTCTGCAAGTTACTGTCCAAGTTGAAATGGTGTATTAGTATCTTTTATTATTAATTGGAATTCTTATAGTGCTCTCTCTTATTTTCCTTGAGTGCAGCTGCACGAACAAAAAATTATAGTGGTGCAGAGCTTGAAGGTGTCGTGAAAAGTGCTGTATCATTTGCTCTGAACAGGCAACTGAGCCTTGATGATCTTACCAAACCAGTAGATGAGGATAACATAAAAGTGACAATGGATGACTTCTTGCATGCCCTTCATGAAGTCATCCCTGCATTTGGTGCTTCTACTGATGACCTTGAGCGCTGCAGGTAGGCTTATATAATTGTATAATTTAAACATTTTAATCACCTGGGGTCCTATTATGTAGAACAAATCTGTGGGGAAAGTTTATTCTCATTAGATTTGTTTGATAAAGGGAGAAGGGGTCTTGTGAAGCACAAATACATTGTGTCTTACATGGACATGAACATGAACATGACGACACGTGACTTAAGAAAAATAAGGGAACATGTTGCACTAGGAACATTGTTAGAATCTAAGATTGGGCTGAGACCACTCAATTGGCCAAATCACATTAAAAGATTAAATCCAATCAATTAACTAGTCTAACCCATGGTCTTATAAACCCATATGTTTCTCTCTTATTTTTCAATGTGGGACTCTTTAACATACATATTTAATCATTGTTACTACTACTTGTATATCAAGTAGCAAGTCAACAATACAAATGAATTTATCAAAGAAGTGATGGTCCATCTGAGAAACTACATATTTGCATGTAGCTTTTCAAAACTTAGTTCGATTGGGATATGAATCTGCCCAAGAATTTTATTCAAAGCTTGAATAATTTTCTGCATAAGAGGGCACCTGTCTCCCTTGAGTTGGGGACAATGAAAATAAAATTAAATAATAGGAGACGGAATTTGGAGGAGAGTGTCCAAAACACAAAGATGAGCATACAGTTGGCACTGTACCTTTCTAGGAGTTTGAAATGTGTGTTTTGGGCGAAGTGGATTTGGTTAAAAGCTTGCTACTTTAATAAGGCCCTTAAGAGAACAATAATAAGTAACTCAAAGGACCTTGAGCACTAGTTTCAAGGGTGCACTTCATAGTGGAAAAAGGAAGAGTTCTCAACTTATTGTTTTGCAGGCTTAATGGTATTGTGGAGTGTGGTCAACGACATGAACACATATATAGAAGAGCTATGCTAATGGCAGAACAAGTTAAAGTCAGTAAAGGAAGCCCCCTTATTACTTGCCTCCTAGAAGGCCCGAGTGGCAGGTAGGTGTTTTTTTCCTGCTTGTTTTCATATGTCAAATAGTATTCACATTTCTCTAAAGCTGATGATCTATCTGTTGGCAGTGGTAAGACTGCAATGGCAGCAACAGTCGGTATTGAAAGTGATTTTCCGTATGTAAAGATAGTAAGTATTCTGATGTATTATGTTGGCATTTAATCTAATTTTCTAAACCATTAGCATTTCTCATGTTGCCTCTCCCATTTCTTCAATTGCTAGATCTCTGCAGAGACAATGATTGGACTAAGTGAGGGTAGTAAATGTGCTCAAATTGTCAAGGTTCTACGCAGTGGCCTTTTGCACTATGATCAAAGTTTCATTTGGAATTTTCATTTATGTTTACAAATAACTAGCATTTTCTGCGGCAGGTTTTTGAGGATGCTTACAAATCACCACTAAGCATAATCATCCTTGATGACATTGAAAGGTAATCTGGATTCTAGATGACTGGCTTTTAAATGAAGTACTTCGATGTGGATTATGGACACATCATCTTATACTTATGCAGGCTACTTGAGTATGTTGCCATTGGCCCTCGATTTTCAAATTTGATATCCCAGACATTGTTGGTGCTCCTCAAACGGCTTCCTCCAAAGGTAAATTCTCTGTGGTTGTCTAGGCTGTATTTGTGGTGCCCACATTCTCCATTTTTGTTTAGCCAGGCTATATTCAGAGTGTGCATAGGCCACAGTCACTTAACTGTGAACATATTCCTTTTCACCATGTGTGGATTGGGACCAAATCTTTTGACCCTTCCATGGTTACACCTTGGACATTGTTTTCCTTCTCCTCTTCTCTTTTATGGATAATAATAATTTGTATTATAATTATAAACATAATTTGTTAACTTCCACAAAGTTGAATGTTTTGTGGGAAAATCTGCCCAAGGAGAAGTTCAGGCTATTCTTAATCTTGGCAGATTGCCAGGGAAAGACTTCTGAGTTTATTTATAGGCTGCCATTTCGCAAAGAAGTGAATTTATTGTAGTAGAAGTTGCCAAGTGCAGAAGTAGGAGATTGATATAGAGTATCAGAATTGCTACTCAAAGTAGCATTTAGTCTATGAGAACTAGCTTTTAATAATTTTTCCCAGTTTCCCCTCTGTTTTTCTCTTTCAATTTTTTTCTTTCCTTTATGGTAATGGCTGTAGCTTTTCCATTTCTCTCTTTTTCCTCCCTTTAAAGCCACAGACCTGTCTGTTTTTTGAATTTTACTGTTTTATTAATTTGGTCTTATTAAACATGCCTAAAATACAAAATCAAATTTAAATATATCATTATAAATTCATAAGAAGTAGACCAAATTATTTACGTGTAGTCTTTAAGAGTTTAAGTTATTAAAAAAATAAAAATATGTGCTTTTAATTCATTTTACATTTAAAAACTAGTTCATTACCAAACACTATTAATTAAATCAACTAGCTTATTTGCCAGTTGCAGCAATTCCGGCAAACAGAGCCTTTTGAATTTAATTTGGATAATCAAACTTGGGAGCAAGTCTCCATTAAATTTTTAGGGCCTTATGTTTTTTGTTACTCTTATGAAGGTTAAGATACTATTCTAATAAGATTTTAATTTTTTTGTTATATTGATGTTAGACTTGATGTGTGACTTTCTTTTTTGTTAGTTATTACACAATGAGATTACTCATTTACTCAGTACTATCCTAACTTCCTACTTTTACAGGGGAAAAAAGTCCTTGTAATTGGAACTACTAGTGAGGTTGCTTTCTTGGAGTCAGTTGGCATTTGTGATGCATTCTCAGTCACACATCACGTCCCAACATTAAAGACAGAGGATGCGAAGAAGGTAAAGTCTATTTTACCCTTCTTTTGATGAATTGAATTGCACTGAACTATTTGTATCATTTACCCTCCAAACCAAACCAATATATTGGTTTAATGTTTTTTGACATTTCTACTCCACTTGCAGGTGTTACAACAGCTTAATGTATTCTCAAGGGAGGATGTTGATTCTGCTGCAGAGGCATTAAATGATGTAAGCTCGAGAATTATATTTGCTCTCTGGCTCCGTTTGTAATCACATTTATTCCAATAGTGATAACCCTTGTTTTATGAACTTGTCCTTTTTGTTAGATGCCAATCAAGAAACTGTACATGGTGGTCGAAATGGCTGCTCAAGGTGAGCATGGCGGGAAAGCAGAAGCCATCTACTCCGGAAAAGAAAAGATCAACATTTCACATTTCTATGATTGCCTCCAAGACATTGTTCGATACTAATTAAGTTAGTGTTCAACTAATTTCATTGCCATTGTTGTATTTGGTTTTCAGATAAGTTGAGTGGCCAAGATTTTTCTAAGCTTTAGTAGTCATAAAACACTGATTTTGTAATTGTTATTATGTCCCTTATTTAACACAGTTACTTGAAGTTTGTTTGGACAGCAATGTAGAGTTTTTAATTGAAGGGTAAGAATTGGATCAACTTTTTTAATCAGTGTTTTACATTTTTAATCTCACTCAAATGTATTAGTAACTAAATGTCTTTGTTTTAGTCTTGATGATCTCTCCAATCAAAAGGAAAACACTTCAGGGACTAATCCATGTAAACAAAACTTAAATAACTGCTAAACTGGCTTAGTGTCACGTACTTGTTGTCGCTAATACCATCACGTGACCTTAGCTATTCTTTTCTTTGCAAATTGATGCATAAAAAAGAATTGTCCTCGAATTGTTGGGTGGTTACAAATGAGCCCCTTGAGGGGTATTCATGGTCATTTCACATTCTCGATAGATGGTGGAGATTTACTTCTAGTGCTATGTACATGTTCGATGTACAAAAAGTCTAGAGTGATGTAACAAATTTCATAAAGGTGTAGCAAAGTGCCACGAGCATTTCATCAGGCCTATTTTCCATTCTCCTTGTAGAGTGTTAGTGGACGTGTGTTCCCTGCCATATGTATTTCGGTGCCCGCTTTTCCTAGAAACTCATTAGGGATCCCGTTATTCTTTGGTCACCTCCCTTCTCCTTTACGATTGCTTTTCTCATTTTCTCCCAAATATTGCCTTTGAGCTAAGCACGTGCGGGCTGCTTTTCTCATTCTTGTGCCTTTGGTAGTAGTAGAAAGAGGTATTGGGTGTTGGAAATGTTCTATCTTTGCCGGGGAATAAAATTCTTTTGTTTGGGGACAAGGGAAACCCGAAGACAGTGCCACAAACTACATAAAAAATTTTGTAACGAGTTTGATTAAGAGGGTGTTAATAAAAACCAAATTCATGATTATCCGTATGATAATTATGTTAATCCTATTCGATTATCCTTTTCAGGTAGTCTTTTCTCATTTTTTATTACTCCTTATATTGAATGTTCCTTCTTCTCTAATGAAATTTAAAAGTAAATTAAAAAAATAATTGTAAGTAGCATTCAAAAATAGTCAAATAGGTCATCGAACTGCACACAATAATGCAATTAGTCCACTGAACTTTAAAAGGCTACAATTGAGTCCCTAAAGTAACCTATTTCACTCAATTAGTCCAATTTATTGGCCGAAGTCGAAGAGCTTTGTCTCCATGGCCGGAGATGAAAAGCTTCATCTCCATGGAAGAAGCTGTTTTTTTTTTAATAATTATTTTTTAAAATTTATTTTTAAAAAATATTTTAAAATTGTGGTAACCTGTTAAAAACTGTAAATTGAACTAATTGAATCAAATGTTTTAGTTTAGGGACTCAATTGTAACTTTTTTAAATTTAGTGGTCTAATTGTATTATTATATGCAGTTCGATGGTCTATTTGACGCTTATTCTAATTAAACATATATAAGATAATGTATGGCTGATTGCGACGCAAGTTCTTCTGATTTTCCTTGACTGAACAAGAAATGAATCAAGAGTGCCATAGCTAGCTGTAATCTTGGCATGCCAATTCTCAATTTTGTAACTGACATTTAAGGTGTGTTTGAATAATGATAGAGATTACTACATGAATCATAACAAAATGTCTACCCTTATTAATGAAAAAAACTTTCAAATCGACGTCATTTTTTTTTGCCTGATCCCAATCCTCAGTAAAATTTGCCTATAATTTGCCATAAGATCGGACCTTAGTTTAATTTTGTTGGGCTTGGCCTATGTGTGAGGTTAGCCCAGCTTATTAGCATGGCGAGAACTACGATAGTTATACTATGAACTCAGGTATTACATTTGAGCATATAAGTATAACATTTACATGTTTATTCAACCTGACTTAACATGTCTCATAAATAAGTATCTGGTCTCACACAAGTGTGACCCTTTAATATATGGGTAATATTTGTGTGAGACAGTCGCACGGAGTCACGAGTCTCAATTTGTGAGACCGATCAAATATTTGATTAATGAGTCAGATATTTGACTCTTTAACCTTATTAATCAAAAATCAAATTCCTCTCACGAATTGATACCCGTGAGAGGTCTCACACAATTTTTTACCTTAATATATAAATTATAAATATTAAATATGTAAATTGTATATTTTGGAGTCGAATCTACCTTTCAATGTGACCCTGATTTTCAGAATAATTTGCCTGAGAGCGAGAAGTGCTATCCTCTGATTTTTTTGCTCTCTTCTCTTCTCTGCTCTTCTCTGAACTCACCAAAAGTACATTGTTTCTAGTCGAGGCCTTATCTTGTAATATCTTCAGCCGCTGCTACCTATACGGCTATACGTTGACCAGGCAAGCGGCGTAGCTCCTACACGTCGCCGAGCCTTGGCAATAAGCTTACGGGGGCCAAAATTGTCATTTCACCCTTGCTCCATGAATTTCAAATTTTCCTAAACCCCAGCCAGCCCTGAGGACACCGGAATCTTCAGTTACATCTCGCTACCTAATTCTCCTCTGGCGCCTTTCCGATGAGTTCTCAAACCAGGTACTCTTTCGATTTTATCCGGATTAGCTGAAACCAATGGTGGAATTGTTATTCTACTGCTCCGTATTTGGGTTTCTGTGCCTAATTTTTTATCAAGTTTGTATTTGTGGTTCAAAACTGAGAAGGTTACTCAACGGGAGCTTTTGTAGGGACTTGATTTTAGGGCCAGTGTGTAAATGGTAATTAATAACCAAATTTGTAGAAAAATGTCAAGAAGAGATGCCAGTAAGTGCGTAAGCATAGAAATCTTGGCCTAGAACTTCATGTTTCGGTGAAACTTGAGTCTCCTCTGAGGAGGAGATGCATTTAAATCCCCTCCACTGGCCTTCAATACACTGCACATAGAGTTCCACTGGGTGTGGGTTTTGTTATAATGCATTTTTTTCTTAGGTGGATTAGAAATCTTCCTTCTCATTGGAACATGTTTGGGTGTATATGTAGTTCTGTAATGTTAATTTATCACGTCAGCTGATCTTTTGTCCAAAATTGTAGGGAGATTTTCTTGATGCTTCCAAACACTGGTTTACTCAACAAGCTGAATGCACAAATCTAACCATTGCACTGAACTTAGGTTGTGCTACTTGTTTTAACATTGATTTTGCTTGATTAGTTTTGAGGTATTTTAAGACTTAAGTTGCTGTCGTTGGCAATGCTTGGTAATTGTGCCTTGCTAACAAGAGATGTTAAAGTGATCCCATTTCACCTTGAGAAAGCCTATTAACATAATACTAGAGAGTAGTTTAGAGAATGTTTTGATCTTGTACATGTACAGTGGCTGTCTTGTTGGTGGGACAAGTATAGATTACAGTGGACCCTTGTCTTGTGTTTGTCCCATAGAGTCATAGAGATGGTATTTAACTTGGCACCTGATAGAAGCCTCTTTTTGGATGTCTGTTTGCATAGGTGCATGCCTGTGAGGCTGTGATGTTTTCTTTAAATGGCCTTTAGAATGACTCTTGGCTTTAAACCCTCCTTGTCAAAGACCTTATATCTTGAATGATTTAAGAACCCTGAATTGTAGTTGTGATTGGCTGATTGCTATTAGGCCAAATGGGATGATGATGATATGCTAGCTCAGAATTTGATTCTAGACTAGGAATTATCTGGAAGACTACCCTTCTATATTTGCTCCATGAGCAGAGCTTTTTATGCATGAAAAGTCACTTTTGCATAAGCATAGCTTAAGATGTGGCTATGGCTTTGAGCTGAAAGGCAGCATGCTGTCTAGTCAGCTTGATAGTTGTTATTTCAACATTATAATGCCCTTCCTAACTTGTTTATAAATATCCGTCTTTAGTTTACTGGATTGTACAGATTCGCATTTTGCCTGTATGGTGTTCATTTCAAATCTAATTTGTCATTTATGTTCAACACAAGTATCTAATCCCTGTGATTGAATCATATTTATCTAAATTTTGCCTCTTGTGGCTTCTTAAGGGTGATAGCTCCTTATTTATTTTTTAATCATGTAAGGAAGTGATTGGGGTTTTAACATTTTTTTAAAATAATAATAAGAAAAAAAAGCCTTTAGTCACCTTTAAAAGCTTCCTCCAAAATCCAAATATTATTGATTTATTGTACTACTTACGCTTCTTAACAATGTTTTTACCTGATAAGGTTTTGTTCACCGTTTACCCATTTGGAAAAGCTTCCTTCATTTAGGATTGCATCATTGCATTTAAATTGTTTTCCTAGGCAAGATTTTTTTCTTATCTTCCCTTCATTCCATTTATGTAATTGTGAGTGTGCTTCAGTGCAAATGTGTGTTAGAGAGACACCAAGAAGAAGGATGGTTCATTAGTTGTCACTTGAGGCCACCAATGTAATCCACAAATCCTTCATGCTAAAGTCATTCAACCAAAGTAGAAGGTGCAAGAACAGCAATAAGTCCATATTTGTTATATCCTTCTATAAATTCTTAGATAATGAATAATTTTTTTCTTTTCTTTTATGTCATTTAGTTATTTTTCCTCATCGGCTCATTGACTTATTTTCCTTATTTAGTGGCCAAGTGCTCATTTGTCGAGTGTTAGGTCATGGGTTTGGGCCTTGTAAACAACTTCTCTACAAAACAGAAGCTATCAAGCATCTTTCTTTCCTAAATCCTGAATGATGTGCAATCCTTCCAACTAGGGCCAAAACCTTATAAATCATACTTGAAATGAAGGATTGGAGATTTATATTATGTGAATTTAGGGTTTAGGGTGGATGATATTTGGATCTCAAAAGTACTTTATTTTGTAAGTTTTTTATTGTTTGCTTTAAGTGAATGACGTGCTTTGTGTGGTTTGAGCATTAAGCATAAAATTTCACATTTGTCCACTCTTGGATTTTCTTTTATGTGATAGGCTTTAACTCTTTAAGCTTTAGGAATTGTAAATACCCTAATGACTGGATAGAAAATAGAAAATTTGTTCCCCTTTTATATGTGATTGTATTCCCCCACCTAAAAAAATAAAAAGGAAGCAAGAAAGAAATGAAGAGGTCGGTGCAGTAGCTACAACAGTGAACAACCTTTGACACCTTTGGTTTGGTAGCTAATTTCCACCACTTATTTAGTTATATGATCAAATTTGAATTACTAGTTGATCAAATAAAGATCACCCTAATCTTGGTAACTTCTAACCTGGTTCATTTGATTTTGTCTGGTTGTTGATTATGATGTTGACTTAATTACATGAAGATAACTCAGAGTCCAGGTGATTGTGATTCTTTTTTGTGACAGCCAATGATGTTTTCACTGACAAACGTTGTAGCAAATCCACTATTCATTTTTTGTTCCTGTTCTTCTCTCCATGGTGTGGGAGTGGGTTGTTTTCATTTAAAAGAGGAAATTTGGAAGGTGGAAATAGGAGCTTTGGGGGGATAGAAGGGATTTTATTGGTATAATTTATTTTCTAAAATGTTACAAGTATCTCCACTCCCAAAATCCTGTCTTTATGTTGGGGAGAAGGGATAGATGATTTAACCAGAATGGTGAATATCAAAGATTAAAAGATAATCAATATTGTTTTCTGGGTTGTCTTGGGAGGATGTCAGCCATATGCCCATATCTGCATTCTAGTATATACTATACAAGTCAGTGTAGTATCTTTATGTCTATGGAAGTATATATCTTCTCATACTTATTTCCATGTGGCTTTGGTGTTTTTCCTAAGGGAATGTTCTAGCTACATACTACTAATTAATTTTTAGCTTTTTCTTTCTTTCTTTTTGTAGAAGCCTTATTTGTTGAACAGCTGTTAGGAAGAATTGCTTTAACATTGAACATTCAGGAATTGCAGGATTGTTGTGGCAAAACTTTTGTTCTTTCCAATCATAATGTGTGCTTCTTTTCCAGATCTGGTGTGATCCTATTGCTACATGTGTCCATCCATGTACATGTGCATGCATTGCTTCTATTAAGCATGCTAAACGTTGATTTTTGTCTAAAAAAGTAATTTTCCAAATTGGATTAAATATGCTGTCTTTCTGATTGTCTAATTTCATGGCTACTCTAGGGGACACAGTGGTGAAAATAATGGTATGCATCCAATGGATCCTGGACAACCAGTCATTGATGTAGCCCCTCTCCGTTGTGTGCCATACACTGGTCCTCTTCCAACTTCCAGTCGTGATGCTTCTCAATCTCAACCTGGACCTAACGCAGCTTCATTCCCAATGGAAAATGCTCAATCTTCTACAAACGCCAGCCCTCAGCCTGCAATGGTTTATTATACTATTGCAACTCTTGAAGAGAGGGCCAATCTCTTTGCTGCCACCTGTGGTCACTCCAAAGTAGGAAGTTTGCTTACTGGAACTGCTGTAATGGGGAAAGTGGGACCTCCTATAGGAGCGGTAGATATTTTGGAGTCTGATACCGAATACTTTTTTCGTGTCTCACTTCCTGGTGTTGCAAAAGATGCAGGTATGTTTCCTATTTGCCACTGTCATTGGAACCTTTTTAGAGTTGATTCTCTGTTCTCTAAAGTTCTGTTTGTTTCGAAGCTCAGTTTTAATGAATTTTGTTCAAGCTGCTGAAAGAATATTTGGTTGTATTCTGAAGTTATAGTAAATCATCACAGGCTAATGCCGATTCTTTAATCAACAGAGACCTAATGTTTTTTTCAGTAGTCAGTACGATATTAACATTTATGAATTTTGTTATGCGGTTAATATCGCTAGATGCTGCATTGGGTGATTTATCTTCATTGGTGCTTATATGGTGACAGAAAACTTTCGCTGTAACATTGAACCTAACGGGAAGGTAGATATAAAGGGTATAACATTGACTGGAGTGCGAGCAGTTTACAAAAATAACATGGTATTCAAGATGAACACACCGAATCTGTGCCCACCAGGAAAGTTCACCATTTCATTTCAGCTTCCTGGCCCAACTGCAAATCAATTTTTGACCACATTTGGATCTGATGGAATTTTTGAAGCATCTGTGAAGAAAAGACAGCCAAACGATTCTTGATTTGCAGTGGAGCCGAGCTGTCCTTTGGATTGAAAACCTTTTCCTCGGCATGGTATGGTGGCTTACGTACTAACAATGTTTTCTATTCTTCTTAACGTCTTTTTACCTTGGGATCAATCCAGTGTTATGTTTCTCAAATGCTTTAAAACTGTAGCCTAGGTATCTTTTGCTTAGGATTTCTTTACAGAGTATATATGATTCATTAGTGTTTTCCTGAAAACTCGCTCTTTTGGTTTGGTTTCAGCAGATGGACAAGGACAAGGACAAGGAAAAGAAAAATTGGGACTACATTGTGGAGAAAAGTCATTGTTCTTTTTGAATGTATGTTTTGAAAGATGATATGATATCCTCAGTGTTGTGTTGTTGTAGAAACCCTTTGAATTTTATTTCAGACAATTCGCAAAAATTTAGAGTATTTTCCATTTTCCCATTGTTTTAAAGTAATCTGATATCCCATGAACTAAACATGTTATTAAAGCGAACTAAACGCCCCGATGATATTATTAAAGCGAACTAAACGCCCCGATGATATTGTATTCAAATGACCATTCTTGATGTCCTTCAAACACATACACATTAGGCCTTGAGTATTAGAACAAAATAAGGTTGAAGCTGAAGCTGTGATCATCATAACAGAACCAACTAGTAACTGCTGTGAAATCAAAACCAAACTGATATACTGCACAGCTGGTGCCAAGTTTACCAACAATTTTTTACATCTAAATCTAGAAAAAATAATGCAATGCATCATGAGAGAAAATCCTGCAGCAAAAGCACCACTACAAAATCTATAACCAATGCAAACATTGAAGAAATGCGCCTCACATAGTCACATCACATGGAAAGGAAATTAGTTACACGAGAATCGAGTATTTTTGTGTTTGTTTGGCCCAGGGCTTATTGAAGGATATCTACTTCAAAACTTACAAACTCAGCCAAATGTTTAAAAGAGAGAGAGGGGGGCAAAAAACTCAAGTTTTACTTAATACCAAATATAGTCTCCGACTATAGTGGTTTTACTCAATTTAGTCTTAAATAACTTTTTGTGTTCAATTTAATCGTCGACTTTGATAATTTTACACAATTTAGTCCTTTGTTAAAAATTATGTTAGTTGGTTGTTATAAATAAGGTGCTAATGGTAATTTATCATCCTTATCTCAATTGAATTGAGATGATTCTTTCTTCTTCCTCTTATTAAGCTCCACGCAGAAATGGAGATCATTATCCCCAAATCAACTTCAACCCTAAATAGATAAATAAATATTTGGGTACGAAGATTTGCATTTCTGTGTGGATCTTAATAACGGGAAGAAGAAAAAATCATCTCAAATGGGATGAAGGATGAGAAATTACTATTAGGACCATATATTTTTAAAAGTTAACTAACAGAATTTTTAACAAAAGACTAAATGGTGTAAAACCATCAAAGTCAATGACTAAATTGAGCACAAAAAGTCAAAGACTATATTGGGTATTAACTCATTGAAAAACATAGCACTATTTTGCTCTAAGACCATATAGCAAGCACTCTTATTTACATTTACTTGAAACCTTCTCTAGTATGTATGTATATCAGTAGCCCAATTCTTTGCTCAAACCAACTATGTTCACAACTTCAAAAACATACAACTGGAGCTTTTGCACAAACTCACAAATAGGAATCTCTACATTCTGACAAATCAGATATTATTGTTTATGAAATTCAGAACATCACACATATGCTACTAATCTACATTCTCAATCAAAATTAAAAGCATTCAGCTTTTCAATCTGTGAAAGCCAACATGAAATTATGTCCAAGGCCTCTATAGTACTGATATATAGGTGAAAATGGAATTCCATCAACACATTATGTTCTCAAAATAAACATTATATCTCATTTGGCACATTTCAGAGCCGCAAATGAACAAACACCTTAAGCACATAAATGAAAGTTCATCTAAGCCTACAAAAAAGAATAATAGAGCCAAACAAACCTCTTTCTGATCTTCCCTGCATTCCCCTTTCAAAACCATCTTCTTTTTCTTCTCCTAGAAATCTTCATAGTCCCAAGAAACTTAACCCCTCTCTGCAAATCTCCCTTCAACAGAAAACCCCCCAAAGCAGCACAACAGCAAAACCCTAAAGCCCAATCCAGAACCCCTCTTTTCCACACATTCACCGATAGCCCAATTAGGCTTAAACCTACAACTCCAAACACCATTTCTTGATCATATTCTTTCCACACTGCCAGCGACAAGGCGATACCAAGAATTACCAAGCTCCCCAAAACAACCCAATTCACTTTCCTCCTCTTTCTCCACCCACCAGAGCCTTCCCCTCCTCCATAACCCTTCAAGGATAAACCCCCACCCCCATTTCCACCGCAAAATTCTCTTATCAACAACTCGATTGGCTCCGGGAAAATCTTGAGCTTGGTTGCTACCAAGTATGCCGATTCTAGCAGGATTTTAGTTGATCTTGCTGACCCGGATCTCCTTTTCCTCCTCAAAGCAGATACGATTGGCCTCTGTACATGGATTTGGGATGAAAATTTATGGGGATGACACAGGGATTCTTGAATGTTCCTAGAAGGCTTCGAAAATGAAGATTGTTTGAGTGAAAAGCAGGGGGATTGTGTTGGTTTACTTCTTGAATTGTAGAGGAAATTTGGATCTGGAAAACACTGGAGCTCGAATAAAAGCGCGGTCTGCATTTTTTCTCTTGGGAGAAATTTGCAAGGGGAAGGGGAAGGGGAGTGGTGAAGAAAGACGAAGAGACCGTTACAGCTTACAAGCCAGGAATTAAGAATTTTAAATTTTTCATTTATTTTTGGAAAAAGTGTCAAATAGGCCACTGAACTTATCCCTTTTGTGCAATTGGGCCATTGAATTTAAAAAGTGTGCAAGTTAACCATCAAACAAGCAAAATTTGTGCAATTGGACCATTTTTACAAAAAATTTCTTGTAAAATCCAATTATATTACTAACATATATGTATTAAGAGTGACATTTTCTTCTACCATACTAGTTGGAAGTCAATATTGAAATGTTTTTAATTCAAATTGAATTAAAATTTTTTGTAAAAATGGTCCAATTGCACAAATTTTGCTTGTTTGATGGTTGAATTGCACACTTTTTAAGTTCAATGACCCAATTGCACAAAAGCAACAAATTCAGTGGCCTATTTGACACTTTTTCCTTTATTTTTCTCTGGTGAATTAAATATTTTGGGATTATGCAATTGGACATTCAAAGTCGAAAAAGTATCGCTCAAACATCTTCAAAAAATTCAATTGGCGCATGTTTACTGAAAGTTTGTGGTCATTACTGATTTCAATTTTATTTTCTTTTTTGGAAAAAATTTCAGCTTATTTTGGTGATGCGTGGAATTTGTAATTTGTCTCCTTATTTTTATTTCATTCAAAACTATGAATTCCTTTTTAAGGGGTGTATAAGTGTATTTGTGTGTCCCTCAATTAATCATTAGTTAAACTTTTCAATAGATAACTATTCTTCTTAACTTGAAGCTAGTTGTTTTTCTTTTACACTTCTTTTAACCAAAAAGAAGTCTCTAACCTAAATGCATTTATCAAGGGAAGTAACTCACCCTTTAAAAACCATCACACTGAAGAGACATTCACCTTAATGGGTTACGAAACAAGAAAAAAAAAATTAATCATTAGTTGCCACATATGTTTGTACACTTTGAATATAAAGAGTTTTCATCACCTCTGATAAGATTTTGGAGTTTTTAAATTTTTCAATAATTCTTATGTCTTCAGTAGGAATCGAACTCACCATGTATGCTCGCTTTTTGATAATTTATTTGTTACATTTTGTAGATACTTAGTTTGAAAAGGAGGGCACCATATAGTTCATCTTGTGGTACGTATATATGCAGTGAAATTGTTTACATTTTACAATTTATGATTTAGTTTTTATTTGTTTGGTTTATTGTTTTTTTTTTTTTAGAAATTCACTTTAGAGTTTAGTAGTTATTATTTGTCTTTAGAGTGCACTTAGTAAACAATATTTAGTGCACCTAACGCTATCATTAATTGCATCGAATGTGAAAGTTAATTGCACTTAGGGTTTACCTTTTAAATTTTATGGTTTAGTTTTTTCTATTTGGTTTAAGTGTTCACTTTTTAGTACGTATTTAGAAGTTTAAATTTTATTTTCAAAAAAAAAAAAACAAAAGAAGTTTAAATTTTATGATTTAGCTTTGAAATTAGGTTTTTGGTTTAGTTTTAAGGTTTATCAACATATGCACTCTATAGTGTTACTTACTTGCACTTTATAGTGATGTTAATTACACTTAAAAGTTTGAGTTATTTACAAAAACATCATTGCATTTTTTTCTATAATTATTGCTTATGATCCGTTAGATCTTTCTAGATGAACAGTTTTGATTGGTTTATAGTTGCCTCTATGTATATAATTTTTTTAAAAAAATAAATCTATATAAAGTCATTATTTTAGTGTAATATATGTTTATATACATTAAACTTTATTTTTATGAACATATAGAAATAACATTATGAACCTAATATAAAGTGAATATAATGAAAATAGATGTGAATGATGTACTTGTAGTTTATTGTTTATGTATATTAACTTATTAAGATTTAGATTTATGATCAGACCAATTATTATGAATGTTATTAAACATGATGTATAAGTAGTGTAATGCTTATGTATATTAAATTTTATTTTTATGAACATTATGAATCTATTATAGAGTGAATCGAAATACATATGATGTACCGTTTTTTTTTTTTTAGTACTATTGACTATATTGCATATGATGTGCATATGATGTTATTAAACATGATGCAGTAATTGACACTTAATATAAAATGACGTCATTTTAGATAAGATCTATTATGCAATATGGACCATAGTTCATGATATAATTTGTCGTAAATTATTCTAGTTTCAAATGTTAAAAAAAAAAAAAAAAAAAAAAAAA
>NC_044930.1:10164326-10176489 GCF_003576645.1 Ipomoea triloba
TATTTTAAAATTTAAAAAAAAAAAAAAAAAAAAAAAGAAGAGAGAGAGATTATTAATTGTAATATATTAAGGTGGCAGTGGTTGCGAATACTATACAAGCTAACAACTAGTAAGATGTAGAGTTTGATGCAACACACTAATTATACAAGCTAAGAACCAGTAAGATGTAGTGTTTGATGCAACACAAACTAACTTTGGTGTTAAAAGGAGAGGAAATTTTTCAATAAAATTCAAAATAAAATAAATTTTTCAAAAAATTTCAGTTCATGTGCAATAACAATTGAAATTTCAATAAGTGTGACATTTACATTTTCTTAAAATCGATTCACTTCATCCACGATGGTGCTAGTATGAGCATTAAATTAAAGTATCAATTTTATATGATAAAATAGGTTATATGTAAATATTTGAGCACTTAAATATCAACGTTTCAGTGAATTTGAACAAAAGCACACTACACAATTTATAATAGAAGTGTTGGAATAATATATAAAAGTAGAGATATTTCGTAGGTAGAAAAAATCAGAAATTTTTTAGAGTAAAAGATACCAAAACATTCTACCCAACACAAGATATTTATAGGAGAAATAAAATTCATTAGCATTCATGGCATTCAAACGTATAACTCGCATAATTGGCAAATTAATCAACTTAATTATTGAGTAGTTACTCCATTATTATTCCAATTTAAACCGAGATAATATAATAATAAAAACACCAAAAATTGATATTGCAATTGAAGAAAATCTCCTAATATGCTGGGTCATGCTCAAAATTTTTTTCACTAGAGATTAACATTTATTTTTGTGATAAAATTGCTAACAACATTTAGTGTTCCTCCCATCAATTAGATATTGGAATAGTATTCAAAATATCCTCTAATATCTTCGATTTATAAAATATTTTGAAATTTATGCGATAAACCAATGTGTGATTTTCATAGGCTACTTGGCTATTGGTTCTTTTACTTTGATCCCCGTGATGCCAGATCCCAACTAGTCATGTTTTGTTTTATCTCCACTATCCTACGTGAGGACAATAAATTAAAGCTTAGGTTATATAAATAATAAGTGGGTATTTTAAAGAATATTAGACAAAATATATAACGTCAATATCCAACCCACGTAAGTTCCAGAAGAGTCAAAAGATTATTATATAAAATGTTAACTCTAGTGACAATCTTGAAAATTATATCATATCTTTTAAAACAAATGATTTTTAGAACATGTAGACCTGTTATCTTCAGGGGGGTGGCATTTATTCAAATCAATCATGAAGATTGAGTTTTAAAAGACTAATAGTTGTACTCTATTGCAACACATGAATACATACATATTATGTACTTTTTTTCTCACTAGGTTTTTCCTATTGAGCTTTTCTAGTGTGATTTTTAACGATGCATTAGTATGATATAGTAATGTCAAAAGGGAAAAGTTACAAATAAGTATTTATATAGACACATCCAAAATCTTGAAGATTATATTATGCCTGAAGGTTTGTTGTTATACTCTTTTTTTCTTAATGGGCAATATTTACACCATTAATAATTCATGGGTGACTTGATAATTAACATATTTGTAAAGGACATAAATTACAATTTTACCTTTACTTCCGCAATCTCGCAATCTATGATTGTGAGAACTTTTATAATTTGCACTTTTCTTTTGGTCCATCACATATATGTGTGTATTTATTGCATAGATAGCAAAATGGCCCAATTTTAGTCTTTTCATATTATGTAGAGGAATAATTGCTCTTTCTTGCACTTTCTTGCCAAAAGCAAGTAATAGTAGTTGGGATATTAAAATGGTGGTTGTATTTTGCTTTCTGTATATCACTTTAAGCACATGATTATGAATGAAGAATTCAAAGCCATCCACTACATTATGGACACTACAACACATCGATCTCTACATCAATGCCACCTATTAGTCCCTTGAGAGAAGACATTTTAGCTCTATGCAATTGACCATTTGGAAATAAAAAGCTAATTGCAATAAACAGATAAATATACAAATAGTAATTCTACATGTACTCTCAATTTATACTCTCATTTTTTTATTCCCTGTAATTTGGCATGCTTTGATTGCTCAATTTTATAGGGAGTTTGATGTTTATCCATTGTTTTTTTCTTCTGCCAATCAAATCAAATTTGAACACAAGCGGGAGTAAGAGTTGCGAGTAAGTTTTTGGGAGTACATGAAGTATTTTTCATATACAAAAAGAAAATTTTAATCTAGGGTCTGGTTGAGTGAAAGCGAGTAAACGACTTATCCATCCTTTTCTAAACATTCATTGGCCTTGAATATGGAGCCTTAAATCTCCAGGTCAACTGTTCCACTCTTAAAAATGCCTACAATTCAGTGAGGAGATTAGTCATTGTGTTCGATAACTAGGTAACAACCAAAAAAAAAAAACAGAAGGGAAAATTTAGATAGAGGAATCCATAAGATTGATTGGAGGTGGGTCCAAAACTCTAATGACAATGCAATCACTTTATGAATTGAAGCTGCAGCTATAAGATGGGACTAAATGGGCAGTCTTGGAGTTTATCTGAGTGGGCTAACCAAAAATCTCTGAGAGCATACAGAAAGGAAGACTGAAGTATACACTTCACAGACCTGGAACTGAGAATTCTAGCATGGGAATCAAAGGTCTGATACAAGAAAACCCACCTGCAGCTGGTTCAGTATGCGTCGAAAAACGAAACGAAAAACCAAACCACTGCTTCATTTTTCCACCCAATAATGTAGACATGGCATCACACACTATAGAAAGAAGAAACAACCACTGGTATAGTCCCTTTTTTTTTTTTTTAAATTTAAATTTCTCTGCTTTTGCCTTATGTTTGTATAATTCTTCAATTTTCTGGAATTGAGTATAATCCAACTGATGCAGGTTTGTGAAGACCAAAGCTTCTTCTGATTTGACTGTACAAATTGAAAATAAATGCTTTCACCTGCACAAGGTGCATTTCTGCAGCATAGTTTCTTTCTTGTTCTTTATTAGAACTTTATTATTATAAGATTTATAGCTCAATTCAGATCACAAAGATTTGTTTTGCAGATTCCTATGGCTTTAAAAAGTGGATATATTAACAGATTAGCGTTTCGAAGCAATGGATCATCATCAGACAGCAATCTCAGCAGCATTATTCAGATGGACAGTATTCCAGGTGGAGCTAAAATCTTTGAGCAAGTAGTGAGATTCTGCTATGGACTAAAGATCAATGCGACTGCAACGAACATTGCCCCGCTCTACTGCGCTGCACATTTCCTGGAAATGAACGATGATCTCAACCCCGGAAACCTGATCTCGAAAGCAGAAGCCTTTCTCAGCTTCATAGTCCTCTCCTCATGGAAAGACACATTCAGAGTGGTGAGGAGCTGTGAATCGGTCTCCACGTGGGCGAAAGACCTGCAGATTGTGAAGCAATGCTCAGAATCGATCGCTTGGAAGGCCTGCTCGGACACAAACGCGAGTAGTTTTACGAGCAACGAAGTTTTCTTGAATGTGCTGGGAAAAACCAGCACAGATGACAAAAACCTGCCTTCGAATTGGTGGTTCGAGGACGCTTCAACCCTCCGAATAGACCATTTCATCGAGCTCGTCTCATCAATCAAGAAGAGGAGGAAGATCAAGCCCGAGCTTGTGGGATCATGCATAGCTCACTGGACCAAGAAATGGCTCCCCAGAGTCCGAATAGGGAAACAGAAATCAAATAATGACGATGATGATGACAATGACGATGACCTGACTATTCGGCTACACAGAGTGACACTAGAATGCTTGATAAGGATACTACCCAATGAAGAGAACTCTGTTTCCTGCAATTTTCTTCTCCACCTTTACAAGATTGGGGTGGGGATGAGAATTGAGTCTGAATTGGTAAACCAAGTGAAGACAAGAATAGCAATGATGCTGGAGAGGTGCAGGGCTAAAGATCTCTTGGTTAAGAACACTACCACTCTCTTTGATGTGGAAATTGTTGCCCAAGTAGTAGAAGCCTATGCCTTTCACCACATGATATCAGGAAAAACTCAGGTTGCAAAGCTGGTAGATGAATATATGGTTCTTGTGGCAAGAGATGAGAGCCTACCTGCAAAAAAATTTCAGATGCTTGTGCAAGTACTGCCCAAAGAAGCAAGAAGCTGCAATGACAACCTATATACAGCCATAGACATGTACCTCAAGGTATAGGGCCTGGTTTTGGTGTGGCAGCCTTTTTACGTGCTATAGTGCATTTTGATATGCTTGATGGTGAATTTAGATATGTTTGATAGTGCTTTTAAGTTCATGCACCATCAAGCATTCCTATGTGCACCAAAGACCAACATTTAGTGCAACACATATCTATACTTTGTGGCATACCACAGATCATCACTTAGTGCACCACAGTATTTTGTTGTACACTACTAGCCAACACTTAGTTCACCACAGGCCACCACTAAGTGCACCACAAGACCAACACTTAACACACCACAAAGCACTACTAAGCGCGATCAGCACTTTGTGCACCACAGACAAGGACTTAGCGTACCACACAAATATGCCTGTTGCAGGAAGTTACAAAATGCTTTTTTTTTTTTTCCATTTTCATTTTTAACCGTTATCTGAGTTCATTCAATGGATCAAATCTATACCGTCAGATATATATAGAAATGTACAGTAGTGTTAGGAAAATGTACAACAATGATGCATAAATACACCACAAAACGCACATCACACATTCACACCCAAAAAAAAATGCACCATGCCTCTCCACACCTAATTGCGCATTTTCGAACATTGTGTGGTGCGTTTATACATATCTAACGGTGCGTTTTTAGTAATTTGTACCTAATGGTGTATTTTTTAGTGTATTTGCGTATTTTTTATTGTGCGTTTCTTAACACTAATGGTGCATATTTGTGTAACTATTAGTGTAGTCGCACTGATCTCACGTTAAGTCGCGACCGCACTGAACTTAGGCCTTTATATATATGAAGAAGCCCTTAGAGAACAAAATTAAACACATCTCAAACGGTTGTTTCTTATTTTTGGTTCTTGACAGACATACAAAAAGTTTTACATGAGTAAGCTGAGTTGTTTGATGATATGCAGGCACATCCTAACCTAACAGATGAGGAAAGAACAGAGATATGCAGGACATTGGAATACCATAAGCTGTCACAGGAGGCGCGAACACATGTGATGAGGAATCACAGGCTGCCAGAGAGCATGATGGTGCGATTTATACTCCTGGAGCAAGTGAGCATGGCGAGATTATGTGGTAGTTTTAGCTGTTCATCAGGTGATGAGAGAAGGAACCCATCTGGGGCAGTGGTGAGAATTAGCAAGGAGTTGAGGATGAGGTCTCAAAAGGATGTTAAAGTGATGAAGAAAGATGTTGAAATGTTGAAGATTCAAGTGGGGAAACTGCAGATGTGTAGAATGGAACTTCAGAGGCAAATCAAGAAGCCTGCACTCATTTGAACATTATATTCTTCATGCATGTAGTGACAACAATTTATTTTGCCCTTCTGTTTTGGATGATTACCTTAGCTTCTCTTCACTCAACATGTTTGATTATGAGACCACTAGGAATCATGAAAGTGTTTGTGTCTGTGTTTTTTTTTCCATATTTCATGATGGCTAGTAAATTTGACATTGATATCTCCTCCCACTCTATTTGGCCATATATCATTTTAACTAATGTTACGGGTATTGATAACCGGTCATATATCCTAGCCAATA
Source organism: Ipomoea triloba (assembly GCF_003576645.1). Lineage (NCBI taxonomy): Eukaryota > Viridiplantae > Streptophyta > Magnoliopsida > Solanales > Convolvulaceae > Ipomoea > Ipomoea triloba. The sequence goes on from NC_044930.1 coordinate 10,170,063, forward strand.
AAACTCTTATCAAATGAATGCAAAATAGTTTATGAGTATTTGATAAATGACTGGTTAACTCAATTTGATCTACTTGTCGCATAATTAAAATGAATATTTGATAAATGGTTGACTACTTTTGCTAATTATTGTCAATCAGGTGATTTTCAAAAGATTATTTGAATGCTTTTATAGTAAAATAATTAAAATGTGTTTGGTAAATGATTGCCTGCTTCAACTTTCAAAATGTTACTTGGAGAGTGTTTTTATATAAATTATTAGCTAATTATCAAACATTTCATTGAGATTGCCTAATCAACTCAAAAAAAGTTTATTTACACAGTTTAATGCAATAAATAAGGAGACAAATAAACTATAAAGAGAATTATACAATATGCCATTTGTATCAAAATTTTACTACCATAACTCGTCTCATAATTTATTTAAGAGCAAATTGCTAATTTGGTCCACTGACTATAGGGGTACTATTAATTGCAATCCACGACTTTCAAAACTGTTAATTTCGTACCTTAACTATTCAATTTTTGTCAATTTCGGTCACTCCGGCCAAATGTCACCGGAAAGTCTTAAACCCTAAAATAATGAGGGTATTTTGGTCATTTCACATCTCTTGTCTTCTTCTCCGGCGCGCTACCTCACTTTTTTTCTTCTCCGGTGGATCAAAATGGCTTCTAAATTATCGTTCTGACCGGACTCTTTGTCTCCGCCACCGTCACCACATTCAACCCCTCGCCGCCGTACTTACGTTGCAAGCACTCAATTCCCATATTAACCCCAGTCAGAAATTCATTTCAGCAAAGCCAAGTTGAAAACCATTCCAGTGAAGCCAAGTTGAGCTCATAGGTTCTTTATTAATTAAGCATGCTTTAAGAAACAATCATTTTTGAACTGTTTCTAAAACCTAAACCATTTCAATATTTAAAAAATTCAAACTATTATTCTTATGTAATTGAGTACAATTCATCAGACGAGCATGACCATATGATTAAATTGGGAGAAATGTATAGATGTAGGTAGATGGAAGCTTATCGACTTCGCTGCACAGAGGAGGTGTCGATCGTCGACGATAATCTGGGAACTGAGCGATTGCAAAGAAGGCACAACGGTGAGTGGTCGACTATTAGTTCGCCGGAGAAAAGTGGGAGCTCGCCGGAGAAGAAGAAAGAGATGTAAAATGACTAAAATATCCTCATTATTTTAGGGTTTAAAACTTTCCGGCAACATTTGGCCGGTAATTTGACCGGAGTGACCGAAATTGATAAAAATTGAATAGTTAAAGTACAATAACAATTTTAAAAGTCGTGGATTGCAATTAACAATACCCTTATAGTCAGTGGACCAAAATGATAATTTGTTCTTTATTTAAAGTCACTTGAGAGCATCCCCAGTAAAGAATTTTGAATAATTTTTGTAGGTTATAATGCTTATGTGGATGAGAAAGAATGTCTTGAATTGTTGCAGAAGAACATAATTTTTATAATAAAAGTAGGCCCACCAAAACAAAGAAACAGCTCAATCGCCTGTGCAGCACTGAAGTACTCAGCGTTAAGCCTCATAAGTCTACCGCATAGTGCAATTGCATCTCCTAACTAAAAAAAGCTTCATTCAAATCCCCTAAACTTATAAAATTGTTCAATTAGGTCCAAAGTGACTTGTTTAGCATGTTAAGTCATTACCAGTTTGACACATGTCCTCTTTTAAATATTTTATTTTTCTTATGTTTTATAAAATTTATTTATTTATTAAGGACATGATTTTCGACAATAGCATCTTGGCGACGTTTTTCCTTCCACTTCCACCGGAAACTTACATCACATTCCAAAACTCAAAAGAAAATCACCTCTCATCATCATCACCATCATGTGTCAAATTGGTAATGACTTGACCTGCTAAACAAGTTATTTTGGACTTAATTTAACAATTTTATTAGTTTAGGAGATTTGAATATAGCTTTTTTTTTAGTTAAGATATCCAATTGCACTATCCGGTCGATTTAAGAGGCTAATTTGACACTTTTTCATTTTTTTTTTTAACTTTTCAGATTTTTTTCTACGTCTGTTGGGAATTCTCTGATTAATACCAAATTACAAAAGCCAAATGGAGATTAAACCATCTCGAAATGTTAATTCAAAATAAGAGAAAATAATTGCCTCCTGGCTTCGAGTTATACTGCTATACTACAGCTCATATCTTTTCATGTTCGTTGTGAAGGCAGATATTATGGCGGAAGGGGAAAGAAGCGCAAACGAGCCAGTACCCGACCCGAATCCGTGCCCTATCTGCCTCGGGCCCGTGACTCAGGATTCATACTTGGACCAATGCTTCCGTAAGTTTCATCCCCATTCTCTCAGCTTATCTACTGCGCGCATTTGTATGTAGTTATACAAATTCTTAATTTTGCTAAATACACTTAAATTTTACATTTTGGTGAATTATGCTTGATCATACTGTCACTGGAATTCAATCTGCAGTTATAGGCTTGGTAGTTGAAAATTAGGGTTGAAAGTTATTGCTCTTAATTTATCTAAAACTTGAGCTGTATTATGTCAATTTAGAAGATCAGCATCATTTTATCGGTCTGATATCTTGCTCGGTGACCTTTTGTATTAAATTGAGATCAAGGGTTCAAGTATGGCTTCTTTGTCATTGCAAATTCGTAAACCTTGCATCGTTTCTAGTTTAGGAACATTTATGGGTTACCTGATGTTGTTTGGCCCTAAAGATGATTCAAAAGTGGGGTACTGAATGGCTGAAAGTTGCAAATAACAAGGAAAGCTATGATGTGATCATAGTCTTTGAGGGTTTTTGGTATTTTGCAGATAAGTTTTGCTACAACTGCATTCTACGTTGGACCAAAGTGGTTGCTAGCAAGCATTCTTGTAGACCGACTTCCGTAAAGTGCCCTCTTTGTAAGGTCTGGTCCTGTTTATCATTTTTGTTGGTTATGGGCTCTGATTTGTCTAGATTGACCTAGTATGCTGTAGAGAGTGGGTCAGTGGTGGGAAAATCTTGGAACTCACATTAGAGCAATCACATTAGAAGATTGGAGGCCTACTTACAATTTAGTTGTATTGCTTTCTTGATCTTAATAACCATTTAATTTATTCTATCTGAATTTTACACTGAATGGTTCTGGCCTTCTTTGTATGGAAATGAACCAGAAAAAATAGGCAGTTTGAGTTGTGGTATCATTCGTTTGATGCTTAGTATCCAACTACTATTCTTTTAATGGACTTGTTTGACAAAGTTAAGGTTTGGTTATTTTTGTAATTTCGATTTTGTCTTCTTAATTTACTTCATTCCTTATTTTCTCTCCATTTTCCCTTATTCTCATCCCATTTACCTCTGTGGACTGGTATGTGGAGAAAAAAGCCATATTCATCATTGCAGCTTACCTCCCTTTACTTCAAAATTAACTCTATAAAAGACAAAATTTTAGGTTGTAATAGTTTTTTGGTTCATAGCATGGAGGTTTTCCAATGTGGATGCAATGAGGTGATTCCAATCATGATGTTGGCTAGTAAGCTCTGCATGCAGACAATCAACATCATTTAAATATTCCCTGACTACAAAAATAATTAAATAAACTTCAAAATTGACTCTATAAAAGGCAAAAATGTTAGGTTGTAATAGTTTTTCAGTTCAAAGCATGGAGGTTTTCCAATGTGTGTGTGATGAGGTGATTCCAATTATGATGTTGGCAAATAAGCTCTGCATGCAGACAATCAACATCATTTAAATATTCACTAACTACAAAAATGATTAAATACGCTTACTAATAAACAACTATTCTACTTCACCAAAAACAAGAAACAGTTCAAAGGAAAAAATTACTTACAATTAGGCTTCTCCTTTAAGCCAAGTAGTCTCCTGCTATTATCATACTCAACTTCAACCTTTGATTTTGAGGCTTTCTTCTGGTGCAAATGTGCAATTTAGGGATTAGGGAAATTAAGACTCAGAGAATTAGGGAAGTTGCCAAAGTTGAGACGCATTTGATGAGCAATAAGAGAATATGCTGTGAAATTACATAAAAGCCCTCCATTTTGACCATGTTAGTCACATGACCTCAAAACGGTAATGGCGTCAAATGAGACCATCACTAGAGGAGCTGAAATTGCAACTTTTTTAGACAAAAACAGGTGACATTTCCTCACCCATGACAACAACGGAACAAAGCGACTAAACGCAAACACATATATAAATCCCAAAAGTTTGGTGGGCCTGTGTTACCCTAGTCCCCCCTTCCACCCCTGATCTTTGTTAATTGGATTAAGAATTTTCAAACTGATACAGATGTCATAAAAATGAAATAAAAAATTACTTTTTCTGCAAGTATATTTATCAATGAACATACCTAAATCTTCTGTACGAAGTGCTCCATATCAATTAGAGAACATGAAAAATACTATTTCCAGCTTTAGTTTTGCGAAAAGAACTGATACTACTTGAATCTGAGATCTCTGGTACACATTCAGCTCTGCTAGTTTGCTCTCAAGAAGCCTTGTAACCTCAGAATATTTTAGACTCACAGCAAAATGACCAGTACAGTACGCATTTTTTATTGTCTGCTAGTTTATGTGTGTTACCAGACTTGCTGTAGGATGAAAGCACTTGCTTAACACCCCATGAACACAATCCTGATGACTTTTTTCTTGTCTGTTTTTTCTATATGGAGTTTTAATATCTCCGAAATATCTTTTTGCTCAAGGGTGCGTTTGAACTTGATTTGAATGGAAAATCTTCTATTCTAATTGTGTTATGCTTTTATAATAGTAATTTACAGCATTTCCTGGTACACCCTTTGAATTCCAGTCAGATTAACATTTTTTTATTGCAAATATTCAGACGGAAAGCTTTTCAATCGTACATGGATATGATGGAAGTTCTTTTCAAAGGCATTATGTTGGTCAGGATCTGGGAAATAGGTAGTAAGCCCCTCTCAGGCTCCCCTTAGATTAGCTTTATATTTGATCTTCCTTTTTAGCTTTTCAAAAATCCAGTCTTCTGCTTTGGCTATTTGAAAATCATCAACATATTCACTTTCCCTTTGACATGTGAGTCAGTGCATTTTTCACGAAACTTCACAAGTATAGATTACAGTGCTATTACACCGAAGCAGGTATCTAGCTGTTTGTGATCTATTATCAAGCTTTCCTTTCCCATTTACTCTATTCTAACCCAAATTTGTATTCATCTATTATGAATTATGAGTTGTGCAGCTAGTCTGGCTGACAAATTGAAGGTAATGCGATACTGGAAGTTGCACAAGTATCGTCAGCCTGCTCATCAACTTTACAGTTGGCTGACAAGGGAAATCCAAGCATTAACGCAGGTTTATATGTCCAACTCTCTTTCTCCTCCATGTTACTGTGTCCTGTTCTTCACCACTGATTGCTTATGCAATTTCTTCTCAGTTACTCTGGCACTCTGCATACTGTTTGTGCATGTGAATCATTCTATTTTGCACATTATGGGAAGTGCAGATCAGGATGGTGTTAGTCAACTAGCTTTACACTTTCTCAGCTCTTTGCGGTCACCAAATTTTTCCTTTTCCTTTGAAAAGATATAAGCACCTCAAGTAGAGTGAACTTTTTTGATTGTGAAAAAAAAAGATGGATAACGTGGGGGGAAAAGGAAGGGATATCCCATATCTTGGTGTTGACTGGAATATCAAGTTGTAATTTTTCATGGATGCTAACAGCCTGTCCCCCATCCCATTCTTATTGGTACCAAGTACACATTTGGAAAAAAGAAGGAAAGCTTTTGCAACTGCTTCCGACCTCTAAACACAACTTCCTATGACTGCCAGTTATCTACTATTTTGGTACTCCTTCGTTTGTGTTGATTTTGGTGTTCAGTGGTGATAGATGCAATAGACAAACAATAAGCTGTTATAGTTTGGAGAGGGTATTTAATGACTATTGTAGTATTATGGCTAGCCTGTCTCTTTGCTTTGCTGAACTGCCCGATGCACCTGTTGGTTTGGTTAAATGCATGAAAGAGAAACATATCCTTCATAACCAAACAGGTTCTGTTGGTTAATGGAACCTAAAGGTGATATTTTATTTTTGTTTATAATGTCATCTTGTCGAAACAGACCCCCAACATTTATTTTTTCTGTCTGTCCTCAATGTATTGTAACAGTTGTCTTCTTTGCCAAAGGGATGGACCATAGCATGCTGAAATAAGTGTTGGTATCATGAATTCTTAGTATTGTAAAATCGGCCGATGCGGCTGTCTAGGCACTGATTAGGCGCCCCTAGGCGCTATTTAGACTAGCTGGCCGACTAGTTGGCCAACTCGGCCAAGTTTTTTTCTTTTTTAATTTGTTTATTTTGCTCAAAACAACGTCTTTTTGAGCGAAATAAACCAAATTAAAAAAAAATCCCAATCGGCCAAAATCCCTAACCCCCCCCCCCACCCC
>NC_044930.1:10177863-10182902 GCF_003576645.1 Ipomoea triloba
CCCCCCCCCCCCCCCCCAAAAAAAAATTAAAAAAAAATCGCCCACATCATCTGACAAACTGATCCTCGCCGTCCCTTCTCCCTTCCCTTCCGAGTTCCATCGCCTCGTGCACAGCCTTGCAGTCGCACAGCCACCCCACACTCCACAGCATCGTTGGCTCGTCACTCAGCATTGCTGTCATTGACTCGTCACACAGCCAGACAGGGTGAGACAGCCTCGCTGTCGCAGTAGTGCAGTACGGCGCCACAACCAAGCTCCTAGTCTGTTGCTAGCCAGCCTCACCATCGTCGTTGCACAGCCATACGCCCATACCTCTCCAGGAGTCCAAGTTCCAGCTGTCGTTGCGCTTGGTTGTTTACAAATCTTATGTTGAATGGATTGCTTGAAAAGGTGTTTGTTATTTGTACAGAGTGTTTTAGCAAATGTACACTGCCTGCTTGCCTATTATTTGTACACTGTGTGCCTAGTGCCTTCTACAACATTACATGAATTAAAAGATGAATATGTAATTGTCTTTGCATAGGCAGTTGTGCTTATGTCATAATAACCTAAGTGTTGTCACAAGGTTAACTCAATCATAAACTTTGATTGTGCTTCATTCTTGATCATGTGTTTGCTAATTCACTCCATTTACTTCATATTCAGGAAGAAGATGTTGATATCATTGTGCATCATATATTCGGAGTAATTGAATCCTTCAAGAGGTAATAATTGCTTTGCCAACTAATGTATAACTAAACCAAACACATTTGTATTTTCTTCTCAATTAGACAATTTTGCTCAGAGTTTTGTGTCTTTGACCTGAACATTTGCAGTTTAAGTAGCCTGATTCTCAAAGCCAGTTTTATGTTGGATGAATTTGTTAGAAAAATGCAGGCTATCTGCATTCAACACATTTGTTGACTTCGATATTAGCTGAACATCGATTAATGCTGTAATACTGCAGAAATGAGCAAAGCCATATACAAATGAGTCCAGAGGCAAATCAAGAAGAATTCCGAGTCTTGGTCTCTCAAGCAGCAAGGCCTTTTTTGACAGGTAGAACTGATCGTTTTGTCAGCGAGGTAGAACTGTTTTTAGCTTCGGAGTTGACAATGGATGCCTTTGACAAAGTTTATGTCCAGCATCTAGGCTGGAAATTTCCCGAAATAACTAAGGATGGGGAGGAAGGAGAAGTTGGAAGTTACTCAACTCCATACTTGTATTTCTTTGATGAGGACTGTGATGAAAATGAGTGAATTTTTTAAAATGAATTGTAAGGTTCACTTGCCTTGTTAACTAGCCATCAAACTCTAAAACCTTTCAATTTCATATTTGTTCTGGTTTTTATGTTTGACAAGTAATTAAAATGTTAAGTGAGATATGTTTTGAATTGAATAAATGTTAGTGATTGCGAGTCCCTTCGAATTTTGAGACTCTATTTGGTAGAATTTATTTTAGAGCTTATAACGAAACTTAAAATAATACGGAGTAGCTTATTTTGAAACTCCTCTAAGTAACGTTTCAAAATAATATTTTGCTTCCCAATTCTTTAGGGTAACACTTGTGTGAGATCGTCTCATGAATCTCAATCCGTGAGATGAGTCGAATCATTGATTAATGAGTTAGATCTTTGATCTCATTAATCAAAGATCCGACCCGTCTCACGGATTGAGACACGTGAGACAGTCTCACACAAGTTTTTGCAAATTCTTTATGGTACTTCCATCAAGGTGGGAGCCAAGAATCCATCTTTATTCAATATATATCTATGTATAATAATATAATATAAAAGATCAGTTCATTTGGCCATTTTTTGTTGTACTATGTGCATTACTGGTTGGTCCCTGCAGGATGTATTCCTCATTTGCCTTTGGCGGTGCGTCGGCCATTCAAACTGTGACTAATTAGAGGACAACGATGGCACTATTACGGTATTCCTCATTTGCCTTTGGCGGTGCGTCGGCCATTCAAACTGTGACTAATTAGAGGACAACGATGGCACTATTACGGTGTGGCGGGTGTGTGGCAGTTGTTATGTGCTTCACATGACCCTTTGACATTTCATTTCTTCCTTGTGTACTTTTGCCTATTCTTTACAAATATTTTGGTCTTCTTTGCGAAAATTGCGGTTTTTATTTTATTTATTTATTTATTTATTTTTGAAATAGAATTGCGGTTTTTATAATCTTGGAAATTGTATTTATTATATTTTATTGATTATTGATTTTATTGATGTCAGAATTATGGATTTCATTCAACTACTTTAGTTCTTTATTATTTTTAGATGTACCTTTTATCCAATTTTTTAGGTTTCTCCCTTACTTCAATTGTCATTTGGAAGACTTTTTTTGTATTCATATGAGGAGAGTTGTTAGCTAGTTCGTGGGTTGATTTATCCCTTGCATAAATTTTCACTTTTTCTTATATATAGTAGACTATTGTACATAGATTTCATTTCTCTTCGCTTTGTTTTCGTTTTTTCCTTCTGTAAGTTGTTATTTTCTGCTCCCATTTCTCTTCTTTTTTTTTTTTTTTTGGAAGGTAAACGTAGCTATTCCATTAATTCATAACGTAAAACGTTTACATCAACGATCAATGAAATGATAAACCATTCCTTACAGACATAGAAACAACTTTTCTAACTATGCTATAGAAAACTTGAATCGCAGACTGTTTCATAACTAATAAGCTATGTTCCTTCAAGGAGCTTAAAGCTTCATCAAAGATCTGTGTCTTCATCATCATTCTTTTTTGCTCGCCCATGATAAGATCAACACTTGCCGAAACCAAACTAAACGATTTATGCTAATGATAATGAAAAGCTCGTGAAAGTAACGAGAGGAAAAAGCCCGTGAAAGTAACGAGAGGAAAACACAATAATAGAGAAAATAAAAAGTGGTAAAGCCAAAGTAGGGTTGGGAGTTCAAAGACTACCAACACAAACCCCAATATCTACCTACTATTATTTTATTCAAAGTGAAAGAAAACGGAAGAAGAAGATCTGTGGCGGTGGTCGGAGGCGGACGGAGCTGCAACGGAGGTCGGGGCGGAAGAAGAGCGAGAGTAAACGTAGAAAGTGACCAAAACCGCCGGCTCAAAGCTCCATTAGAGCTCCGGCCAGAGGCCGGCGGTGGAAGCCAAAGTTGAGCAGCAGAGAAAAGCTTTTTGTTTTAGAGAGAAAAGGGAGGCAACTCCCATTTCTCTTTAGTTGCTTATGATTTTCTACTTGCCTCTCATTTACCATTTTTATTTGAGTTTTATCATTGTGTTCGTATAAAATATTTTGGTCGATACTTTAATTAAACATATTTGTCTTTATTATGTTGCTCATTTCCGGCTCTGTATTTGCTGCTATCACGGAGATCATTCAACCAAGATGATGTTGTAACCTGATGAGAATGATAACAAGATAACACAACAGTTAAAACAATTTTCTCATGCTAGGTACAATGATTTAGGAAAAAAAAACTGAATGTGTTACACCAAGGTTGCCACACCTCTGTGCAAAAGATATCTATGGAAGCAGTTGACAATGTAGGCACAAGAAGTGCCTACCGTCTTCCAAATCTGGAAGAAGGTTTCCCTTATAAAGTCTACCTTTCGCATATCTCATTCCGATCATATCATTCCAAACATTTTTGTTCCGGAATCGTTGATTCTGAAAATGGCTCCTTCCAAAATGGTTCCTTCCGTCCACTCCCTGTCTACATCGGATACTATAAGGATTTGCCAACTTCTTTTTTTTTGCTAAAATCCAGAAATTATGCTTTCCTTCTGCAAAAGTTTCATAAAAAAACACAATCATGTCCCTAGAATAAGAATGATTAGAGATCCAGATTAAAAAAAAACTTCTACTACCAACATACAAACATAGAAATAGCTTAAATGAAAAAAAAAATTATGTTTTTCATATGAAGTCTGCCTTCCGATTGTCACCTTATTGGTTAAACATTTATATATATATGAGTTAGGATTATATGAGATCACTTGTTTAGGTAAGATCGTGAGATCAGATCTTGTGAATCCATTTAATAATTTAATGGTCTAGATTGATTTAAGATGTTAAGTTGAAGTGTGTGTGAACGGTAATAAAATGTGTGCGAATGGTGATTAAGTGTGTGCGTACGGTGATTAAATGTGTGCGAATGATGATTGATGTACAAGATTTGATCTCAACAATTTTTAATGGTCTAGATTGATTAAGATTCCAAGTTGAAGTGTGTGCAAACGATAATTAAATGTGTGCGAACGGTGATTGATGTACAAGATTTAATCTCAAAAATTTTTAATGGTCTATATTGATTAAGATTCCAAGTTAAAGTGTGTGCGAACGAAGTGTGTGTGTCAATCAATCTAGACTATTAAAAAGTATTGCATGAATGCACAAGATGTGATTTCACGATTTTACCTAAGCAAGTGGTGTCACTGTAACCTACCCTCTATAATAATAATAATAATAATTACCATTTTCCAATTTAATCAATAACGTATATAATAAAAATATTTAAGAAACTAGATAGAAAATAATTAAGTAATAAATATATTTAGGAAAGTAGATATATTTTGTTAACTAGAAATAAAAAGTTTCCTAATAAGATAACGGAGTATAAGTCTTAAATATTTTACAAAATACAAAAAAGGGTTGGACCAATATTTACTTTTTTCTTTAATGATATGTCATATCTTCTTGACCACCGGTGTATAGCATTTATATATCGGTAGTGTATCAAATATTAATCGTTTAAAAATGTATTCTGTTAAGTATTGACCGTGGATATGTAGGACCCACAAATATCCACTTAATATTCAACAAACGCCACACAGCAGTACAACACTGCAGCGTACTCTGTTCTCCGCCTTCTCTCTCGCCGGCGGCGGCTTCACCACCCTCACGGCAGTCAAGCTTTTCGTGTTTTGGACTTCTGGTATGCGCATTTCTATCAAGCGTTCAAGCACCTTGCAATTTTCAATTTCCCGTATTTTATATTTCTTGAAGGTTGTGTGTGTGTGTGTGTTTTTTTTTTTTTTTTTTTTTTTTTTTTTTTTTTTTTTTTTTT
>NC_044930.1:10183407-10194335 GCF_003576645.1 Ipomoea triloba
TTTTTTTTTTTTTTTTTTTTTTTTGTTTTTTTGTTTTTTTTTAAAATTTATATATATATATATATTTTCCTTTACTCTAGGTTTTGAATTCTGGACTTCTCCTTTTTCTGAAGTATATAACATAATTCACAAATTTCTAGCATTGTATTGGAAGATTTTCATGATGCATACAGGAAGAAATTCTATCGTTCTGATAGGCATATGCTAGATTCCTAACTAATTAATTCGTTGGTAGTTCTATGAGCTTTGATTATTTGTGAAATAGAACATTCATTATCTGCTGTTTTCCCTTTTTAAATTTAAGGTTGCTAAATATTCTTTTATTTATTTTTTTATCATCCCAATGTTTTCCTTCTCACCTGTATTCTAGAGGGAAGAACTGCCGCTGAGTGTTGTGATATACCTTGATGATGTTAAGAGGGTGTTATACATAGTAGTATTTTTTAATTGTTTATATAGTTCACTGTACTTGCCATTAGAAAGAAGGCAACAGTAACACGTACTCCCTCTGTTTTAGTAATATGTTGATATGTTTACAACTTTAAGATTACGCTACTGCTATCAATTTATTGTTTGATGCTGCTTATTCTTATTGTACTCACTATAAAGAATTGAGCAGTGAACACTGAATGGAAGAGGTCTCAGATGATTATGGAGCTTTCATTGACAAATTCACACTTCAACCAAACTCTTCTTCTCCACAGCTTCCCTTACATGGCCTCACCTTTGCTGTAAAAGACATGTAAGTCTCCTCAACTCTCACTCATACAAGCTAGTTAGTTCAATTATCGATTCTATGTGTTTGCTTCCTTAATACCCCATTAAGAAAAGAGATAAAATCCATAGTTCTTCAAGTGTTTGCTGTTTAATAATATGTTGTCATGTACTTTCAAGATTAAGAAATGAATAAAGTATGCTCTTGTTGGAATTAATGGTGACAACTTTGGTATTAGATTCGATGTGAATGGGTATGTGACTGGATTTGGGAATCCAGATTGGGCAAGGACTCATTCTGCTGCAACATCTACTGCACCTGTGATTTTGGATCTTCTAAAGGCAGGTGCCACCGGTGTTGGCAAGACTTTCATGGATGAAATGGCATACAGGTTTGCAGATCTTCAATATGACAGATTATTATTTTTAAAATTTTAAAACAATTTGGGTACTTTTCCAACTCCTATTTTCCCTGGATAAAATGAAATAGAATTATGTGTATGCTGTCAAAATAGTTTCTTCTGATGAATGGAATTACCAAATTACTATACAAAGTTGTTCATAGTTTTGAGAACTTGAGAAGAGCAATTGGCCTTTGTAGAGAGAAATGCTTGCTACCTCTTGAGTCGACCGTTGTGAGTCTCACGAGGCGCTCCCACCAACTCTTCGATAGCTTGCAAGTGTGTAAAGTTTTGGGGTTAAGCAACCCAAGAACACCCCTAGTTACGTTTGAGATAGAAATGAAATCTCATATATCGAAATAGCTAAAAGTCCATTACAAAGTTTTAGAGTTTGGTATTTATACTCCACCTTAGGTACAATCTTAAAATAAAAGGGTTACAAGCAAATAAAGTATAAAAAACTAGCTTAAAACTTAAGGAAATTGCATTGCACATTAAATAGAGTGTCGATGCATGATTGTTCCTCTGGGCATGCAAGGTTGCCTAGGTTTTCTTCGCCAAATGCCATAGGAGGGCACAATCAATTGCATGGCCATTCAACTGGTCGTGTGGCTTTTTTTTCCTAGATTTTTGCCTCAATTTGCCATAGGATTGCACTGGGTTTGGAACAGTGGTGCATGCATGTGCCGGTGTGGTGCATGGCCGTGCACATGAGCGTGTGATGCTTCTTCCCAGGTTTCTGCAATCTCACCATTGTGCATTGGCAGCAACTTTGAGCCTGATTTTGACCGTGATGCATTTTGAATTTTGGAATGTTCAAAATATGAAAGTTGTAGTTGAATCTCTTAGCTTTCCAAGCCAACATTGTATGCGCTACATATGCTCAGAATTCCTAAGTTGTGCCAGTGATGACAAGATATTCCATTGGGTGTGAATGAGAGGGAAGGTTTATTTGCTACTATCATTTGGATTGACTGTTTCATCCTCCCCTTCTTGAAATGGATTCGACCTCAAATCTCTACTACGATCAAATGGGAAGGAGGATTCTTCACCATCCATCCATCATAAGAAGGCCCTTGAATGCATACGATTGAGGTTTCTCTCAGCCCGCCGTGTTGGATACCAAAAAACTAATCATTTGCAAAATCATTCATCCAAACTATTGGATCAATGGTATTTTGCATTTCCATATGTGCCTCATTTTCCTCTTGTACTTGATGAACACAAAATCATTAAGTTGATGCTCTAGTATAGTAGTATTCTTTTTCTAACTATTCCAATTTTCTAAACCAAAAAACATTAAGTATTTATAATCAAATTTGAGGAAACCTAAGAACATAACTTATAAACATATCAACTCTTACATATTCAAACACACTCTAGTTCCTTTTGCATGGCGTTATACATGACCCTTGGGAATGAAGATGTAAGCGCCAAGGACAAAGCCAAACATGAATAATCTTAAAATAACATGGCAACACAAACTCTCTAGGAGCAATGCCCAAAAGCCTTCAAGTAGTAGAGGTGAAACGAAGCAAGAGTAGCAAAGGGATACATATGACCCATAGTGATAGAGCTCATAGCAACGAAGATAGCCTAAGAAATGAAGAGAAACCCAAAGCAATGAAAAGAATAATCAGAGATGAGATGGAGTATTCATTTCTGTCAAACATCTCTCAGATTTATATAAAAGAAAAAAAGTGGAAGCCAAAAGGGGAAGAAGAGTACAACTGTAGAAGAAGGTAGGAGGAGATTGTGACATAGCAGAAGGTCATTCTATGTCTCTGCTGCTTGCCGGAAGCTATGGAGTGCAGCCAGTGCTTCTTTCTTGCTGCCTCATCACTGGTTCTATGCCTATGCTTGTTTTGGACAAGGTATGTTGTATTCAAACCCTAGGTTTACCTTGAAGACTGTGTTAACTCGTTTTGGATAAAAGCGTCCTTTGCCTTGTGCTTCTGGATTCGCTCACGTCACACAAAGGCAAGCGCTTTGTTGCACTTATATGTTTTCTAGCGCTTCGTTGAAGCAAGGTGATGAAGGGTCAATCGCTTTTAAGTGACGAAGTGCTCACTTTTTTTGAGAGTCATTTCCATTTTTGGTCCTACTATTATTAGGGCATTGCCAATTTTAGTCCACTTCATTAATTTTTGCCACATTGCGACCAGTCTTATTTAGTCCTTACCACTTTTAGTCCACCGTTAAAATTTTTGTCAAATAACCATCCAAAACAGGGGTATTTTGGTCTTTTCATGCTTTGATCATCTCCTTTACCCTTTGCAGTGATTTTCCTTACACATTTTCATCCAATGAAGAGGTCAGGCGAAAGCCATGGCTTTGTAATGTGGCTCACATGGCTTTCGCCGGACCTCTTCATTGGATAAAAATGTGTAAGGAAAACCACTGCAAAGGGTCAAGGAGATGGCCAAAGCATGAAAAGACCAAAAATACCCCTGTTTTGGACAGCCATTTGACGAAAATTTTAACGGTGGACTAAAAGTGGCAAGGACTAAATAAGACTGACCGCAATGTGGCAAAAATTAATGAAGTGGACTAAAATTGGCAATGCCCCAATAACAGTAGGACCAAAACTGGAAATGACCCCTTTTTTTGACAAGTGAGTCTGCACTAGTTCATTTGTGCATAATTTGGGGAGGCTCTGCATGTGTTTGACAAATTCATTTAGGCCCTGGTTTATTTTAGGCTGTGCATTAGGTAATTGGAATTCATACTTTGGCAGTATAAATGGTGAGAACATCCATTATGGAACACCCAGAAATCCTTGTGCTGCAGATAGGGTTCCTGGAGGGTCTTCTAGTGGATCTGCTGTTGCTGTCGGTGCAATGCTAGTGGACTTTTCCTTAGGTAGTGTTCATGCCATTGGAAATTCTGTGTATAGAATGTGTTGGAGTTTATTGGTCATGAAATATTTCATCCTTCATAGGTACTGACACGGGGGGAAGTGTAAGAGTCCCTGCATCATACTGTGGGATATTTGGAATCCGGCCATCTCATGGAGTTGTTTCAACTACTGGAGTTATTCCAATGGCACAAAGTTTTGATACAGTTGGTGAGAAATTGTCAATAGATGTCTTTTTTTGTTTTAAATAATCAATGGTAAAAGGTAGTGAAATTGCATATGTATCATGTATTCAACTAGCTCCATTCCTTCACATATTTGTGAATTTAGTGTGTTATTATGTAGTATTCTACCTTGTAATTTCTGATTAATTAATTAATTAATTAATTAATTTTTCAGGATGGTTTGCTAGGGATTCTTCAATCTTGAAGCAAGTTGGGAAAGTCTTATTGCCTTCTCAAGACTTGCTTCCTGTTAGACCTAATCAAATTATCATTGCAGAGGATTGTTTCAAGCTTCAAGACTTTTGGGGCAGCCAATTCACAAAAGCTCTGATAAATTCAATAGAAAAGTTATATGGACGTAAGTTGATTCATGTCTTTACATTGTATGTTGATCACAGAGAAAATTAAATTAGATGATGACATGCAGGCGGGACCATTAAACATGCTCATCTGGGAGAAATTGTTAAGGAAAATGTTCCAAGTTTGAAACCTTTCATGAGCCAGGGATCTGAAGGCCAAGAATATATACCCTCGCTATTAGCTCTTTCAAATGCTATGCGATTGCTTCAAAGGTGTAGAAATCTCTATAGGTTTTAAACATTTAATTTTCTTTTACTGTTTGTTTTAAGCCTACTTAGTGTTCCTTTCTTTTTTCATTATATATATAATATTAATTTCATTTTGGTATACTTCAATTAGTAATTAGCGTGATGTTGTACAGATATGAATTCAAGGAGAACCATGGTGAATGGATTAGTACAATTAAGCCTAATTTAGGTCCTGGAATAGCAGAACGAGCTTGGGAAGCCCTCAAGACCACAGATGAAAAGATTGATGTCTGCCTCTCTGTAAAGGCTGAACTAAAAGAAGCTCTTGTTGCACTCCTAGGGGTAATTCAAAACTTCTCTATTTACCACAACCTGAAAAGTGTGGCCACACACAAGGTGTTTAAAAAGAGGTTTCTGTGTGTATGCATATGAGCATCTTAGGGTAATTCAAAAGCCCTCTACTTACCCCAACAGCCCAACCCTAAAAAGTGCAGAGACACAAGGCATTTAAAAAGAGGATTATGTTTGTTTACATATGAGCATTGCCTTGGATGAGTTGGATCTGTGCATGAAAGTGCTGAACAGGACCTTAATAAATGAATCTGAAATTAAAGTCATCCTAAATTTCAAGTAACAGAGCTAGGTGATACTCAGCGTATTTGATACATCTATTGCTGACTATAGTGTGGTGAACCTTTTGAACTTCACCTATTTACTGTTTTCCTGCTGTGCGTTGTCAGAAATAAAACAGCTATAATTGTCTTTTATTCTTTAGTTGCTTATCTCTTCCCTTCTACATCAACACATCTATACACGCTTGTTCTCATCTACTTCTGTTTGTTTTAAAATGCTTGTTGTGCATCCTGTACTTTTCATGGCATGCCCTTGAATATTAATAACCAAGGTTGCATTTCTTGGATATCCATAGTTCCGTGTATGGAGTCTCTAACTTTATTAGAGAGTTTCTTAGGAAAGTATTACCATTTAGGTTTCTTACATGGCGATACATCCTTTAAGAATTTGGATACTCTCTGTCAATATATTCCTTCTTTTATTAGTCTCCTAAAGAGCTTGAATTTGAGAGATAAAAGATGCCATCGGTATGAACCTGGTTTACATGTACAACTTTCTTATGCTTCATATAAGTTTCTAACTTTGAATTGGTAGGATGCTGGCATCCTTGCTATCCCGACAGTTCCTGGCCCTCCACCGAAGCTACAGACAGACCCCACCAGCTTGGAAGCCTTTCGTGTCAAAGCTTTTAGTCTATTATCCATTGCCGGAGTATCAGGAGTTTGCCAGGTCTCATCTCTCTCTCTCTCCCCTCTCCCCAGCCCAAATATGGAAGAAGCGAGAGAAACAAATTTTAATAATAGTTTTGACTTCACTCCATTTAAGAATTGATTTAACCAACAGGTGAACATACCCCTTGGAGTACATGGCAATCTTCCTGTAGGAATTTCATTGTTGGCAAAGCATGGCTCTGATCTTTTCCTACTCGATATTGTTGATACTATCTACGGAACTCTCAAGGAGCAGGTTGAATTGCTAAAAGAGTGATTACTGAACTTCATTCATATGTTGCTGCTGTAAATGTAAGTTATTCCTACTTAGCTACTTTTACAGACTAAAACAAAACCATTTTTCAAACAGCAATTCTCTGTTTCCCATTACCTTGGACTTGCATGTTCATTTACCATTTCCATATAATTGTTGGAGAGAATGAGCTGTATTGAATGTGGTTTATTTGGGTTTATAATTATTTATTTGCAGACTCATATGGGATAACAACCAAACTGGAAAACCTAACTAAGAAGAATGCAGTTTACCATTTATGATATTTCCAGTTGAAAGTTTTTCTGGTTGGGGTAGGATATACGGAATTTTTTTCTCCCTTTTAACCTTAAAAAGATTAAGGTAACTACCAAATCATTGAAGTGTTAACATGTTATCACCTGTCCAAAAACCATCCATTTGCCATCTGATTCCTACCGAGAATTTGATTGTCAGCCCGCATAATTCTCTATAAATCACTACTGAGAAACTTTAGCCCATCACTCCAACAACGCTATCTAAGATGAATCCTATATCCTGGTGGATAGTGAAGAACAGCCATCAGACCAGAGTAGTCAACATTACTCTTTCTTGTAGTTCTACACATTGTGAAAGTAATAAAATGAAGAAAGACTTGTCCACAATCACTTGATTGGGTTTTCCAACCAAAAGAGGCATGAGAACTGAAGGGTATTTGCTTGGGCTGAGTTAAGTATAGACTGAGTAGCTAGCAAGATAAAAAAAAAATGCACTAATGCAGCAATAAAATATATGCCCTTATGAAGCAAAAAAGCGATTATGCATTTTTTGAACAGAACGCTAGATTTTAATGTTATTTGTTTTGATGGCCAGCAGATCCCAATTAGTGTGTTCATTGTCGGTGGCCTTCCAACATGCTTTTATTGACTGCAAATGCCATGTTGTAAAATTTCATCACTGTACAGCTTGATTATTTAAACTCTTTACTAAAAATGCCACTTGTGGTCCACCCCCCACCTTAGAGACTAATGCAATTAAAGAAGCTGTCGTTGCATGACATGGATTGGTGCAAAGAAAAAAAAAAAAAAAAAAACTTGCAGATACATTTACTATTGTTCTACTTTTGAAGCAAAGTCATTTCTTGTAGCTACTTTTGAACTTAATCCAAATTACATTTTGCTTTTATCTCTCCATCAAGCTAGACTTTGATCACCTCGGGGTAGTGGAGACCACGGGCCGGTTTAGAACCAAACTAGTCTCAAATCAGCCTAAAAAACCAAGGCATGGACTGGAATCGCCTTGTATCGGGCTGGTCTTGATCTAGCCATTTGAAGGCTCGGGGCCCAAGCTCAGAATCAACCTCTAATTGGCAAATTATTGCATGAACCATGGTCCACATAGCTGTGTGGATCATGAATATCAGATACATTTTTAATATACTAAAAATATATTATTTGTGTACTGAATGTACATTATTTGATAGTATATATAAAATAATGTACTTTCAGTATTAAAAATAATGTACTTTCAAAAAATATACTTTATGTACACAAATAATGTATTTCTAGTATATTAAAAATGTACTTTGTGGATTATGGTCAATGTTATAATGATTGCCTCTAATTGGCCAAGGGCCAAGGCCAGACAAATTATTCTATGGACTTAGGTTCACTTTGCACAAAATGTACTTTGTGGACCATGATCAATGTAATAATGATTGCCTCTAATTGGCCAAGGGCCAAGCCAGACAAATTATTCTGTGGACTTAGGTTCACTTTGCAAGGTAAACTCGGGTTCAAAGATACACAATTTACATACTAAATGTTCATAATTACCTTTTAAAAAATTCATAATTTGTGACTACCTTGTATTATATTCACAAATTTTAAAACTTAGAAATGCAATTTATATTCTAGAAATTCACAATTTAGAACCAGATCCCGGTCCATGGTATAACATTGGACCATGGACCAGGTTTGCCTCGGCAAAGGCCGAACCCCTTGCCACCTAATTTTTGTTTTTTAATGTTTGGTATAATATTTAAAAATTATGTTTTATAGTAGACTCAAATCCTTAATCTTATTATTAGTAGACTTTTACACAAACAAAACAAATAAATGCAACTTGTTAATTTTGTTTTGTATAGTTAAGGCCGGGCCCCTTCTAAAGGTGGCCTAGACCTAGGCTAGGATCGGCATTTGGCACTAGCCCGGCCTAGGCTCGGGGGGGGGGGGGGGGTTTGGGGGGGGGGGGGGGGATTTGATATCTATGGATAGCCTTTATTCCATTGCAAAAGTTGTTCATCAATGTTCTCATAGTTACGTGGGTTGGATACAGTAAGCCAATTTGCTAAAATTATAGTTTAAGTTGACACATATTTGCACCAATTGTTATACTATGTAACATAGTTCATATTGCATTGTGAATCTTGGTCCAAACATTATGTGTCTGCAGTTAACACATTTTGTATCTGTCGTTAATTATTTTTGTACATGTAAATAAATTAAAGACACATAACATAGTAGCCACGGACACATAACATGATAACTACAGACACATCAATTGTTAACCACATGTATAAAATTTGTTAACTGCATACACATAAGATGTTGGTTAACATGTTATGTGTCTGCAGTTAACATATTTTGTACATGTAGTTAACAGTTTATGTGTTTGTAGGTATCATGTTATGTGTCTGTAATTATCATGTTATGTGTTTTCGAACACTTAATGGTGCATTTATGTGTACCTAATGGTGCGTGGTCACACGAGAACTTGATCCTAATATAAATTTGAGTAAGAGCTCAAGTAATTTTGTCTATAGTATACTTTTTCCAAATTTGAAATAAATAAATAAATAAATAAAATAGAGAGAGATAAAAGAGCACAAAAGTGAAAAAAAAAAAAAATTTTAAAACCATTCAGCATTCTCGATCAAATAAAAAATACTCTTCTATTGTTATATCTTCAGTGTTCACTACATTAATACACATGTTGAAGCTATATGGCAAAGCTAATTTATAAATAAAAAATTACAAACATATAATTGGATTTTTCTAAGTCATCAAAACAAAATCCTGATACTATAATTAAGACAAAAGTAATTCTAAACGTAATCCACTTTTTACTAAATTTTACTCCCTGCAAACATGACATTGATTAAAAGACAAACAACAATTTCAATTATATTCCTTTACTTTTTTTTTTTTTTCCTCAAATAAAATCAGTACATACATGTAGTAAGAGTTTTAATCCCTACCTCTCTTATTTTGTTTTCTTAAAACAAAGCCAAACAATACTACTTGAGGTTCTGAATCAATTACAATGCCATATTTTATTTGACATGTACGTACGGATGATCAAGGAAACTGATATATGAACTCTTAACAAGTACAACCTCCTGTCACTCCTCACGTGTTATGATTTTATTAATAGAAGATAAAGAAATGAATAAAAATTGTGACCCCCTTTTTTTGTTGAAAAATCAGAATATGCCAAGTAAATAGGGAGTAAAAAAATAAGAATACGTGTAGTATTACTCTTGTGATAAACATTATTTTGGTTTGTAGTCATGGCTGGGTAGCTTGTATTACTGACCTGAGCTGTTGTGTAAAGGATCAGGAGATGAGGGCACTTCTCTGTTGACAGTAACAAAATCATCATTACTAGTAGTAGTAGTATGGGTTAATTGATGTTCCCCATTTTGATGTTGCAAGAATCTGCCTCCCAACACTCCATGCTTGTTAGCTGAGAAGCTTGAGGAAAGCAGAAGAAGCGTCATTACAGACCACCAAATCATACTTCTTTTCAACATCTCTCTTCTCTTCTCTTCTCTTCTCTGTTAAGCTAATTAATATAATGAATGAGAAAGTGAGGAGGGTTCTGAGGATTGAAGCTAGCTAGCAAGCTAATTATAAGAAGAAATATAATAGTCTTTAATTTGTATGTTGTATAGTATGTGAAATTAGTAGGGAGGGGTGCTGAGATTGACTATGAAGTATTTGACTTGCTGCCAAACAACCAATTCATGTACATAGTTTTCCCTTTTTCTAAACCAGGAAAGATTCTTCTCTTCTCTCTCCCGTTTTACTATTTCACTTGCAACCCGTTTTACTATGTCACTTGCAAACACATAAGAAAAATATTAAAGAAAATTAACATTTTTGGGTATGACGTAAAATTAGTTACTTTGTTATTTTTAAAGTGGCGAATCGAATTTGACTCATTGCTTTATTAAGTGATATATTTATTAGTGGGGCGATTTAATTCTAGGGTCAAATTTGTCATTTTAATAATAATATTTGAGAAGTTAAATTATACCGTAAATAAAGACTAGGTCGTATTTTAAAAATGACTTATCAGCCAAGTCTAGCTGGTCAAACAGTTAATATGAGTGTTTGGTAAATAATTTTTTGGCTTAGCTTATTGATACCAATAAGCTGAAAATGAAAAAAGCTACTTTAAGTAGTTTATTGATATCAACTTATTGCATTTTCATTTTAAAAGTCCACTTTACCATTAATTAGTAGTTGTTCTATTGTAGTATTAACCGCCAAGAGCCCAATATTTGAATTGTGTTAATTGTTATGTTGAATTATTATTATTAACAACTTATGTCATTTATTCTTTTCTTTTTTTTTTAATTTGAAAT
>NC_044930.1:10194360-10224161 GCF_003576645.1 Ipomoea triloba
GGGGGGGGGGGGGGGGGGGGGGGGGGGGGGGGGGGGGGGGGGGGGGGGGGGGGGGGGGGGGGGGGGGGGGGGGGGGGGGGGGGGGGGGGGGGGGGGGGGGGGGGGGGGGGGGGGGGGGGGGGGGGGGGGGGGGGGGGGGGGGGGGGGGATTTGATATCTATGGATAGCCTTTATTCCATTGCAAAAGTTGTTCATCAATGTTCTCATAGTTACGTGGGTTGGATACAGTAAGCCAATTTGCTAAAATTATAGTTTAAGTTGACACATATTTGCACCAATTGTTATACTATGTAACATAGTTCATATTGCATTGTGAATCTTGGTCCAAACATTATGTGTCTGCAGTTAACACATTTTGTATCTGTCGTTAATTATTTTTGTACATGTAAATAAATTAAAGACACATAACATAGTAGCCACGGACACATAACATGATAACTACAGACACATCAATTGTTAACCACATGTATAAAATTTGTTAACTGCATACACATAAGATGTTGGTTAACATGTTATGTGTCTGCAGTTAACATATTTTGTACATGTAGTTAACAGTTTATGTGTTTGTAGGTATCATGTTATGTGTCTGTAATTATCATGTTATGTGTTTTCGAACACTTAATGGTGCATTTATGTGTACCTAATGGTGCGTGGTCACACGAGAACTTGATCCTAATATAAATTTGAGTAAGAGCTCAAGTAATTTTGTCTATAGTATACTTTTTCCAAATTTGAAATAAATAAATAAATAAATAAATATAGAGAGAGATAAAAAGAGCACAAAAGTGAAAAAAAAAAAAAAATTTTAAAACCATTCAGCATTCTCGATCAAATAAAAACATACTCTTCTATTGTTATATCTTCAGTGTTCACTACATTAATACACATGTTGAAGCTATATGGCAAAGCTAATTTATAAATAAAAAATTACAAACATATAATTGGATTTTTCTAAGTCATCAAAACAAAATCCTGATACTATAATTAAGACAAAAGTAATTCTAAACGTAATCCACTTTTTACTAAATTTTTACTCCCTGCAAACATGACATTGATTAAAAGACAAACAACAATTTCAATTATATTCCTTTACTTTTTTTTTTTTTTCCTCAAATAAAATCAGTACATACATGTAGTAAGAGTTTTAATCCCTACCTCTCTTATTTTGTTTTCTTAAAACAAAGCCAAACAATACTACTTGAGGTTCTGAATCAATTACAATGCCATATTTTATTTGACATGTACGTACGGATGATCAAGGAAACTGATATATGAACTCTTAACAAGTACAACCTCCTGTCACTCCTCACGTGTT
The DNA here is from genome assembly GCF_003576645.1 of Ipomoea triloba. NCBI lineage: Eukaryota > Viridiplantae > Streptophyta > Magnoliopsida > Solanales > Convolvulaceae > Ipomoea > Ipomoea triloba. The sequence continues at coordinate 10,195,676 of NC_044930.1, forward strand.
ATGATTTTATTAATAGAAGATAAAGAAATGAATAAAAATTGTGACCCCCTTTTTTTGTTGAAAAATCAGAATATGCCAAGTAAATAGGGAGTAAAAAAATAAGAATACGTGTAGTATTACTCTTGTGATAAACATTATTTTGGTTTGTAGTCATGGCTGGGTAGCTTGTATTACTGACCTGAGCTGTTGTGTAAAGGATCAGGAGATGAGGGCACTTCTCTGTTGACAGTAACAAAATCATCATTACTAGTAGTAGTAGTATGGGTTAATTGATGTTCCCCATTTTGATGTTGCAAGAATCTGCCTCCCAACACTCCATGCTTGTTAGCTGAGAAGCTTGAGGAAAGCAGAAGAAGCGTCATTACAGACCACCAAATCATACTTCTTTTCAACATCTCTCTTCTCTTCTCTTCTCTTCTCTGTTAAGCTAATTAATATAATGAATGAGAAAGTGAGGAGGGTTCTGAGGATTGAAGCTAGCTAGCAAGCTAATTATAAGAAGAAATATAATAGTCTTTAATTTGTATGTTGTATAGTATGTGAAATTAGTAGGGAGGGGTGCTGAGATTGACTATGAAGTATTTGACTTGCTGCCAAACAACCAATTCATGTACATAGTTTTCCCTTTTTCTAAACCAGGAAAGATTCTTCTCTTCTCTCTCCCGTTTTACTATTTCACTTGCAACCCGTTTTACTATGTCACTTGCAAACACATAAGAAAAATATTAAAGAAAATTAACATTTTTGGGTATGACGTAAAATTAGTTACTTTGTTATTTTTAAAGTGGCGAATCGAATTTGACTCATTGCTTTATTAAGTGATATATTTATTAGTGGGCGATTTAATTCCTAGGGTCAAATTTGTCATTTTAATAATAATATTTGAGAAGTTAAATTTATACCGTAAATAAAGACTAGGTCGTATTTTAAAAATGACTTATCAGCCAAGTCTAGCTGGTCAAACAGTTAATATGAGTGTTTGGTAAATAATTTTTTGGCTTAGCTTATTGATACCAATAAGCTGAAAATGAAAAAAGCTACTTTAAGTAGTTTATTGATATCAACTTATTGCATTTTCATTTTAAAAGTCCACTTTACCATTAATTAGTAGTTGTTCTATTGTAGTATTAACCGCCAAGAGCCCAATATTTGAATTGTGTTAATTGTTATGTTGAATTATTATTATTAACAACTTATGTCATTTATTCTTTTCTTTTTTTTTTAATTTGAAATTATATTTTTAATATTGAATTATTTTTAACTATGAAGTATTTCTTGATAATTATAACGTTATTAATAATAAAATAAAAATAATAGTTAAAAATAATTAATGATAACACAACGACACCAATAAATTGTAAAAATACTTGAAGAGTTAAGTAAATAGCACAATATACTTATGCCCTTATTGGTCATTTTATATGCAATCGACTAAGAGTAAACATTTAAGTTACCAAACACCTTTCTGTAATCAGTTAATATTATTCGCTGGTCAAACCAGCTAATTGCTAAACACTCCTAAAATGATTTTTTTTTCTAAACATTAATATTATTTTATATTACCAATTTTTTTGGGGGTGACGAGAGAAATCTGTAACTACTATTTGAGAGTGTGTACTGAGTAAACTCCACTCCTGTAATAATTCATAAACCACACAAGAGAGGTAAGCACCAACAGAAAGATTCTTTGCGACGAGCTCTACGGAGAGAATATTAGCAAGAGATCAATCATCATTAATCTTTAACAATCCAACGGGGTAGCTCAAGTGGCAAGTGAGCTTTCTTTGTGGGGAGGAATTCCGGGAGAACCCGGGTTCAATTCCCAGAAGTGACGATTCCCCCTAGACCAGCTCTTGTGCCTCTCAGAGTGAACGTTGTTCCCCGTACCCCCGGACCGTCCACAAGTGACGAAGGTTTCACTCTACTCATCACTCCTTCCTATCCTCCCAAATTCTAAAAAATATTGGTCTAAAACTCCAAAAATCATAGAGTCTAGTCTAGTTGATATGCACTGTGCTTTTTCAATTGAGTTTTAAGGTATTTAAATCCTAATTTATTCTTAATTATTTAATACTTTGATTGATTACTATTTAATTAGTGATATCTTCTTCTTCTTCTTCTTTCTTTTTTTTTTTTTTTTTTTTTTTTTTTTTTTGTCGTTTTCTTCGTTTCATTTCACCTAATAATGAATGAATGTAAGATTGTGAAGTATATATATACTTTACTCAGAATTTATATCATTTTTTTCGCTCTTATCCTAATTAGTTGTTTCTTTGTTAAGTAATTAGTAAATTATTTTCAAAAAAGTAATTAGTAAATTACATTATATATCTTCTTTAAAACTAATAATGATATGTTTTTAATTCTAAATTGTAAAAGTTTCCCATTACTTCACTTTTATATTTATTTATTTGTTTGGTTTAAAGTGAATGTATTACTGTTTTATTTATATATATCTAGGGAATGGAGAGACTTTGGTAGTGAATCTTTAGAGTCATTGTTTAATCTAATATGGCTTTGTTAGTATATAATGAAATGGGGGTTTTGCCTTTTGTTGAAGAAACAACACATTTTTCATAAAGGCATCTTTGTCGTTTGTTTTGTTTGAATTATAATATAATGCATACTTTACTATGCTTTGTCTCTTCCTTTGTTCCAACTTCTATGGCAGCTTTCTTAATATCCACGTGTTCGTTCCAATTCTCTCATGACTATAATCTCTTGTGACACTATGTTTCAATTAAATTAATACGGATTACTAATTTTATTAATATTGATTTTCGTGTTGACTTACATCATATTCTTTTATATATATATATTTACGAGAAAAGTTTTACTGGGTTCACAATATACATAAAATTTTACCCTCTAGTTTATTATATTTTACATGTAACAAAATAAAAAATACGGTTCTCATAAAAAAAATACAATTTGACTAAGTATATGCATGATATAAATCTATATGCATGACACCATAAAAGTTCCCACAGTAACTAATAATAATAATAATAATAATAATAATGAGAAAGTCTATTGTGCTAATAGACACCGGTGTTTCTTGCATCAGATACCCAAAAAATATAATTATATCGGAGTATTCGAAATTGCAGTCCGTAATAATAATGATGATGATGATAAAAATTACTCCCTCTCTAATCTCATTGTTAGAAAAATTCCCATCTCTCCCTCATAGCTTTTATGTTCTGAGTTTCCTGATATTCGAGCATTAAACAATAGTCTCTATGAGATACAACACACGTTACCCACTTTTCTATACTAAAAAGTGATAGGTGCACTTGTCTAATAAGATTTGTGTAGTTGCAAATCGAGTATCAAGTTTTGAAACTGTTGCCAATGACTTAAAATATTAAGAACTCTATCTTTAATTTTTATAATATAGTCATTTTTTTTAATCTATTCTTAATTTTATTTTACTCATTTATTATTACCTTTTTTTTAAAAAAAAATACTTATTTACTTTTGACAGACACTTAATAATTAATAGTATATGACTCAAAATGACCCAATGAGTCTAGTACCATTCGATGATGAGATAGAGAGTAATTTCTCAACTCCGTAGGGAAGGGAAAAGCAATAGTTGAGATAGATTATCATCGCTCAGTCATACCATATTACCATTACTACTTGGGATGAGTTGGCTAGAACTTTCTATGTCCAAGTACTTTCTACTGGCCAAAACTACCAAGTTGTGGAATAATATATATCTCTTTCTTTCACCGAGATGGAAGCTAAGAGCCTCAATAATGTTACTTGAGAGACATACAAAGAGCTATATATTGATGAGAAGATGCCATCATCATGGCTTACCAGATCAGATACACATTCAAACTTTCTAAAAGGGGCCGGGTTGAATCCATATAAAATGTAATTGATTGACATAGTAGTTGAGGCTAATTTAAACATTAATTAAACCCCTAGTGGTAGTTCAAGCAGCAATCGTAGAGATGACCATCAAGGAAACAAGAAATTTATGAGTTAGATGATGCATTTTCAGTCTTGGCAACTCAATTAGAGAAACTCAACAAGATTGTCAATTTAGTGGTTCATTCCTCAACAAGCAACACATGTATGTGATGCTTTGTGATAATTGTGGGGTTATTCACATGGATGGACTCAATATGCCCTTCCCTTTAAGGTCTAGTTGCACCAATGAATTGAAGCAAGTGGACTATCTAGGTAATGGTGGATGACATCCCACAAATAATCCTTACAACAATAATGCTTATAATCCGATGGTGGAAGAACTATATGAATTTCTTTTATGGAGGCAATCAACACCCTCACTAGGGTTTCAATAACAGGTTTCACCATAAGAAATTAAAAGAAGTCTAATTTGGAAGATGTACTTGCCAAATTCATGTAAACCACTCATGAGTTCATGCAACAAACTCAAGAGTATTGCCAACAATCTCAAGTTTCATGAAGAAAATTGATAAAAGGATTCATGAAACAAATAGCACCCTGAAAAGTCATAGGGCCATACTTCAGAATTTGGAAATTTAATTTGGATAGATGACATGGGTAATCTAGAAAAGGCAAATGGGAGCTTGCTAGGCAACACCGATATTAACCCAAGAGAGCATGTGAATGCAATCACCACTTGTAGTGATACAAATAAAACTAAGGAGCCTAAAGCAAAACCTCCATTGAGAGAATATAAGCCACCTATACCCTAGTCAATCAGGTTAAGAAACGAGAGGAACAACGAGCAACCCAATAAATTTTTTGAGATCTTCAAGAAATTAAACCCCCCATAAACATTCCTTTTGTTGAGACTTTGGCACAGAAGTCTAAGTGTGCTAAAATTTTGAAGCATTTACTTATCAACAAAAGAAGGCTAGAGGAACTATCTTTGATGACTTTGAATGAGGGGTGCTCTACAATTCTACTAAATATGCTCCCAAAGAAATTGAAGGATCTAGTGATTTTTACTTTACCTTGTCTTATTAGTGATTTGCATGAGGACCCTTAGTTATATGCCTTACTTCGTGTCATTTACTATCACATGCGTGTTATTGTTTGGCACTATTGAGGTAATCTATCCACTAAAGGGAACATTAAAGTTAAGTTGTCATCAACTAAGGAAATATTTTAAGAGAACAAGGGAAAGAAAAATAGGACGGAATGCTCTTTCAACTTCATAATTCTTAAGTACTGAGGTATTTTGCCCTAAAGATATTAAATCAATCACTTCTTGGGAGGCATTCCAAATTTTCTTTTAGATTATTTCTTTTTTTTTTCTTTTTTTTTATTTTTGGTGTTGTTAGGTTGAAGTATGTAGAGCAAACAAATGAAAAAAAAAAAAAAGGAAAAAAAAAAAGGGGACTTTGACATTCCCTTGGACATGCCCTATGTTAGGGCGATATCAAAATATAGGTTTAAGGTAAGAAAAAATAGAAAGTTACATGCCCCTCAACACGGTTGTGTGACATGTTAGAAAAAATTTCATATCTCTTTCATACAATGTCAAATTCAAGTGATTTAAGATTCTATGAAAAGATTAAAGAATTCTCTACAACTTTTATGTTCTAAGTTTCTAGGCATTCGAGCATTAACAAGGTCAAAATATAGTGTGAAGTTACTGCATGTGCACAAATTGCTCTTTTTCTTGTTTTGCCTAATCCTTAGAGTTTTTGTTGTTGATGTAGCTGCACTATACATGCTTCAAGACTTCGTACTAGCAACAATATATCCTAGGGAAGTGCCACTAACCCTATTTCTTTCTCTCTGTGCTTTAATTTATTTTATTTTTGTACATTGATGGCAATGTACTTCTCATCTCTAAGTGTGGATTGTTCAAGGTTGAATACATTCTAGTGCATGTTGGTTTATAATTGTTACTTTCTTCTTTTTTTTTTTTATTTTTTTTTTCTTTCTTTTTTTTTTTATTTTTTTTTATTTTTTATTTTATGTTCCTTTAGCTTGGTGTTTAGTTTATTTTTATTTTTAATCTCATTAATTTTTTCCCTGAATGATGCATGTTAGTCACTTTTGACACCTCATGCATAGGAGCATTCTTTGGTTTAGTCTCTTTCATATATAATTCGGTTTTGAATGAATGTCCTATCCAGTGTATGACTGATAGGGCAAGTATCCTAATGATATTTCATATTGAGTACTAAGAATTGACATCTGAACAAGTGACAACTATTTACATAAAAAGGTATGCCATATCTTAGTACCAAAAAACAAATCTTGAAATTCTTAAATAAACCAAAAGCTAGGTTGGCAAATGAGGGACTCTAATGCAATTAATTTGGATTCCAATTATTTACACTTTACACTATGCACCAAGGTCTATATAAATTTTACTCGTGAAAAGATGAGGTGTGAATGATAAAGTTTGTTATTCAGTTCTATATAGGAGGAACTTGTTAGTTAATTCCTAGTTTATGAGTGTCTTTTGTTGTTTGGATGTCAATTTGTAGACTAATACTTGCATTGTTCCTTAGGATTTTTGAAGATTTTTTATTTTGTGGGTATATCTTCTACAAAATCTCACGAAACCTCACTCATCCACTAAGGAGAACTTAGGGGTTTAAAGGGCTTGTTGCACAAACTAAGTGAAACCGTGTCATCTACAAAAGTGGTTTATTCTTTTGTTATTTCCTTGAGTTGTCACTTATTTTGGGTTTTGCTTGCCGGCATGCAAATGTTTAAGCGTTGGGAGTTTAATAAATGTTTAATTTCACTTATTTTCAATTGAGATTACAGTAACTCAAACAAAACCAAAATTTACATGGTGTGAATGACCCAGAAACACAAGTTTCTTCTAAATGAATATTATTGTGCAATACCAAAATTGAATTAATACAATTGTCTTAACGATGAATTACAATTCGAGTTGATGCATTCATGTGTCTTTTTAACTACAGTTCTTAGAGTGAGTTATACTGTGACAGTGAACAAGTAGAGCTTTAGCACCAAAGCAAGAGCAAGCTGCAACAGAAAGATACCAACTACAATCAAGAACCACCTCTCACCAGAAGACACGATGTGGGTCTTGAGATTAAGTGCAACGAAGGTGGCGGACATGAACCCTGCTACACCAGCAATCACCCATCTGAAAATTTCGAATGGGACAACAGAGAGGCACTACAGCAAAACAAGATGGACGTCAGATGTCATCAAGTGTATAATCTCATGGTTCTTAATTACGATAATCCTTAAAGACACCGATGCTTGTGTTTGGTAACCCCTATATTTGCCAACTGGCTGCAAGGTAATTTAAAAATCACTGGATAAATACAGACCAATAGTTATGATTTATTCCTGTTTGTGATAAACTGGGGTGTTTGGTAGGATGAAATTGCAATTCTATTCCTACCAAATTCCATGGAATTTCTATTCCATTATTTGGTTGGAGGGGATTGCAATCCCTCCAACAATGGAATTGCAATACATAGGGTCCCCCGATGAATTGCAATTCCACAACTTGTGGAATTGGAATTCCACAATAAATTACAGTTTTGCCCTTTTATTATTATTATTATCATTATTATTATACAAGGGCATTTTAGTATTTATTCACTTCTTCCCTTTCAATTCCCAACAATTCTATTCTTGTCTACCAACCAATGGAATTTGAATTCCCACCTTATTCTTTTCTCATAGAATTACAATTCCTTCCCCCCTAATTCCCTCCTTCCAACCAAATGCCCCGAAAAAGGAGTCAGACAGTCACTTGTAACTTGCAAACTTAAGCCTTCAGAAGACCATTTGGAACAAGAAAATGTCAACCCTAATAGATTAGATTCACAAGAACCTATCCTATGTCCCAATATGGAATGTAAAAGAACTTGAATATCAAACACTTACCAATGCAGGGATGAAGATGAACAGGGAATATCCATAAAGACAGAACAGTTGAACAATGCCAGCTGGAGCAGAGAAGTACTTGAGAATTACATATAAGCAGAGAGGGACTATCAGTACATATCCATAGAATAAGCCTGCAGACCAAGTCAGGAGATTGATGTCATAGTCCCATTCTTTGTTCTGAAGCTTGTGGGATAGATATGTAACAAACGTGCCAATGGAAGCTGCCACAAATATCAAGGTAGTGCATATCCAGAATGGTCCATACCTGCAAGAGAAAAAAATACAATATTGGGGTGGGCACTATATGCTTTTTAATAAATATCCACTTAAGATTTAAGGCTATTTTGAGCATACGAATTTCATGAAAAGACATTTTCCAAGTGTTTACAACTCTGTCCATATTGAACATAGTGACAGAAGAGCATGAAAATAAAGATTCAATAAACAACAAAAACCTGGTGATGTTTAAATATCAGGTCATCAGTTAATAGATCATTGATTTCTATAAACTGCTTCATGAACACATGTAACAGTGAGCATTTGATTCTAAAATTAGATGTATTCAAGTTTTTAACACTAATACAGATTACTTTCAGATAAAAGACATATAGAACATTATAAAGACATATCTGATATCTCAGATCTTTTTCATCTATTAGTGTATAAAGACATAGTGGATGCTACTGGAAAAGAGAGCAAAGGTCTAATACTCCAGTATCAATTGAAGCAACTGAGGGAGCATGATCAACTATATCAGATGACTTAGTTGTCAAATGTAGTCAGAAATAGCACAAAATACTGAATCTACTCTGAATTAAACAGAGTGTCAAAGCCATGAGCATTTCATTGAAATACAACTGCGAATCTTGGATAATTTTTTTTATAACAATCTTTCAATACCATATACCAATTTATGAATGTGAGTTAGAGGCAGAACTAAACAAACCAAGGATCCAAACATACTGAATAACTTGAGTACTTGACTGAATATGAATAAATGAAAAAGTAAGGCAACGTACAAATCTGGGCTACTAGAAGTCTTCTCAGTAAAGGCTCCGCTGAAAGGAAAGAGTGAATCTTTTATTCTTTCCAAAACATCAGATGTGTCAACGTCAAAATAGGGCTTGTAAGCAGCAATGGTGAAAACACTCAACCAGCCACTCGCCTGCTGCTGCTGCTGGGGATCTTCAGAACCAGATACTGGTTTGGAGAAGGTATCTAAAACAATACAGCGAAATTATGATTTCTTACACAAAGCAGCAACATAAAATTCAATATGGAACAAATTAACACAACTTTTAATTTTTTTATATTTATTTTCTTCGAGAGAAAATAAAGAAAAAATAATAGTTCCCCAGAGTCTTTTAGTTGCCTTTTCCCCAACACACCTTTACAAATAACCCTCATCTTATAGTACGTTGGTAAAAGTTCCAACCAACACCCAAATCAAACAAATAAAAATTTCTGCACACTGTCTGAAATTTAGAGGGTAACAAGTCAGAACAGAACTACAGAATAGAAACTTCCCCTTTGATTCCCAAAGGTCAAAGTGACAAAGCTTTGTAACACATGCTTTGCAGCAAGCAAAGTACTTTTCCAAATTCTCTAACTCATTCAAAGCTAGGATGAAAGTAACCTAAGAAACAAACAGGTATTTACCAGTTGAGCCTCTAGTTTTGAAACAAATATTAAAAAACCCAAGAGCCTCTAGTATATTGTTGCCACAGCTTGGCTCCTACTACCAGCATATATCAATTGAACTGGGATCAAACAGCATTCATCTCACCATCTTGTCATCAAACGCCCAGGTTCCAATTACTACAACCACAGCATCTAAATTGTCCTCAATACTCAACACATAGTCAATCCAAAGACCTAAAGACAGCCTTAGCAACTTGAAGCCTTATTAAATCATATGTGCAGGCTAATCAACTAGTAGTACACATGAGTCATGACTATGAATCACTCATCATCCACAAAACCTTAATTCTCGATCTTCTCAAAATCCCAGCTAGACATTAAGCTCAGTGCAATTTTTATAAACTCAGCCTAAATTCTTCTCCACCTTGACACCAATTCGAAATGCAATGAAACGAAATCTTGAATTAGATATATAACTACAGAGGACATACCATCAGCATCACGAGGTGGCCCAGAGCTACGTGAGATTTTCCCCTGTGAAGTCGAAGGCGGAAAGGTCTGAAGATTCGACTCTGCAACAATTTCAAGAAATATGCTTCCAATCTATCAGAAACCGATCGCCCAACAAAAAAAAAAAAAAAAAGGAGGAGAGATTATAAACTACACGAAACAAATTTGCACATTAACAAATTCCGTTACCAGTGAATTTGACAGAAACTTGGGGTGAAGGATCTGCTACTGCCTGCAAAATTGCAAAGAATAACTAGATCTGGTGCTATTATTGAGAATAAGAAAGTGAGAGTTAAAGAGATTAACTTACAGGAACAGATCCGGAGACATTTTGATTATCAATGGCAGTATAATTGCTTGACATCATCTTCGCGATTCAGTATTATCTGTGCTTGTATGTATATTTATATCTATATATACATATAAAAATATGTAATTTTTGAAGAAGAAGCTCTTATTCGTGTCCCGGCCTGCGGAGCTTGGCTTTCTTCTTCAGGGATGACTCTAGCGAAGGAGATCTACCATTCTTGATTCTCCGTTTAAAGATTAACAAAAAAAGAAAGAAAGAAAAAGTTAAAAAATACAGTAATAATTTTAATTTAAAGAGTTAATTGTAATTTCAGCCTCCATATTATTGTATTTTGCAATTTTAATTTACAAATTTAAAATTGATCAGATTTAATACCCATTATTTTTAGATCAAATCGGAGGGAGGACACCCAAATGTACAGTAACTATAGTAGTATTTGACGCCAAGCCGGGATTCCCCCGAGGTCATTATCCAAGATATGAGCGAGATCATCTGGCGGTTTATTGATCAATATGAAGCCTTGATACGTCGCAGCGTTCCAAAAAATCGACTGTCTGGTTTTGTTCTTTGGTGATAATAAGAACAACCTGTCATTCGCTCATGCTCTCTAACTCACGTCTGCATGGATGGAGAATATTTTCCGTAATGCTGCTAACAATTGCCTCTCGGTTTATGGCCTCAACAATGTTACTAGAGTCGCTCTCAAACAGCGTTTGCTTGCTCTTTAGTAACTTCGCAAGTTATGATTCCTCTAAGGAGTGCCCAAGCTTCGGCTACTTTCAGTGAGCAGGAACCATTACTGCAGGCAAAACCTTTTATGCAGTCACCCTTGTCATTTCTGGCAAGGTTTCCACTTCCTGCCTGATTATTGGAGGGGTTGGAACTCCCATCAACGTTGATCTTTAACCAGCCCAAGGGTGGCTTGGTCTATCTAACACAATTCCAAGATCTGCTAGCCGATTGGGAGTATGGCTTTAATGCCCTTGCAAAGCCATATGTTTAAGAACTCTCATCCAAGTGTTTTTAAACTTGTGCTCCAACTCTTTCGCATTAAAGGTCTTGTCATTTCTCCACCTCCAAAGCCACCAACATGCTACAGGAAAGGTGACGCTTCGGTTGCCTTTGATGAAGCCATTTATTCTAGAATCTAGCCAAAATGTGAAAGATAAGCTTTGGGTGGTTTGCAACATGTTAGGTAGCAACGATTCCAGATACTTCGTGCTCTAGGGCATTCCCGAAGGATGTGTTCTGTGGTCTCTGGTACCCCAGGGCATATCTCGCAACTGTTGTTGGATGTAAACCCCCATTTGTGTCTATTTTCATTGGTCATCAGCCATTCATGCATCGCTAGCCATAGGAATGTATGGATGCGACTCAGGACTTTTAGCTTCCAAATGTTCCCCCAAGTTTGGGGGCTATTCCTATTAGTAGAAGTTGTGAACATATCATAAGTCGACTTGACAGAGAATTGTCCTGAATTACCTTCGCCCCAACTGATACATCCTCCTGGTCATCTTTATCCGATATTATAATTACCGCCAGACGATTATGTACATCGGGAGGGAGATATTCTTCAAACTGTGGCCACTTCCAACCTGTAGTTGCGTCCTAATAATCCGCTACATATGAATATAGCTCTAGCAAGGACAATCGGGTAGTAAGCATGCCAACGAAGGATCGGTGGCCAATCCAGGGATCAAGCCAGAACAACGTCTTCATATCGTTCCTCACTTGCTTCCGCGTACCCTTAGTGAGAATAGGGGTGGATTTCAAAATCCCTTTCCAGGCATTAGAACATCTAGTTTTTGGCTACCACGTTTGAGGATCACAATTGTGGTTTGTATACTTAGCCTCCATAATTTTAACCCGTAAACAATCTTCTTGTGTAGACAACCTCCACCAAGCTTAGTTAGAAATGTTTGGTTCATTACATCCAACTTTCGAATACCCAGACTTACTAGCTCTTTACTTTTTGATACAGTATCCCAGGCTACAAGATTACATTTCATGCCTTCATTCGAGGATCCCCATAAGAAATCACGAATTAGCCTTTCTAGCTATGAAGTCACCCCAACTGGAAGGAGCGTGGTTTGCATTGTGTAAGATGGTATAGCAGCCAAAACTAATTGTACAAGCATTCGTCTACGAGCCAAGGATAATGTCTTCGTTTTCCATCGAGCCTGCTTGTTTCGGACCTTTGAAAACAAGTCAGAAAAGGTCTCGGTTTTAATTATGCCATGGAAAGATGGTACTCCTAAGTATTTGCCCAAATCTTCTGATCTTGGTATGCCGAGGCAATTGGCAATATAATGGGCAAGGAGATCCATATTCTTTGAAAAGGAAACCAAAGATTTTTGAAAGTTTACACACTGACCAGAATGACTACAAAAGGTATCCAAACAGTACTTCATAATTTGAGCCTGTTGTCTTGTAGTTGATACACATGATTTTATACCATTATTTACCCCACGGTTTAGTTAGTTTTGTTGCTTATTTCTTTTACCTTGATACATTTAAGGCTCGTTTGTGTGTTACATTTGATCAATCTTAGTTTATTCACAAATGAGGAGCAAAGGAAGGATTTTCAGTCATCTCGGACAAGTTTTTGAGACATAAGGAATCTACCCAGGGACGGGAAGGAGCAACAGAGCACGAAAGGAGCTAGAAGAGGACCAGGAGGTCGCCTCACGGCCAGCCTCCCGGCCGTGATGGTGGCCGTGAGCCCCCACCGCGGACAGCAGCTGGCCACGGCACATCACGGCCCCGATCCCGGCCTTGATGGTGGCCATGACCCGGCTGCTGTCCAGTATTTATTTCGCGTTTTTCTTGTATTTTGGGCATTCCGAGCCCTAGTTTAGTTAAGTACAATTTTTCCCTTCTTTAGAGTTTTCCATAGCATAGAATAGAGCAGATTTACCCCATTGAATTCGGTTACAAGCTTGGAATCATTGTTTGGATTGGAATTACTCTCAAGAATTGTTAGTAAAGTTCTCTCTTTTATTCTTTAGATTCATTGCTATGATTTCAGTATTTAATTCTTAGTTTGCGTTATTTACTTCAATCATGCGTGAGTAGTTCGCTAATGGGTTTGAATTATGGATTTATTGTCAATCTTGATGTTCAAGTTGTGATTATTGCATAAAGGGATTGAATTAATTCACCTAGGGTTTATGTTGAATTTGGGATTGTTTTCTACTTGTTATTGATTGAAGGCCACAATTAATTGCTAGTTTAGGAGAAGGATTCATTACAACTAACGAAAGTTGGATGGAGACTTCGAGCCTTACCAATTTCAACCTAATTTTTCCTACTATGAGAATATGGGTAATTTGGGGGCTTACAATGCTTATGTGCTTAAGACTATGATTGATGCATCATGAAAGTGGGGCAATTCTAGCCTAATTCTGTTTATTGATTACGAAAGTAGCTGAATTGAATTCTTGTGTGCATTGCCCATAAATCCCTAGATTAATTCTTCTTTCCCTAATTCTGAGGTTGTTAGAACATCAAGATTGCAATTCCCCTAATCTGATCCATTCATTTATTAATCAGTTAATACATTAGCCAATTTATTTCTTTTAATTTCCTCATTCGATTATTAGTTGCTTGGATTCTAGTTGATTCACATACTCTAGTGTCTAGTATTCTTAATTCATACAATTACGTGCCATAACCCCAATCCTCAGCGGAACGACATTTTAGACTCGTATTTACACTCACATTTATACACATCAGTAGCCTCTCCAAATAATATCATGTCGTCTGCAAAGAATAGATAGGTGATTTCAGGACCATTCCCAGTAACTTTGATGCCTTTCTAGTTGTCGGCTTTGACCTTCTCATTAATGAGGTGACTGAGTCTCTCGATACATAGCACAAAGAGAAGATGTGCGATCGGGTCTCCCTGTAAGATCCCTTGGCATGGTTTAAACTAGTGGATTTTCTTGCCATTGCATGAAATGGCCAATCTTGAGGTGAAAATGCAAGCCATTATATTCATTCTCCAATCCTAGTTGAAATCGATCTCTTCAAGGGTTGATTGAACAAAGATCCAAGATAGTCTATCATACGCTTTTTCAAGATCTATATTGAGGATCATCTAGCATTTTCCGCCATAAACTAGAACGTGAAAGATTTAATCGCAAAAGGCAAATGGGTTTCAATCTTTCACGCTTCAATTGACCTTTCTCGCCAACCAATCTTTATGAAGGCAAAAACTAAAAACCTAAAGAGTTTTTTTTTTTTATTTGTGAGGACTATTTACTCTCTGTTACAATGCAATATCTCTTCATCACTATTTTCTCAACCTACTGAAGCACAAAGAGTCAATATCGCCTCCACTAAGGCTCGAACTCACCCCCTTTCATATGTAAGTACAACTGGGTGCCACTAGATCACAAGGTCTTGACAAAAAAAAAAAAAAAAAAACTTAAGAATTAATTACAATTGCAGCCACAAGATTATTGTATTTTACAATTTTAATTTACAAATTTAAAATAATCATATTTAGTCTCGGAATTAAAAATATGTAACTAAATTTTCAATTAAAATTAAAAATAGCATATTTTAAATTAAATATAATATATTTTTAATAATCAATAAATAAATATTACCCCGTATAATTTTTAATTAGAGAATTATTTTTTAAAAATAAAAACACAAAAATGAAGAGACTAAATTAAAATTTGCTCATTAAAAAATTTCCTTTAGGAAAGTTAAAATGATAATAAATAATAATAATAATAATTTGTAGGATTTAGGGCAAGAAAAAACTCATAATGTTTAAGTAGTTGTAAAGTTTAGCTAGGCAATAAGAAAATGCACAATAGAGAAGAAAAATAATAGGTATATAATTTACCAAACTACCAAGTAATATGATGATATTCTGATTACCGTTCAAAATGGATAGTCATTGGTTTGAATCTTGGTGGTGGATGTAACCGCCTTCCATTAAGGACAAACATTATTGGTGCAAGTTAGGGCTTTCAATAGGCCATTATGTGGTGCCATGTAACGGTTGTAACGAAAACCGTTACAAAGGCTATATTGATGGCATATGGGCTATATAAGGAATGGTCCCCCACTGCTCAAGTTACTGTCTTTTTGACATATTCATACACCATCTATTATGATCCTGAGAACAAGTGGGAGACATTCTACTACTTCAATCCTTGGACAATCTATAGCATCAACAGTAGATTCAAAGATAATTACTAAGAACAACTATGGCCGGAGGTTAGTTTTTATGCAATATGGTTACAGTGGAGGCTTAGATTCCTTGCTAAAGATAGATAAAACGTATAGAAATTCGTGGTTTGAAAAAATGGAATTTTAACTATTTATATTTGAAAGAAAAAAAAAATCTACAGAAGTTCTAAATATAAAAGAGTTTATATAAGTTTATTTTTCAAATACCAATGAAATTTTAAAGAATTTTTTAAAGTTTGAATCAAATACTAATGAGTTTTTAGAGACTCTTAAAAAATTTGAATCAAGTATTAAATTTTGTCCCTATATTTTTACCAAATATACCTGCGAATAAAAAAAATGAAAGATGTCATATTGCAACAAAGCGGAATATCAGGATCTTTGAACTATTTTTCTTTATTATTCACATTGAGGGGTAAAATTATTTTTTCCCTTTGTATAAATAATAACGGGAAAAAATTACCAGATTAATTAAATTAAATTATTATTATGTTACCAATGCGGAATATCGGGATCTTTGAACTATTTTTCTTTATTATTCACATTGAGGGGTAAAATTATTTTTTTCCTTTGTATAAATAATAACGGAAAAAAAAAGTACCAGATTAATTAAATTAAATTATTATTAAGTTACCAAAGCGGAATATCGGGATCTTTGAACTATTTTTCTTTATTACTCACATGAAGATTGTTGTTTTGTTCAACAACTTATTTGGATCACGTTTTCAACCCTCATTACGTTGTCCTTATTTTCGAAAAGTTGTGGTGCTTTTGATATAAATTTTAGGTTTCTTTAGAAGAAAATCAATCTATAATGCTAGTGATTGGTAATACTCCGATTCTTTGAGAAACCCTCTCATTCAATTGTTCTCGTTGGTATCTCTTCCATTTCTATGTTTTTCCTTTAAAACCCCTATTTCAAGTATCCATTTCTATGTTTTTAAAGAATAACCTATAAATTTAATCAATTGCAGGAAAGATGTCATATTTAAGTCAAAGCGAAAGTAGCTCAACATCGAAAAACAATCAGCAAAGTTTTGTAAGCAACAAAGAAAGGAAGATGAAGCAGATGAAAAGTAGGGAATATCCAAGGAGATCAAGAATGAAGAAGCAGCAGCTTATAGAAGATTTGGTTGAGGAAGTTTTTAGAATGGAAATTTTAAATGTGTGCATTGCTAGCATGGCTACTGAGATAGAGGTGAAGTATGCGGTTTTGGAAGCCGATAATAATGTTCTAAGAGCCCAAGTAATGGAATTGACTAAAAAGCTAAGTCTTTGGATGATTTGATGAAAAACATTGGAATGGATGGGTATATTTCTAATCATTTGTGTCCATTGCAGCCTATTTCAACTTCTCCAGGCTTGTTTAATTAAATTGTGAACTCATTGTTCGTCTCCCTTAGGTATTTGGTCCAGTATGTTTACATGTGTTATAATTTGATAAATGTTTTTTGTTCCAGTATGTTTACATGTGTTATAATTTGATAAATGTTTTTTGTTCCTTATTGTATGATCAAGTGTTTCCTAATAGGCTAATACATGTGTTATAATTTGATAAATGTTTTTTGTTCCTTATTGTATGATCAAGTGTTTCCTAAAACAATATCTTATGCATGTTTTCTTGTCATTCTTTTAGTCTATAGGTATTGTGATATGTGGTTGATAGATGTTAGCAAATAAAGGGGGTGTTTGGCAAATAGCTAATGACCTTATTTGGTAATAAGTGGTTAGCGATTAACGGACACCGAATTAAGTAAAATTAGTTCTTACTATTAGCAGTTTATCTATTAGGGCTCGAACCCACTCCCATCATCCATGTGGAAGTGTAAATCGGGACACCAGGTGCCACTAAACCACAAGGTCTTTAGCAATAATAATAATAACTTAAAATAAAATAAAACCATTTAAATAGTTCTAAGGGCTAACAAGTTGCTCCAAACCGCAAGCATTGAGAAGCCAAAAAGGCTTCTTTCATTTAAATAGTTCTAAGGGCGTTTTAGGGAAAGTTTAAACATTCCCCAAAATGCCATAAGCAAATGAAGCGTTTGCAAAATTGGCGGTTTGGAGCAACAGAGCAACCTGTTGTTCCAAACCGCCATGTTACCAAACGTCCAAAATGACAGATCCGTCATTAACCAAACAAGCCCAATAGTTGTTCGTTGTTAGTGGATTGACTTAGTTGATAGTTGTTAGTACGTTTTGACTAGCACTGTTTGACAAATATTTTATCCGAGCACTAAAATCTGAGATTGTCTCAGTTTCCTCCATTCTTAGGCTCCCGTATTGGGACAACATCTACAACTTGGAAACTTTGATTGAGCTTGTACCTTCATAGTAAAAAATAAGAACTTGGTCCCGGGGATCCACCATTATACCGACAATGATTAATTGGTCATACTATTGGCATCCATAATGGAAAAGAGCATCTGCGTCTTTATATAGTGGATCATATAGTAGGACACAAATTGGGAAAAAGTATCTCATGCGGTCTTTGCACAGTCATTTGCTGAGATGAGTACAAACCGGTCTGGAGTTGGAGCCCTATGAATTGCATTCATAGCTCTATTGTTAGCCACAAACAGTTTCTTTTCATTTGCCGTCCATTCAGCTAATAACTTACAAATTGATTATATTTAGACTAATATAATATTTAATGAACCACCATATGCCAACAAGATAAAACATGTACTAAATTAATATATCAATATTAATTTTCGTACTAACAATCTCTCCCTTTGACATATGTTGATCAAACAAAAACAATCCCCCCTTTTCAGCAACAACTCCCCCTAAATATATTCATGTCTCCCCTACAATTTTTTAAATGTTCACCCCCTCAAGACAAGACATGGTTCACACAAATTCCCATAAAATTAATGCTCCCCTGAATTGTCACACTTCTCCAAATCCCATTCTTGCACCCTCCTTGTCCAGGGTGCGAAGCTAAGATTGGATGGTGTGGGGGGGCAACTACCATTGAAGTACTAAATCAAATACGTTGATATTCTCAAATTTAATAAAATTTAGAATGAATAATTTATAATTGAATCGATATTAAATTATTTTGCAATATACTTTTCAATGTACACTAACAGACAATCGGTAAAAAATTTATCCACATCTTGTTACAAAGTGTAGTCTTAACTATATTAATGGCAAAAAATTTAATAAAATTGTTGTGTATTATTTAAAGAATGAAAATCTTAACGCATGTTTAAAAGATTATTGATTGTTTCTTGAAAACTACCCTATATACAACATAACATAAAAGCAATTGTTAAAAACGAATACTACACAATTTTTACATTATTCTATTAAATTAAATACAAAATTCACCACATAACCACAATATAAATCTACAAAATTAACCAAACAAATGTATCTCGATATCTCTTTACAAAACCCAGCCCTCCCACATCACGAGGCTTGCATATGCCGGACCAATTGATAGTGTGGATTTTCCTTATATTATCAGCATGCCCAAATCCTGTCAATCTCATTACAAGTACTTACCGGGATGGTCATAGCTTGCATGGCATAGGTAGGGACCGTTGCAAGAAACGATTGGACTAGGATTCTCCTTCCTGCCATGTTGAGAGAGATAACTTTCCACATGGCAAGTTTCTTTCTCATTTTGTCAAGGACCGTGTTGAAAGTATGCTTTGAAATCCTTTCATTCAGCATGGGGATGCCGAGATAAGAGCCGAGACTAGAGGCCACCAGGAGTCCGAGATGCGAGCTTTTTCTCCAATGATCCGCCTGAGACCTGCATTGACATTAGAAAACCAGAAAATAAGGGATTTCGAAAGGTTTAACTTAAGGCCCGAGTCATTCTTGAAAGAGGAAAGACAATCCATCATGACCTGAGTTTGTTGGGTCGAAGCTTCTCCGAACAACATGAGGTCATCAGCAAAGAAGAGGTGAGAGATACCAATACCACCTCTAGAAATGCGGATTGGTTTCCAAATACGGGCATCGACCTTACTTTGAATGTCGTGAGCCAACCTTTCGGTCACTAGGTTGAACATGTAGGGGGGCAAGGGGGTCACCCTGACGAAGACCACGCCCAGGACTGAAGGGGGGGACCCGACCCCCATTCCACAGGATATATGAGGTATATATAAATATGTATGGCTATAGACGAAGAAGCCTCTTTTAACTTTGATTCTAGGCTAGAGATAAAGAACAACTGTCTTTAGTTTTTAGGGTTTGGGAGGGGGGAGGGCGAAGCTAAATAATAGATAAATTTGCACTTTCCAGAACTAAGGCTTTAATTTAAATAGATGATGGTAAAAGACAGGAGTAACATGTCACTCTCTACAACCTGATACGGAACAAGTCTCTTTAATAACAACATGAGCAGCACCGTTAGCAGACTGCCTAGTCTCCAAGAAAATCGCAGACTATAAAATAAACAAACCAAAGACTGCAGTCCATAATAATAATAATAATAATTTATTTCTGTTCATGCTGAAGAACAGCAATTACTATCTGCAGTAAAATACAGTCCTCTACCAACATTTATACTTTAAACTCAAAACAACTTCTAAGCAACATTGGCAACTATTTTTGGCTGCGTTTCTCCAACCGCATATCAATATCTCACTACATCTTATTCAATAAACAAATAATGAATATCCTTTGCTTATTCCATTTACTTCAACTTTCACTTCCTACCTCTTGTGGCTATAATAGATATTATCCAATAAGAGGTGCCTTAGCTTCTGTCACCGGGAACACGAAAAACCCAGAAGCAGCAATGGAACTTGGCTCTCTCAGAACTCGCAGAATCCATTACTTGCTGAGTTCTTGCGGGGCATTACAGCTATGAGTTCTTTAATCTTCTCTGGTTGACGACGAGAAGCCTACTGAGTCCAAGAACGAGGACCCAGGTTGATGCAGAGATCTTTTCCTTTATCATCAAGAGCAGCGCAGAACTTAGCACCGTCTTCAAGATTTGCGCTTCTATTCCCTTAAAGAAACCGAGAATCCCTTCTTTTCTAAGGATAGCACAAGCAACACCTAGAAGTGTTTTAGGTGGTTTGCGCTTGGGTTTCTTCTCCCCATCATCACTTGTGTCCGCAACTTGAATCATGACTTTGCACCTAAAAACAGAAGTTTACGATGAAATTGGTTTAGATTAAGCCAAAACAAAAATGTCAATTAAAATTGACTAGATTTGATTAAGATTAAGCCTAAGCAAATGCACGAGTATAAGAAATGTTATTAAGATTGTAGAAGCACCTGATAGCCGGAAAAGTAATAATTGTAGCAATGGTCTTTGAGAGTGCGCCTAATAAAAATGCGGAAAATGCAGAAAGGACTACTGGTGATGAATCCTTCCCCTTTGAAGTTTGTTGATCTTTCAGGAGCCGTTGCTTGAGCTGATCGAAAACTGTGTACTGCATGACATTACATCTAGATAAGGATCAATGTTTATACGCACTAATTATAACTTATTAACATAAAAATGCAATATAAGTTCAAAATATACACAGCATTAAGTTTTTAGGGCTTCACATAAATCCATCGACCATTCAACCAGTTTATTCATCAAATGCATTCTCAGAAAATTAAACACACCTGAATGGCAGGGTTGGATGTCAATAAAAGAGAAATTCCGAGACCATCAAATGCTTCGCTCAAGCTGCCTTCTGTAAGCGTTTTCCAAAGGCTTTTAGATTTTCCAAATGCACTAGTCTGCATCCTCAACGAAGCTGTATCCAGTGGCTACAAAACATCCCAAAAACAAAACATTTAAGATCCTTTGGTTGAGGAAGGTGATGGCGGGCAGATTAGAGAGGGCCATTACCCTGTGATTGTCACTTGTCAGGTGTCCTAGGCATTTAACAGGAGTAGAATAATCTCATGAAGCAAAGGGTAAAGATATTCAGAAAATCTGTAATTCGATGTTACAACAAAGATATTCATTGTTCTTGTTTCAGCTAAACCAATCGGTTATGAAAACTCAAGTATCCCTCATAACGACCTACATTCTCCAAGCTCAGTTCCCCATCCATCCACACCATTTCTTATCCAAAAATACTGATACCGATATATTTGAACTATGTTTCAATTAGAACCCCAGATTCCATTACCTTCCATCTCTGTAACTAGAAGACACCCCCCCCCCCCCCCCCCCCCCCCCCCCNAACTTCTAAGCAACATTGGCAACTATTTTTGGCTGCGTTTCTCCAACCGCATATCAATATCTCACTACATCTTATTCAATAAACAAATAATGAATATCCTTTGCTTATTCCATTTACTTCAACTTTCACTTCCTACCTCTTGTGGCTATAATAGATATTATCCAATAAGAGGTGCCTTAGCTTCTGTCACCGGGAACACGAAAAACCCAGAAGCAGCAATGGAACTTGGCTCTCTCAGAACTCGCAGAATCCATTACTTGCTGAGTTCTTGCGGGGCATTACAGCTATGAGTTCTTTAATCTTCTCTGGTTGACGACGAGAAGCCTACTGAGTCCAAGAACGAGGACCCAGGTTGATGCAGAGATCTTTTCCTTTATCATCAAGAGCAGCGCAGAACTTAGCACCGTCTTCAAGATTTGCGCTTCTATTCCCTTAAAGAAACCGAGAATCCCTTCTTTTCTAAGGATAGCACAAGCAACACCTAGAAGTGTTTTAGGTGGTTTGCGCTTGGGTTTCTTCTCCCCATCATCACTTGTGTCCGCAACTTGAATCATGACTTTGCACCTAAAAACAGAAGTTTACGATGAAATTGGTTTAGATTAAGCCAAAACAAAAATGTCAATTAAAATTGACTAGATTTGATTAAGATTAAGCCTAAGCAAATGCACGAGTATAAGAAATGTTATTAAGATTGTAGAAGCACCTGATAGCCGGAAAAGTAATAATTGTAGCAATGGTCTTTGAGAGTGCGCCTAATAAAAATGCGGAAAATGCAGAAAGGACTACTGGTGATGAATCCTTCCCCTTTGAAGTTTGTTGATCTTTCAGGAGCCGTTGCTTGAGCTGATCGAAAACTGTGTACTGCATGACATTACATCTAGATAAGGATCAATGTTTATACGCACTAATTATAACTTATTAACATAAAAATGCAATATAAGTTCAAAATATACACAGCATTAAGTTTTTAGGGCTTCACATAAATCCATCGACCATTCAACCAGTTTATTCATCAAATGCATTCTCAGAAAATTAAACACACCTGAATGGCAGGGTTGGATGTCAATAAAAGAGAAATTCCGAGACCATCAAATGCTTCGCTCAAGCTGCCTTCTGTAAGCGTTTTCCAAAGGCTTTTAGATTTTCCAAATGCACTAGTCTGCATCCTCAACGAAGCTGTATCCAGTGGCTACAAAACATCCCAAAAACAAAACATTTAAGATCCTTTGGTTGAGGAAGGTGATGGCGGGCAGATTAGAGAGGGCCATTACCCTGTGATTGTCACTTGTCAGGTGTCCTAGGCATTTAACAGGAGTAGAATAATCTCATGAAGCAAAGGGTAAAGATATTCAGAAAATCTGTAATTCGATGTTACAACAAAGATATTCATTGTTCTTGTTTCAGCTAAACCAATCGGTTATGAAAACTCAAGTATCCCTCATAACGACCTACATTCTCCAAGCTCAGTTCCCCATCCATCCACACCATTTCTTATCCAAAAATACTGATACCGATATATTTGAACTATGTTTCAATTAGAACCCCAGATTCCATTACCTTCCATCTCTGTAACTAGAAGACACCCCCCCCCCCCCCCCCCCCCCCCCCCCNAGCCCCCTCCCAAGGGTTAAAATCCAAATAAAGAGAGCCTGTTCTGGGTAAACATTTCTCATTCAAATGATCAAAGGATTAAAAAGTATGACGGATGTACAGAACTTAAAGCAAACTTCAATTGCTTATTTTTCTTTTCAGTAGAATTTCTAACTTCTCAGGACAGGAAGTATGATGATCTCAGTAGTACTAACTCAAAAAAAAATAATTTTAAAGCAAAGAGATGTTACTTGAGTCACAATGGCAGTACAAGCCCCAGCTGCAGCAGCAATAACCAGGTTGGCTTTTGTTCCAATGGATCTGGCACCACTTCTATCCAAATATAGTCTCTTAAAGTAACTATACCCATAGAAATAAACAAACTGGCCAATGAAAGAATGCAGATTCTTTGTTCCAAGACCTTGGTACAACG
The DNA here is from genome assembly GCF_003576645.1 of Ipomoea triloba. NCBI lineage: Eukaryota > Viridiplantae > Streptophyta > Magnoliopsida > Solanales > Convolvulaceae > Ipomoea > Ipomoea triloba. Next base: position 10,219,362 of record NC_044930.1, read on the forward strand.
AAAGAACCCGACCAGTAGATAATGCCTCCAAAAGAACATCTGTTATATTCCTGGTAAACGGGCAGAACAAACCTTATTCAGCTAACTCTATATCTCACCAATCATTCCAAGCAATCATCCTAGTACAGGGTGGGAACCAAACTTGTAATGATTTATTTTGAATGTTATTGAGCAGCAAATATCCTCACCATAACAAAAAATGACAAGCAAAACTAAATATGTCCACTGCAAAGTTAAAAAATTCTCACCCAATGACCCAACAATAATTCAGAGATGTCATCATCAATCAAGATCTACCAGAACAATCTTGAAAATTAAAAATTAAAAAAAAAAAAAAGGGTGAAACTTCAATTATGATAAAAGGGTTCATCTTTCTCCAACTCCATCAACGACAGAAAGTTCAGTTCTTGTATTTTATGATGGCAGATCAAATCTTTTTGGCTTGAAATAATAATTAAAAAATTGTTATTGAAATCCAATTAATTAAAACATCATCATCATCATCATCAAATAAACCTCAGACCCAAAAACAAGAAGAAAAAAATTGAAATTCAAAAAACAGAAACAGAAAGAGGGAGGAAGAGAGAAAAGATCAAACCTGTATTTGCGGTGACCATGGGCTTGAAGCTCGGCTTGGTACTTGGTTTTACAGGTATCGAGCGGATACAAGATGGTGGTGCTGACTATAGCTCCAATGGCTCCGGATGTCGCCTCCGATATAGACTCCAGATCACCGGCACCCATATCTCTCCCTCTCTCTCTCTCTCTCTCTATATATATATATATATATCTCTCTACGGCACCGGAGATGAAAATGTGAAGCGAGTCAACAATGGGCACTTATAAATGAAAGACCAAACAGCAGTAAACAGTGCGGAAATTCCAAAGTTGGCGAATTGGCGAGCCGGTGTTGAGAGTTAGTAGGTGGAGACGTAACGGTGAAACTCTTTGAATTTGGCTTTGCTTTTTCGATTCGCAAAATGACGAGGCAGAGAACTAGGTATCAAGGTTCACATAGTATTATAGATCCGGAATTAAAATTATGAGGTACAAAATTCATATAAGTAAATTACAAAGTTTTATAATACAATACATAAAAGATTACTATATAAACGTATACACATGTTATATATATATATTTTTTAAATTTGATTTAGATATATAATTTGCATTCATACTTCATAGATACAAAATTTTACAGTATAAGACACAAAAATTCATAATATAAAACACAATTAGTAATTTGTTTCAAATACAAAATTCGTACTCTTAGGATACAGAATTTTATAACACAATAACACAAACTCAAAACATAAAACACTAGATACATATATGCATCAGGATTTACAGTGCATTGTGAACACTAGGGATGTAAACAACTCAAATATTTTAAATTCGAATATTCTAATATTTTGAATATAAATCCAAATTCGAATATATATTTTGATTCGAATTTTATTCGAATACAAATACGAATACGTGTATATTTGATTCGAATAATATTCGAATATTCGAATATATATATATATATATATATATATATATATATATATATATATATTATCTTAATTTATTGGAGAATTTGAAAAAAAATATTGAGTTAGGCATTTCGAATTCAAATATTCGAATCGAATCAAATCAAATATATTCAAATAAAGTGATCGAATCGAATACAATCAAATTTGACATTCGAATATTAATCGAATACGAATATGAATATTTATCAATATAGTCAAATTCGAATTGAATAGTGAGATATTTAATTCGATTCGATTCATTACACCCTACACCTTAGTAAACACATGTCCATAGTATAAAGATTGACAAACTTGTTAGTTTTTGCTAATTGGTTTTGGCCGTGCAGAGAGATTTGACAAATTATACAGTGGATTATATTAAATTTGTATAAAAATATATAATCAAACTTACTCTAAATCATATAAAAATAAAAAATAAACATGTAAAATGTTAAAAAACGAATAATATAGCAATCATCCACAACTACGATGTACGATAATCGATGTAATAATCGAAGAAATTTCCGGTAAAAGGATGACGTTTTCTTGGGATGTGTAACACGTGAATTAAAAACTCCTTTCCTACCTTTATTTTCATAGTTTATTTTGCACGTGATATGATGGAGGCCGGTAAGCGCGTTGGCGTCCGGTCCAAATAAGTTGACTAATATAGAATTTTGTTCAGGTGTGATCGTAGCTTAACGTGTTTTCAGTACAATTGTATCAATAATTATGCACATATATCAATAATATAATAAAAAGCACAACAAAAATATACTAAATAGCATATCATTACGTACACATCACCAAAAACGTATCATTAGATATACATAAAAACACTACACATTGTTCATAAATGCGTAATTAATTAGTTTTCAAAAAAAAAAAGCGTAATTAGGTGTGGTACATTTGTTTTGGGTGTGTTGTGCATTTTTGTGATGTATTTAATTGTTGTGCATTTTCTTAACACTATTGGTGTCTTTTTTAAGCGTGCGACCGCACGTTAAGGCGTATCCGCATTTAAGCAGAAATCGACTAATATATAGCCTAATCTCCCATGAAACTATTTTACGAGTTTTAATTCTTAAATTAGTTAAATAGTTAAATCTAATAAAAATGAGTTATAACAAAATTACAGATATAATTAATATTATAAGCACTATATAATAATTTATATTATAAATGTAGTACGAGTACATTATAGTGATTATACCAAAAGTAAAATAGAGAATTTGTAAGAAATAAAATAATAACATAACAAAATTGCAGATATCATCAATACTTTAAAGCATATATATAATACTTTATAGCATAAATATAATGCTTTATGGCAAAACTCTAATAGACATTTCGCAGGAAATAAAGTAATATTATAATATAATTGCACATATAATAAATATTTTAAACTTTATATATAATACTTTATAACTTAAATGTGATACACATTTTGTAGGAAATAAAGTAATAACATAAAGAATTACAGATATTATCAATACATTAAGTCTTATAAATAACTTTGACAAACTTTCAAGTATGTAATATTTATAAAAAGAACCTCATTCTTTTTTCCTGATCGATTTTCCAACAACCTTTAACAGTTGATATACTCGAATGAATTGATCAAATCAATCATCACTTTTTACAATGGAGCTTGGTCTCACATGAACCTCTCTCTCTATATGTGTGTGTGTGTGTGTGTGTGTGTGTGAGGGAGAGAGAGAGAGAGAGTATACAAACCACACACCTTTAGCACACAAACAAAGCACCTTAAGAACACAAATGACTCACCTAAAGTTTTAAATTGACGCATATTAAGTTTCAATAACTGACGCACCATAAGCATACAAATCACACACCTTAAGAAGAAAAACCACGCACATAAAGCTTTAGTTGACACACCTTAAGTTTCAACACTGACGCACCTTAAGCACACAAACTATGCACTTTAAGAAGGAAAACCTCGCACCTAAACAAACGCACAACTGCATCGAAAAAAGCCAATCGTGTGGGAACCCATTATATATATGTATATATATAGGATCACGTTCAGGTGAGAACCACCCGCCCAAGAGAGAACTGAGAACGCTTCACAGCGCGCCACGTGTCTAGATGTAGTTGCACCTAACGTTATAACTAGGTGCACTTAGGTGCATGAATGTTAACAAGGTAAATTACTTGCACTTGTAAGTGAAAATAAGTGCACAAGTGCAAGTAAAATGTATTACAGGTGCAAGTAAATTGTACACTTAGCATCAATACTAAGTGCACCTAATGTTATAATTAGGTGCACCACCTAGTTGCATGAATGTTAACAAAGTAAATTACTTGCACTTGTAAGTGAAAATAGGTACACTTGTAAGTGAAACTAGGTGCACTTATAATACAATTACTTGCACAAAAGTTCGAGTTATTTACGAAAATGCCACCGCGTCGTTTTTTTTAAATTACATCTGATTCATTGATCTTGACATGTGGACGGCTGCGCAGCGTTCTCAGTTCTCTTCTAGGCGATGGTTCGCACTTGAGTGCGCCCCTATGTATATATATACATGGGAGAGTTCATGTGAGAGCACCTCCTCCTATGAAGCTTCAGCCTTTAGCAGTCCTATTGCCTAGTACCGTGAAAGTAATTAACAACGGGACATATGGGAGAAAAATAAATTATTTTCACCAAAATGCCCCCAATAATTAAAATAAAAAATGAGACGGTGTATATGAGTTTAGCAATCCTGTTACTCTCATTGTCTCTTCATAGTACTAGAGAGCGGGGTGCTTGAGCCCGTTGACGAGGCTCATAAGCTTGTTACTTAGTACCATGAAGGTAATCAACAGCGGGACATGTGATTACTGATTAGTGTTCAGTGCTTCATAAGCCCGTGAACATATGTTTATTTTTTTATATAAATTATATAATAATAATAATAATAATAATAATAATAATAATAATAATAATATAATTATTACGGAGTATTATTATTATTAGTATTATTGTTATTGTTGTTGTTGTTGTTGTTGTTGTTGTTATTGCTGTTGTTATAGGTTAAAATAACAAAATACATTCACACTCTTAAAGGTCATTTTGTATGTAATCAACTATCAACTAATAGTTAATTTATCAAACATCTTTCTACGAACCAGCTAATGTTATAAGCTTGTCAAACCCACTAACAATTATTAGACCCGCGACTCGTGCGGGTTAGCCCGCGAACCTGCTTTATATATATATATATATATATATATATATATATATATATATATATATATATATATATATATATATATA